>NC_092760.1:36327323-36658823 GCF_047496795.1 Chiloscyllium punctatum | reverse complement strand
TACCATGCGTCACGGCTTGATATAGCAACTAGTCTGCCCAGGACTGTCAGAAACTTCAGAGAGTTGTGATCACAGCTCAGATCATCACGCAAACCAACCTTCAATCCTTTGACTCCATCTATACTTCTCGCTGCCTCAAGAAGGCATTCAATGTCATCAAAAACCCTTCCCACCCCAGTTACAATCTCTTCCAACCTTTTTGGTTGGGCAGAAGATACAAAAGCTTAAACACATGAACCACAAGGTTCAACAGCACCTTCTTATTAGACTTCTGAATGGAACTCTTAAATTTCAAATTTAATGTTGACCTCACTCTTTGTGCACCTTCTCTGCAGATGTAACATCGTATTCCTCACTTTGTTCTATTACCCTTACGGACTTTGTATGGCATGATCTTCCTGTACGGCATGCAAAACAAAAGCTCTCAATGTACCTACGTTAGTGTGACAAAAATAAATTGAATCAAATCAAATATTTAAAAAAACTTAAATTAAGTCACCCTCTCACTCTTGCAAACTCCAGTGGAAATGAGCCCCGTCTGTTCAACCTTTCCTCATAAGACAACCCACTCATTTAGGTATCAATCTGAAAAATCCAGCTGTAAACTACCTCCAATATATCTCCATCCTTCTGTAAATGAAACCAAAACTGCACATTGCACTCGAGATGTGGTCTCACCAATGCCGTCTATACCTGAAGCATAACATCCTCACGCTTATGTTCAATTCATTGTGTAATAGCCTTCTTAATTACTTGCCGTGCTTGCATACTAACTTTAGCTGATTCATGCACTAGAATACCTTTCACCACAGTTGTTCTCCAAGTAATACTTTGCTTTTTTTATTCTTCCCACCAAAGTGAACAAGCTCTCTACATTTTGCTCCATCTGCCCATGAATCAATTTATCTTTATCAGTCTTCAACATCCTTAAGTCTTCTCCACAGTGTACTCTTCCCTTAATTTTATGCAATCTGCAAATTTAGTTGCCACGCCTTTGTCCCTGTTATCAAAATCGTTGACATGTATTGTAAAAAGTAACTTGAAGTACCGTCATTTCGAACAGTCGATTCCTGTTGCTGAAGTGCTTTGGAAAACACATGGTGCAAAATGCATCTTGGGATATTGCCAATCCCACTTCCCAACTCAGAGCAAACTAAAATGAAATCTAACTTTTAATTTCTGTTTTTTATCTGTAATGGGATTAGGTGCTTCTGGCTAGATTATCGTTTATTGTCCAAGCCTAATTGTGCTTGAAGAGGTAAGCCACTGATAATGTGTGATATCATTTGGAGATACGGACTGGTTATTTTATTCCCATAGTAGGCATAGTGGGATTGGATTGAATTCTGTCCATCTTGTACATTTTGCTTTGAAAAATAGCTTTGGGTGGAATCTCTATTGGGGCCTGTGAGATGGGGGCTTTGGTGAGACGTGTGGCAGAATCAAGCAGCAAGTATGGCAAGACCCACATTTTGAAATCGTCTTGCTCCAATGTTTATACTTTTCACAAGTGGTGTGGCAAGATTCTCACTAAGTAGCAGTAAGATGTCCACCAGTGGTCATTTTGCTTGTTAAGGGCCTTGTTCATGCCACATCATTCTTCATTTAGATTCAGCAGACAATCTTACCAAACTGGCTAGATATTGAGAAGACCAACAAGGAAGCCAAAGTGTAAACCTGCTGAATTCAGCTGTTTGCTTACTCCAAATGATCTTCCATGTTGGACACTGGGCAATAACATCTCAAGGCATGATCCATGGGCACCAGCCGAATGTATTCCCTCTCCATGGATGTTGGCATCTGGAGCCACCCAACCCATCGTGACCATCCTACCACTCCTATCAATGCACTGGCAAAGTGCTCTGGAAGGCCAGACTGGCATTGCTGGGTGCAGTAGCAACCGGCATTGAAAGGCTGTTGCCAGGAACCTTTGCACCCAACGACTGGCACGCAGGTCACAGACCGCACTGGGCTGTACCTTAGCGATTCTTACTTGCTCTCTTAGCACTTGGTCACTTAGCTCCTACCTGCATGCGCACAGCACCCCTGCCTTGCCTTGCTGTATCAATTAACACAGTCACAAAAACAGGGAGCTGGGCAGCATTCCTCAGGCTGGGCACCAACCATCTTGCTGCAAAACAAGGTGCGAAGTCATTGTCCCGTCTCATTCTGCCTGCAAAGAACATAGTAAACACATGACATGTGCAACAAACAGGCAGCCATGCATTTGACTCTTAGGGGAGTAGTCCTCACTGAAATCGGTGGAGATATCCATCAGTCAGTGTGTCCTGGTGCTGTAAATAAAGGGCCATCTCAAATCTTAGTCCAGCGGGTTGCACACGACCAGCTATTCAGACTTATCTCTGCAGTCCAGGGAGTAGAGCAAGGACAGTCCATTTCCTCTGTAGTGGCAAGTCTGAGAGGGGTGACAGTTAGTGTGCTTGGGGAGATTTACAGATACTAGTCAGGTGTCTGTGCAGAGCAGTCTGATCATTTCAGTCGGGGGGGGGGGGGAGGGCAGTTGGGATACAGTGTATCTGTGGGTTCCATCTGCAGAGGCTAATGCAAGTGGGGAGGAGGTTGGACTCAAGTGTGGCCTGTAGCTCTGGCAATGAGCCTTGGCCATTTATTCTTTGGCACTTTGGGCAGTGGGCTCAGACCTCACTGTCTCCACTCTGGGCAGTGGGCTCTGGGGAAGGCTCAGTACAATTGGGAAGAATCTATAAATGTCAGTTAGGGGGTGGGGGTTTGTATAAAGCACTGCCGAGGGTATAGTGTGGTGGTGGTGGTGGGGTGTCACCCACAGCCAGGGGCACCCTGATCTTGGGGGGAGAGGAGGCAAAAGGGTAAGGGGCAGTGTATGAACACACCAGGAATGATTGCCTCAGATAGCAGGGCTGCCTGGGGAAAGGGTGGTAAGTGTCGGTGCACATAGACTGGTCGGCCTGGGGAACTGTGAAGTCTGGGGTTAACGGGCTGAGTTCTAAGTACGGGACTGTGGACATCTAGGGGCACATCCTCACAGTCAGGCTGAGGCTAGGAGCAGGCTGGAGGAGGAGCGTTCAGCTGTCGCCATGGAAACCACAAGGGCGCAATGGGAAGAAAATAGCCGTGACCACACTCGGGAACGGGCAGGGTAAATGAGGCAGAGGGGCTGCAGAACATAACCTTTGACGAGCTTTTAAAGGGAAACAGCATTAGTCACAAGCCGATGGACTGTCAAGGACAGAGGGTAAGCAGGCTGCCCGCTCCCTGGCTAGGCTGCAGCATTGACCTTCTCTGCGTGTTCCATCTCTCTGTCACGACTACTGCTGCACAACACCACTATAGCAACCCATCTATGGAGGCAGGCAAATAGTGGCAGGATTTGTTGCACTGCTGCAGCTTCTCTCAATGAGGGCTGTTGCATCCCTGTCTGCTCCTCCTCCTAATGGATTATGCAGAAGTCCCGGATACTTGACACCATAGGCTCCTCTCCTGCCTGGAGCTGAGAAGGTACCTGCTCCCCAGCTGCCCTCCAAGGGCTAGTGGCCTGGACCATTGCTTCCTCAGCCAGGTGTTACAGCAACCTGCTCACAAGGTTGTCTACCCATATTCTCCATGCCAGCAGTTCCCTCCGAGGTTACTGTATTTGGCCTGGTTGGAGTGCAGGATGTAGCCTTGCCGATGCTTCCTCTGAGACCTCGATACTTTCATCTTCAGAGGTCCAACAGGGTAGTTCTTCTGTAATAGGCCACCTCTCCGCAGATATCCTGGGGATGCTTGAGGAACCTGCAAGACAAATGAGAGAGAGAGAAGCCCACACAGCCAGTGGGATGCAATGCGTGAGAGTGTTAACAGAGTTAGTGAGAGAGTGGCAGTATGGAGGCTGGTACTTGCATGTTTGGTGGCGACATAGATGCCTCTGCATTCTCACCTGTGATGCCCAGGTTTCTCTCCTTACAGAGGGTGAGGATACTGTTGTCAGGCCACTCCCCTACACTTCCAGCCTCTCTCTCCCTCTCACCCTCTGCACTTTTAGGGCTGTCTTTTCCTGTAATGAGAAAAGTAGGATGGAGGAGTGAGAAAATAGTGTGGGGGTGAGGGGGGACACACTATCCTGGTGCCACGTGGGGGAAATGTGGTTGGGTGTTCCAAAGGATTGAGAAAACTGGGTGGATGGAGGCCATGCGGGGTTATTGGTGTTGGAGACTGAGGCGGGGAAGAATGGTTGAGGGAATGTGCTGCAGGCAATAGTGAGAGTGGTGGTCCATGAGCTTTGGTGCGAGGCTTATGCAGTAGCACTGATGGATTGAGTGTGAAATGGCAGAGAGAAGAGTGTGGCACTTACCCTGGTGGAACAGAGAAGGTCATTGACCTTTCTTCACTGCTGGCCAGTCCTGCAGATGCCTGACACAGGTGGAGACCTCAGACCAGGCTGGTAGAATCTAGCGCTCTATCCTCTTCACTGGACCATCTGTCCACTAGAACTCCCAGAGAAACCTGGTGCCATCATTCCCACCTCTGCTAACTATAGTTTGAATCCATCAGCAAGCAGGTCAGCTTCAGAATACCAACTCTCGTCTGGGTGCACAGCGGCATTTTACAGATGGCACATGGGCCATTGGTTCTTCGGTGGATGTCCAGTGAGCAGTGAATTGTTCTTGGAATGGCGTATGGTCAGATGGGGTGGAAGTTGGAGATGAGAGATGCCGTAGGGGCAGGGTAGCTGATTAATGAGGTAAGTCTGGTAAGATATGGTGAGAAACCTTATTAGGCCTCTAAGAAACCCTCCAAGAAAAAACTCAACACAACTCCAACTTACGCAAAATAAAAATAAGCTTCAGACTTTCATGTTAATTTGTAACGTTAGTCCTTTGTCATAATATATACATGGTTCTTAACCTATTGTCCACCATTGGTTCCAGTAACTGCAGCCACCAAACCTTGTGGTCAAAAATTCTGTCTCAAACACTCTACCTCTCGAGTTCCCTCTCCTTTTAAATAGACTTGTCTAATCCATCTCATTGAATAATTTATTTGCTTACTATCTGTAGCACCCGATTCCTTAGCCAGCCAAGCATCTTGGGTTGTTCACAGATTAACAGATAGAGAAAAAATATCATTCCAGGACTAGGATTATTTCCAAAGTAGGACTCTGTGCAATTACTTTGACGTTCTTTCCCTGAACCTTTTCACATTTCCTTCATCTTTCCTTAAAACCTACCACTTCAGCCAAACACCTGGCCCAGAGGAATGAAACCATGTTTTTGTCTGATTTTTGGCTTCTGTGAAGTGAGTGGAGACGCTTTACCAAATTAAGGATACTACATAAATGCTACTTGCTGTTGATTCACAAGGAATTAAAAAACCGATGGACCACAAAGTGAACACTCTTACTGTGATCTTAGCCATTTATATATTAGCAGACCATGTGGGTAGTTCTACATGGTAGGAACGTTTTATGGGCCTTGACAACCAGAATATAAGGAAGACCCACCCACATCTTCAAAATACAAATATTCCAGTGGATATCGATCTTGAATTCAGAGCTGGATTTCTGAGCTCCGCTCTCACAAGGGCTATCTGGGGAAGGATTCTAAATGTGCCATGTGCTCCGGTTTGAGATAAGGCTGGAGAGACTGAAAGGTTGCTTTAACAAAATGCTTTAACAATTGCAGTATGAAACAAAGATGTAATCATGCCACATATTATCTGCTTGCTGCCCATCCTTTCTTTTTCAGAACATAACCTTCCAAAATGTAATGCATGGTGAGACATCAGCTTGCAAGCCAATTATTCCTTAACTGTTCTTATAACAGTGTTTGAATCTCCTTTATAATTCGTTCTAATTTGTTGGCTTACCACACCATCTGATTTCTTAAGCAGCACAGATGAAACCTGTTCCCTTGACAGTGCAAGTGCTAAAGATTATCTCTGAATAGCTGCTGGAAGAAACAAAACTTTCACGACCCTTTAGCTTTCTCAGATTGTTTGCTCTATAATGAACCCATAATATAAGAGGCACCTTGATTCTTTTCCTTCCCTTCAAGCTTTTTTTGTTCGCTGGGGGGGACAGAAAGTGCTGCTTAATTGTCACGTTCTTGTGGCAGGTTCAGCCAAATTACACCTGGGGTTGCACCTGCCTCATTAAAGCTGCGTTTTTTTTATCTTGCAATTTTTTTTTGTGTGTGTTATTATTTAGGATCCTGGGTAGCCTTGCCAAGTGGAAAGGAAAGGCCCACATTATTCAGAATGGATCCGGCAAGGGTCACTTTTGTTTTCGGGAAATGCTCCCAATTACTGCAGCTCAACACTTTGCTGGTTGCTTTTTTTGTGGGTGACTTGTGTGAGGCGTGTTCAAGGAGGTTTTGTGTGTGTGTATGTGTGTGTGTATGTGTGTGTGTGTCTGTGTCTGTGTGTGTGTGTTTTTTAATCTGACAAATACCCACGGCCTTGTGCATAAGTCTTTGAAGGTTCAGTGGTGCACAGGTGGCTTTCTCAAGTGACTATGCTATTGTGACTTGCTGTGTGTGCTCAGGTTGGGTTACTGGATATCCTCTGCATAATGCTTTAAGGCTTTGGATGCTGTTTTCTTTTTGTCATTGAACATCTGTAAAAAAAAGATGTACAAAGCTTCTGGCTGGATCAGTCAGTTAATTCTTGCTTACTGAGCATTACATAGAATTACATCGAATTTACAGAATTGAAATTAACCAGTCCATCTAAACTGCTTCATAAAAGTTTCTCCCCATTCCTCTTCATATCAACCTGCCAATATGCCCATCTATTTCTTTTTCTGTCATCTTAGCTTTCCCAAAAGTTACTCACCACAAATTTTCCCAAAGTTCATTCTATTAACAGCTAATGGGTTAAAAATGTACCAGGTACTACAGATGCTTGAAATATGAAATGAAAACAGAAACTGCTGGAAATACTGAGCAGACTTAAGAGCATCTGTGGAGGGAGAAACAGAATGAATGATTCAGTTTGATGTTCTTTCATCAGAATAATTCTGATAC
Organism: Chiloscyllium punctatum; assembly: GCF_047496795.1. NCBI lineage: Eukaryota > Metazoa > Chordata > Chondrichthyes > Orectolobiformes > Hemiscylliidae > Chiloscyllium > Chiloscyllium punctatum. The sequence continues at coordinate 36,651,822 of NC_092760.1, read as the reverse complement.
AACGTCATTGATCTAAATTGTTATCTCCACTTTTTGGATAAAATAGTTTCTCCTTAAGTTCTTCTTGGATTAAATTGTCATTAGTACATATCTACAGTTGATAGTTTTGACCTTTCTCACAGGTGGAAACATCTTCTCTTTTCTTATGATTGTCATGATAAAGACTTGCATGAAGTCACCCCTCAGCTTTCCTCCACTTCCTTCTCCACCTCCTTCTTCTTCTGAAGGTCTCTACTTCTCTACCAACTCATGGTACTGCAACCTTCATTGAAACATAGTCTGACCTCAGTGGTGGGAAAGATGCTGGAGTCAATTATAAAGGATGAAATTACAACACATCTGGATAGCAGTAACAGCAGTAATAGGTCAGAGTCAGCATGGATTTATGAGGGGGAAATCATGCTTGACTAATCTTCTGGAATTTTTTGAGGATGTAACTCTGAAGATGGACAAGGGAGATCCAGTGGATGTAGTGTACCTGGACTTTCAGAAAGCCTTTGATAAAGTCCCACATAGGAGGTCAGTGTGCAAAATTAGGGCGCATGGTATTGGGGGCAAAATACTGACTTGGATTGAAAATTGGTTGGCTGACAGGAAACAAAGAGTAGTGATAAACAGCTCCCTTTTGGAATGCCAGGCAGTGACCAGTGGGGTACCGCAGGGATCAGTGCTGGGACTGCAGCTTTTTACAATATACACTAATGATATAGATGATGGCATTAGCAAATTTGCTGGTGATACAAAGCTGGGTGGCAGGGTGAAATGTGGGGAGGATTTTAGGTGATTACAGGGTGACCTGGACAGGCTAGGTGAGTGGACAGATGCATGGCAGATGCAGTTTAATGTGGATAAATGTGTGGTTATCCACTTTGGTGGCAAGAACAGGAAGGCAGGTTACTACCTAAATGGAGTCAAGTTAGGTAAAGGGGCAGTACAACAAGATCTATGTGTTCTTGTACATCAGTCAATGAAAGCAAGTATGCAGGTACAGCAGGCAGTGAGGAAAGCTAACAGCATGCTGGCCTTCATAACAAGAGGAATTGATTATAGAAGCAAAGAGGTTCTTCTGCAGCTGTACAGGCCCTGGTGAGACCGCACCTGGAATATTGTATGCAGTGTTGGTCTCCAAATTTGAGGAAAGGCATTCTGGCTATTGAGGGAGTGCAGCGTAGGTTGAAAGATTGGAGCGACTGGGCTTGTATTCCCTTGAGTTTAGAAGGCTGAGGGGGAATCTGATTGAGATGTATAAGATTATTAAAGGATTGGACACTCTGGAGGCAGGAAGCATGTTTCCGCTGATGGGTGAGTCCCGAACCAAAGGACACAGCTTAAAAATAAGGGGTAGGCCATTTAGAACAAAGTTGAGGAGAAACTTCTTCACTCAGAGAGTGGTGAGTATGTGGAATGCTCTGCCCCAGAAGGCTGTGGAGGCCAAGTCTCTGGATACTCTCAAGAAAGAGTTGGATAGAGCTCTTAAGGATAGTGGAATCAAGGGTCATGGGATAAGGCAGGAACAGTATACTGATTGACGAGGATCAGCCATGATCATATTGAATGGTGCTGCTGGCTCAAAAGGCAGAATGGCCTACTCCTGCACCTATTGTCTGTTGTCTATAAAATAGGAGTAGGATTATACCATTTGGCCAAATTAACCTGCTCCACCTTTCCACATGATCATAGCTGATCCTGTATCTTAATACCATGCTCCTGCTCTCTCCTTCTTGATGCCTTTAGTTTGTGCAAATCAATCATTCTCTTCCTTAAATATATTCAGTGACATGGCCTTCAAACCTTCTGTGGTAGAGAGTTCCACAGATTTACCTCCCCTCTGAGTGAAGTAATTTTTCTTTGTCTCTGTCTGAAATGACCTATCCCAAATCCTGAAACCACGACCCCAGTGTTCTGGACATGAAGGCGGGTCCTGAAATAACCAGAGTCAGAACAGGGACCCATGCTTTTGCTATTGATCTGAACTGCAATGGCTATTCACCCAACTAGCTTCCAAGGAGACTGTATATGTGACATCCACTTTGGCATGCCTGGAGCTATCGATAACAATAGTTGAATTTCTTTCAATCCCTTTCCATCACATGTCTGAACAGGAATGTGTCCTGATCTTATCATATACCACAGGCATATGTTCAGTGGGTTTACAAGTTGGCCATATTAAGAACCAATTTCTTGGTCACAAAGTCCTGGAATGGGGCTTAATCTGGGAGCTTCTGGTTCAGAAACATGGATACCACTCATTACACCATAACATCTCCAATAGCTTTTTACCTTCCAAGGAAAGAGCTTTGTTTAATCTTTCTTGATAGTTTATAAACACCTTGGAATGATACAGAATCTTAAATAAGTGAAGATCCTATATTTAAACACTGATCTATGTTGCATAAGGTGAATTTTCACTGGATAAAGGGAGGGGTACAACAATGTTTCTCGAATAGGACAGAGGAGATCAGCCCAGGTTGTCGCTTCTTGGTACTGTTGGTGGAAGGTGCACGTGTGAGCATCAAGATGTACAGAGTCAGACTCAGGAATTGAAACTCTAACTCAGCTAAACAGCTTATTGAATTCTGTCTGGGCCTGAGAGTGATCAATAATTGTTGGCTGGGATACTAAGGAGCCTCTGAAGACCCTGGATTCAGAACTCTGGTACAAACTGAGGTCCTGGCAAGAAAGAGGGAATAAATTGCAAAGAAAAAGCAATACAACTTCTCTTTATGTAAATGACATTCATCGATGCAGAACAATTTTCAACCAAATGGCTGTAATAAATCTCCATGATTTGAAATACAGCTGATTCCACTGGGAATAGAAGAATTTATTCTTACATTTTCTCATTCCTCCAGGCTTAATTGCTTTTGTTTGAACCGGGATATAATTTCACTCTCCCACTGAGATTATTTAGCTTGGTGGCAAAGGCTTTGAATACTTATCCAAATATCGTCAATAAATAGCTGAAACAAAAATGAAAAGTGATTTAAAGAAATGATCCATTTAGGAAAGCAACATTTCCATGTCTTAATATCAGACTGGGGAGAAATTCGCTCTCAACAAGGGTACAAGATAGGAAAGAAATGAATTTATGACACAGTGGTATTGACTCTACAGCTAAATTGGAGAATCTGGGTTCAAGTCCCATCTGTCACCCCATACTCAAACAGATTGATTAAAGAAACAGCATCGGGAATGGCAAAATACCTGCCTGTTATCTATTCTACCGTTATTTCCTTCATGTTCAACAGAAAAGATCACCGAGCAGGTTGCATAACAGTGCAATATTGCCAAATGTTTTGCCCTCTGGAAATACGGAGTTCCATTTTTCCATGAGAAATTATTCCATGAGAATGATATGTGCAATAAAAGATCAATTATCTGTTTGATATATCTCTGCTCTGTGATTTGTTCAATGTTACATTCATGTCTAGGTGTGGATGAGAGATGGATGAATCAAAGTTGAGGATGTTTGAGCCCTGGACTGTCAATAGTGGTGTCTTCTATATAACTGGATTATGATCAGCTTGTAGCAGCTGCCTCAAGTTCATTAATTACTCTGTGGCCATGCACAGTTTGTTAAATTATACTTTCTCAACTGTCTCAGCACAATGGTAGTATAATGGCAATGTAGTTGGACTGGCAATGCAGGTAGTTAGACTAACAAAATAGAGACATAAGTTTAAATATCACCATGGCAGTGTCAATTTGGATTCAAGACAAGACAGAAAATCAAGACACCTTCCTTTGTGAATAGAGTTTATTGACTTCTCAGTCTTACACTGCCCAGTGTTCTATATACATATTCTAACAATCAATAGCCACCACAATTTTATTCTCAATCTTAAATAGAGACATTAACAATTTGAAATGGGGTTATTGAGACATTAACATGCAGCTGTGGGAGTGTAAACTCAGTTAATTAATATCCCTGGAATAAAATGCCAAACTCATTAATTATGATCATACTGGATTATTGTAAACCGAGGAAATCAGTTAACTCTGCCAGGTCTGATTCACATATGACAATATTCTTACCTAACAGCTGAATGGGCTATAAAGACACTAAGTTGTAGATGTTTCACTGTTCAAGGTTAGTTAGAAATGGACAATAAGTGTGGGCCGAGCTACCAATGGTCTCATCACAACAATGGAAATATTAAAAAGGGTAGCTGTCCTATCAGTAATTAAATGTCAGATGAACCTCCTGGATATATGCCTCCATTCTTTTCTTGTGTCTCCAAGAATTGAATGCTGTGACAATGTTCATAATTCTGATGGTGCCCATCACAAACTCAAGCTTGAAAGATCAGAGCATTGCAGGCCTTTAGCTAACCCATCTTACACAGATAGCCTGAACATACAGTGTGAAAGAAGAAGGAACTACAGCCATTTATTATTGTTAAGTCAATGCTGGCAATACCACCACCATCTACATTGCCTCAAGGCCAGGCTAGACAGGATACTTGCTGGGTGGAACAGAGAGCCAGTGAAATAGGGCATCATGCCATTTCTCAGCCTAGAATTTGACACTTGGAGACCTCTTATTGGAAAATAAACCTTGTTGTGCCCTGTTTTCACCTTCTGTATTTTCCATAGAAAACCAGCCAGCTAAGTACAGTACTCTCGCGAATTAAAGATGTGAATTAAGGAAGGTTGCTGGTACATTTCTGGGGTCAGTGGTATCAGGAACCTCCAGGGCTTTCCTGTTTGACTTATCACCAAAAATTAGCCACACCTAGATAAAAGGTGGGCTGCAGCAACCATGTGTGAGCAGGAAGAGGGTTATACTGCCATTTCTCTCATTGTCAGCGCCTTGCTGTTTCCTCTGAAAAAAAACAAGAAGAATTCTACTGATGAAAATTCAGTGGGGAAATGGATGAACCTTCTGCCACTTCCAAGAACACAAGGTAAGTCACACTTTAACTGCTGAAGAAGAGTCTGGACATAACTCTGCTGAATCACATTTTTCCCTTGGTGTGAACGAATGACTGAATCCTGTATCTGAGGAGGAAGTTGAATCCCAGTTCATTGCTTCTGGGCTGAAGAGTACTGTTCAACTTAATTATTTTGTCAGAGCTAATAAGAGAGATGACAATGTTTTGAATGCATGGAACCTACTTATTATTTGGATGCAATGCAGCAATTTCAACACATCCAGGAAAATGACCCAAATGATTATTATATCACCTGAGGCTGTCTGTCAGACCAAAGTTTGGGCGAGATATTTTAGACCTGCATTACTAACTGTGAAATTATTTCCTACAGGACAGAAAAGTTGTCAAGTGTATTAATGTTTGATGAATACAGTCACCTCCCTCACCCTGCCCTTCCCCAAATATACATTTACAAGGCATGACTGTTCAGATCATGCTTTAATCCAGGAACAATAATATTCCCTTTCACAATGAAGGCTGGCAAATGGAGGCTCAGTATTTGTAGGTAAACATAGAAATAATCGGCTGTGGCATTTATCACAGGCAGTTTGAGGCTTGGTATGCAATATTCCATATATGTTACCTGTATCAAAACTATGCTGAAGTCTTGGTTCTCAAAGAGGTTTGTGCAGTTGACTTTTAAATTCCCTCAAAGTGCAGGGGTGCTTTAGTGTCTGCAAGGTGCAAGTGAGCTTCAGAATGATAGTGCTTGACTGGGTACATTTTGCCCTTTTAAAGATTGTGCAGATGGAAGAGGTGAAAAATGTGTTGCTGGAAAAGCGCAGCAGGTCAGGCAGCATCCAAGGAGCAGGAGAATCAATGTTTTGGGCATAAGCCCTTCTTCAGGAATGAGGAAGATGTGCCAAGCAGGCTAAGATAAAAGGTAGGGAGGAGGGACTTGGGGGAGGGGTGTTGGGAATGCGATAGGTAGAAGGAGGTTAAGGTGAGGGTGATAGGGCGGAGAGGGGGTGGGGGCGGAGAGGTCAGGAAGAAGATTGCATGTCAAGAAGGCGGTGCTGAGTCCGAGGGTTGGGACTGAGATAAGGTGGGAAGAGGGGAAATGAGGAAGCTGGAGAAATCTGCATTCATCCCTTGTGGTTGGAGGGATATATTTCCCTCCCCTCCCCTATCAGCGTTCCGGAAAGACCACTCCCTCAGCAACTCCCTCGTCAGGTCCACACCCCCCACCAACCCAACCTCCACTCCTGGCACCTTCCTCTGCAACCGCAAGAAATGCAAAACTTGTGCCCACACCTCCCCCTTCACTCCAAGGCCCCAAGAGATCCTTCCATATTCATCACAAATTCACCTGCACCTCCACACATATCATTTACTGCATCCGCTGCACCCGATGTGGCCTCCTCTACATTGGGGAGCCAGGCCGCCTACTTGCGGAACGTTTCAGAGAACACCTCTGGGACACCCGGACCAACCAACCCAACTGCCCTGTGGCTGAATACTTTAACTCCCCCTCCCACTCCGTCAAGGACACGCAGGTCCTTGGCCTCCTCTATCGCCAGACGATGGCAACACGACGCCTGGAGGAAGAGCGCCTCATCTTCCGCCTAGGAACCCTCCAACCACAAGGGATGAATGCAGATTTCTCCAGCTTCCTCATTTCCCCTCCCCCCACCTTATCTCAGTCCCAACCCTCGGACTCAGCACCGCCTTCCTAACCTGCAATCTTCTTCCTGACCTCTCCGCCCCCACCCCTTCTCCGGCCTATCACCCTCACCTTAACCTCCTTCCACCTATTGCATTCCCAACGCCCCTCCCCCAAGTCCCTCCTCCCTACCTTTTATCTTAGCCTGCTTGGCACACCTTCCTCATTCCTGAAGAAGGGCTTATGCCCGAAATGTCGATTCTCCTGCTCCTTGGATACTGCCTGAACTGCTGCGCTCTTCCAGCAACACATTTTTTAGCTCTGATCTCCAGCATCTGCAGTCCTCACTTTCTCCTAGATGGAAGAGTTACCAGGTGGATACCTGCTGAGTGGTGAGTTGTGCCATCAACTGTGGCATGATAAGATGGGATGGAAATCGGACATAATGGATGCCGTAGAAGTGAGATTGGTAAATAATGCAGGTGAGTTTGGTAAGATACAGCAAGAAAATCCTGTGTAATTAGCTAACGTTCAGAGCAAAGACTTACTCTATTGAGGAGCGGCAACATTTTCCAAACTTTATTGAATATTTTACATCAACAATGCATTAAAGTTTCTTCTTACAGCTAAATATGGGCAAATGAGGAGCATCATTCAAGAGAATTTATTTTCATTAACAGATTTTGTCCAATATGATAAATTTTGAAGTGTGTATATAAAACCAATTGAAAAGGAGAGGATGAAGTGATGATGAAGAGAGTTCTCATCTCTCATGAACAAAATGTTACTATTTCAAATTGAGTTCACTCTTTTTCAAGGTTTACATTCAAATATCCATCAACCTCCTTGAAGAACAGGCTTCTATTGCTCAAATCATGTTAATTAAGTGATGTCTGAACATTGCAGCTTTCCATCTGTTTTATTCCTGTTCTTGGAAAACATAAAGAGAGAAAGTGGGAAATGGAAGGTGGATCATTTGCAATTTTTACTAAAACGGAAAACCTTGCAATAATATGAGCACATGCCCTTGGTTGGCTGCGATACTGAAGTGTTATCTTTCCTCAGGCGCTAGTAAGAATCAAGTAAAGAAGACATTAATTTTTTTAGAAGTTCAATTGTTGACACAAAACCTTTACACAGCAATTAGCAAAACCCATGGTATGTTTGATCTATTTGTTCGCAGGTTGAAAGAGAGCGCAGGCAGCGGTCTAACAAAATGTTGGTTTTCAGTTTCATGCTCTCCAATAGCACCTTTTGTGTAGCATGTGCTGAGGTGAAGTAAAAATGAGGAGCAGGGAAGAGGAAAGAAGTGGCCTCTTGTCAAACAGCATCTGATACAGTTAATTAGGCCTGGTTTTAGCTGCTTTTTTAAAATCTGAAGCCACTTACCTCGTCTTGCAAAGTTCTGAAAGAAATTCAATACATGGCTTTCACAGGTGACAAAGGAGTTGGCAAACTTGGAACAGTCGGTGCCATTTCATTTAAAGCTCTAATTGAACATGGATAGACATCTTGAGTTGGACAACCTGCCCTTTGCTTATAGATAATTCCTGGCAAATAAGGATAAAAGTTTAATCTTGCTTTGTAGGTTAAAACAAAGACATAAAACCAAGCTCTTCTGGCTTCATGAACAGCACCGAACAGGTTGGTTAGAAGACATAATATCGGGCTAATCATCATGATGTGAGCCAGAAGAGATTATTATATACAGTAAGGGAAGAACTAGAACAATGAATATTCTTACAGTTGCCGTCACAAACACCAGCTTTTGCTTCCCAGCCATCTGTACATATAAATATCATCTGTCCAGGTTCAAGTTAACCCATTCTGCTCTACATGCTCCAATGTATCTAGTGGGTGGATTGTTTATAGAATGCAGAGGTACTTTTCCATTCATTTAACACCTCAAAACTAAATAACATATTTGTATGTGCTTCAGCCTGTTAGGTTTACATAAGCTATATAGGAGTACACTCCCATCAGTAGAAAGTTGGTCAGTGGTAAATAGAAAATTGTTTCTTTGCAATCTTGTCTGTCCATCTACACAAGGGCCCTAGTTCCTTAGGGTAGTGTCCTTGCCCAATTACCTTCAATTGCTTCTACAATAACGTTCCCTCCTCCATAATGTCTGGAGTGGGGATGTTCACTGAGCACAATGTTCGGCACCATTCGCGACTCCTCAGATACTGAAGCAATCCATACCCAAATGCAGCTAGACTTAGACAATATCAAGGCATAGGTTGACAAGTGGCAAGTCACTTACCTCCATGCAAGTGCCAGGCGATAAGTATCTCCAAAAGCAGAGATTCTAACCATCCACCCTTGACATTCGATTGTGTCACTGTCACTGAATACCCCATCCTGGAGGTTACCATTGACCAGAAACTGAAATGGATTAGTTATGTAGGTACTGTAGCTCCAAGTATATGCCAGAGGCTGGAACTCTTGCAGCAAATAACTCAATTCCTGACCATCTATGAGGCATGAGTCAGGAGGGTGATGGAGTACTTGCCATAGATACCTATTATAGTCGGAATGTTTTAACCATTGTAACAATTGCTTGTTGATTTGATTTCGTTTCAGTTAGTACTGCATGACAAGTGTATAATACTGGTGCCAATTTCGAAGGGCAAAGGTGCCAATTCACTGGAAACCACTTGTGGATATATGTTTACTTCTCAGCATCAATTGTGTGAATGAATACCATTCCAATTGCAGCTATGATCTTGAAGGTACATTGCTTAGCCACACTCAGTGCCACACAAATTGATGGTCCCTGGTATGAAATGAGCAGCTCCTGCATTATGTGAGGCTATGGGCCATTGATGTGTCACAGTCATTAATGGTATTGATTCTTAATGCTGCATGGTGTGCCTACCATTACTGGATCTGTACTCCAAACATTAAGTCTATGTCTATGATTCATATACTGCATTTTGCGATCACAAATGTCACTGTATGGGTGTCTCTTTAATGTTATTGCCCTGTGAAGTACATAACATTGCATGAAAATGGAACCCCCTTTCCTTCAGAGAATGACCACTCCGGGTTAGGTACATCCTTTTTCAACTCCACTTGCATCACGAGCAAAGAATCAGGGTTCGCACTTCTCAGAGTGAGTCAGATCGTTAATATCCCAGTCTAGATGACACCCCAAATCTTTCAAATTGCTTCTTGGTTGCCCTCCCTGTCAACCCCATCATCTCTGACCTTCTCCATGTTCCCACCCATCACATGTACTTCTACCCTTTACTGCTGTTACTAACATGTCACGCTGTTATACCAATACAGGCATGCACGAGATCACCGCTGAAGTTCAGGTGCTGCTGACTTCAATGACCCCCTCCAACTCCCTCCCAAGGTCTATCATTTCTCCACCCCCTCCTTTGCTGGGTTACTCCCTTCACAATTTTTATCCACTCTACATGCCAGCATGCTGCCTCCAATCCCCACAATTGAGACGCTCAGTCCCACTGCAATGACCTCTGATAACCTCCCTTTCACTTAATGGACAGAGCACCCAAGCTGACTCTGGCCCACCACCTTGATCGACTTGGATGGCCATCCCCAACTGATGAGTGACCACTCAATGTAGACCCCTGAGTAATATATCACTGCTCCCTGGACTATTTGCACTGGATCCAAAGGCTGAGCACAGCTCACTCCCCAGACTGTACAGATACAAATTCCCTGACCCTGACTGTCCCAAGTGGCTGAATAACCATGTTCAAGCCCCTGAACTCATTGTAGAGGCTGCCCTTGATTTACTGTGCTGATACCCACTGACTTGGCTAAGGGAAGTAGTCCTTAGTCTTTGAGACATGTTTGGTTGAAGCTCATGTAGGTTGTTGCCATATGCCAATGGTACACGGTGTAGGTGTGAGACAGATATAGTACACAACCATGCAGCAACATGTCCACCATTTTTCCTGACAAGCTGCATTGCCCTTTCACCAAAAGTCAAGTCAAGGCAAAGGTATTGAGAATCTCTAAACTGTGGCTGAGGAGCCAAAGTGCAAAAAGCAAGGCAAGGTCGAGATGGTGAGTAAGCACTAACAGAACAAGTGAGGAACCCTGAGATGGTCCAATCCATGAGCTGGGTGTCTGTAGCTGTGCGGAAAGCGTCCTGGTAGCAGCACTGCAATAGAAATGCCAAAGTACTTGGCAGCATGGAAGTGCAGAACCATGTTGATCGGAAATATACCATGATGGCATGGTGAGGGTGGTACATATTGAATGCCAAGGCTCATAGTGATCGGGTGCATCTAGTTGCTATACCCCTGGATTGTGCCCTGAGATATCGCTGGCTGCTGTCCAAAATGGAGGAGAAAGCAGTTAACCAGAGTCACTGGGTATTTACTATTTCATGTCAGGCATTATTGCCATCTAGTTGCTATCCAACAGGCAAGAGAATGGGAAATTCCAATAAATTAGGTGATACTAGGTAACAATGAGACATTAATACATGCAGCTGGATGCAAATAATCCTCTCAGTGTTCACTGGTGAGATTCTTATCTCATTTTTGAACATTTCGTTTGAGAATGGGACTCTTTGCTCGTGACATATTGAATCTCATTAATGCTAATCTTACTTGATTTTCCCAACTTTCTCACCAATGCCCGCATTGTTCAGGGGCTGAGATTATTCTGCCCAATGAGAACATTTCAGTCTTAAGGAAGCTCTATCTTCTATTGTCCTCTGTTTCTCATTTCAATATCTTTTAGCTGATACCCTCTACCTACTCCTCCACATGTTTCAAATCTCTCTGTACTATGTTACTGTTCCTTGGTTGAGCAGATGGTCTGTTGCTGTCCCTTTGTAACGAATAGCAAGAAAACCTATGTTCATAGATTCATTTTGATAACATATCCCGAGATGCTTCAGAGGAATGATGTCAAACTGAAACTGATATTGAGTCCAAGAAGGAGACATTAGGACAGATGACCAAAGCCATGGTCAGAGATGTAGATAAAAGGAGAGCTCTAAAGGACAGAGGAGATTCAAGTGGAGAAGTTGAGAGATTTCAGGAGAGAAAATTCACTTGCTCGGAACAGAAATGACTAGAGGTACAGCCTTCAATGTGGGATGAAGTAGTAGGGGCTGGACAAGATGTCAGGGTTTGAGAAAGGCAGATTTTGCAACTGTTTTAAAGTGGTTAAAGGGAAATAAAAGCCTCACAATGTCTTCACCCTCTTAAGAGCAACCCAATTCCAGACCTAATATATCGTATAATAAGCTATACAATAACTTCTGAACACTTTATAAACTAGAACAGATTCCTGAATGCTCTATTACTTTTGCATGATCAAATTACATTTCTGTCAATTTTACTGAAGACCTGGTATAAGAAAGTTTGTTTCTCACTCCAAACTGGTCGGTTAAAATTATCAACAGATGATTTGACCCCTTCCATTTGCCACTCAATTATCAGTGATTGTTTTGGATTCATTTCCCTTTACCATTAACTCCTTAAACAGATGAGAGAGATTTTGTTTGGGAATGCCAATTTTAATAGCTTCCATTAAAATTCCCCATAGATCTGGAACTGTATGTTTGACTAGACAACCTTGCTGCATTAATTTATCCAGGTAGCAGCAATCCTGCGAAAACAAGTGGCCCAACCACTAACTTTAGCAAACCAATGGCTTCTACATTAGTGCTGTACCGATTTTTGGTAGTACTGTACAGCATTAGCGTGACTAGTCTATTGTCCTTTGTGAATTACAGCCAATGACTTACTTTCTGGAGCATGTAAAGGCAACCTGACCGAAGATTCTTCTCCACTTGATTAATAAGTGGGTGTAGCCCTCTGAGTGACAAGAAGTTAGGTAATGCCAGGATTCCACTTCCCTGGTGCAGGCTAAATATTTTTGTTCTAGTTGTGTCCTGAGTCTGCTAAATGGATTAGAGATTGCTACAGATAGAACAGCAAATTCTGTGGTGAGATTTCAAGATTTCTTAGATTCTAATAGTGTTGACATCTTTGACTCTTTCATTCTCAGAATCTTACCTTCTTCAAACTTTCATTCCTCATATTATCTAAAGGGCATACCTGATGGGAGCTAACCACGAAAAGTTTATGTTTAAGTAAACCTTTGCTCCAATTCTTTTGAATTTTAGTGGTTTTCTCCCTCAGAAACCTTGACCTTTCACCCAGATTTCTCAATTTGAAAATGACTAAGCTTATCGAGCAAGTCTCAACATCAGTTACTAATGCAATTCCTTTCAGGTAATTATTGCCATCATTTTTAAAGATACTTTTTTGTCACTCTGTGAATGCTATTTGTACCTTAATGATTTTTTTTAGACTTTTAAGACTTGGAGCTTGATGGAGATTGATTTGTTATTGTTCATGGGATGACATTGGTACTGGTAAGTTGCACTTATTGTCCATTCATTTTGGCTTTGGCAAGGTGATTTGCAACTGCTTAGACTTCTTCAACCCTTATGAAGACAAGCTACAGGCATGGATGTAAACCTAACAGGTTAGCTGCCATTGAAGTCAACAGAAAAATATATTTGAGCAGGTGTATAAAGGTGCAGCCCACTACTGACAGTTTTCTGCCCATGACTCCAGGGATTTTGCAGTTTCCATTCCCATGGTATACCATGGTGGCAGAGTTTTAGATTCTTGTCTTTCCCCATTTGACCTGCTAGTCCAGCCAGGGAGGGAGTGGAGAATTTGCACGATGTGTGTGGGAATTTGCCTGGCCATTGAAGCTGGGAGCTGGGCATGTAAGGATGGTGTATTGTACACTATAAATAAGTGTTATTAGTTTGAGTAAATCATTATGTTTTATAAGTTAACCAGCAGAGCCAAGTATTGAAGTTTTTGCAAATCCCTTCCCTCATAGATGCCTTTTCTCAATCAAAATATATTTATGTTTTAAAGGAGCCATTATAATCTGACTTGCCTGAATTAAAGAAAAAAAATGAGTTTATTAGCAGCTAAAATGCTCCACCCTCAGAGCTCATTCTTAAAGGAGCCAACTACTACAAAAACCTGTTTAAATCTTCGGCAGTTATTAAGGAAAGAAGGAGAGCTAGTTCATTCTTGATCACCCAGAAGCATAGTCACTTGGAGGTGTCTTATTCAGAATTGCAATGAATTAGGGACTCCCACTAATGAACCAGTCATGGTTCATGGAGTGATGCCCACATCCTGTGAATTAATTGAAAATGAAAAGGAAGAAGAGAAATACAAAAGGAGAAACAATCCCTTACCTTTGTCTTAAAAAAAGTGACCTCTAATAGCATTTTTTAAACTGAGTGCCTCTTGTTCTAGACACCCACAAGAGGAAATATCTACTTGGTATCAATTCTATTTAGTCACCTTTGGAATTATTGGGAGAAATTCAGCTGAGTGTCAATTTTGGCAAGTCCACTGGAAGATTTCTCTATGTGAGACCGAACAAGATTTCTCGCTTTATTTTCACAACTCACCTTATTACCAATACATCACAATCCTATGAAATCCCAATTATGGTACCCTCCCCCTTGCCATGGGAGGAAGTACTACTGGAATCTCCTGGGATTCTTGTGGCAGGTGCCATCTTAGAAGTCCAGCCACGTAGCCAGTCAAATATTGGCATCTCTGTTAATTGTCCCAAACAAGTTGGGCAGAGAGAAAATGGTATTGGATCATGAGATGTTGGTGCATGGTTTTGCAGATGAATCTTGCCCTCAGATGTTAATAACTTGTGTCCAAGATGAAAGACCAGAGGTGCTAGCAGTGAGCTGGAGTTGCCAGGTTACAGGTCTGACTTTCATATTGAGAATTGTCTGTCTAGTTTCTATCCAGCCTATGGGAGAATGGGAACTGACATATCAGTGAGGTGAGATTAGGTAACAATGGGATGCTAGTATATGTTAATACAATACATCTCTTGCCATCATGATTGAGAATCTTTTTGCTCTCAACATCAGTAATCTTCTTACTGCCAGTCTCCCATGATTCTCCAAATTTTCTTGCTAATACCCATGACTCAGTGGCTGCAAAATTAGTCGTTTGGTTCAATAAGATTTTCTGAATAAGATTGCTTCTCTAATTCACAGGCATAATCTATTCAACCTTTCTTCATAAGCTAAACAATTCATTCCAGAATGAATCAAGTGAACATTCTATGAACGGCTTCTAATGTAATTATATTATTTATCAAACAAAGTGACCAAAACTGTATTCAGTATTCCAGATGTGATCTCATTAAGGCTGTTTAAAGCTGCTGTAAAATTTTGCTGTGCATATATCTATTCTCTATGTAATAAAGGTCAACATTCCATTTGCCTTCCTAATCACTCGCTGTACCTGCAGAATAACTATTTTGGATTTATGTACCAGGACATCCAGACTCCTCTGGTTCTGGATCTTGCAATATTACTCCATGTAAGTAATATGCTGATTTTACATCTCTCTGCTAAAATGGACATTTCCCTACATTATACTCCACCTGCCAAATTTCTCACAGACTAATGTATCCATCTCTATTCGGTTACAAATTCTTTACTTCTTCCTGACGTCTTACTTTCCTATCTTTCTTGGTGTCATTGACAAATGTGGGCATTAAATGTACAGCCCTTTCATCCAAGTTATTGATATAAATTGAAATTAGTTGGGGCCCCAACAATGATCCCTTTTTGCCAGCTACAACCCAAAAAAGACCCATGCGTCATTACTCTTTGATTCCTGTTAGCTAACCAGTCTACATCTATGCTAATATCTTATGTCTTATGACATGAGTTCTTCTTTTGTGTAGTAACCTTTCTTATACATAATGTGTCCTTTGATTGCCTTTTTGAACTCCCTTTACAAAACCAATTGTGCATTGAATTCAAATTGCAAGTTGCATTCAACTCCTGACTTTTAGACCCCAGAATCATACAGATACACATGAGCTGTTAATACTGGGCACCTTACAGGTAGCACTGACATTCCTGTAGCAGGTTTTCTCATGTTACTACTTGTCAACAAGAGAGGTTTGCAGTTTTGCAGATCCAGACTCGCTCGTTCACTGCATTAACCAATCGTTTGTGACTTCCCTCAGTGTCTTTAAAGTTTTTATCGTGCCATCTCAGTGATGGATTGAAGGAGGGGAGGTGTTGGAACATTCCTTCACATATTTGCTTTCAAAGGCACGGTTTGATTTTCATTCCTCCAACATCCTCTCAGCTCCCCTGAAGACAGTGACTAATCTTCTGTTTTGTGCTCTCAGTAGCTGTTGCATTCTTTGTCGCAGTGTGAGCTCAGGCAGTCCCTGCGAGTGGGGAATCACAGGCAAGTTCATTTCTATCCTGACTTAAAGCCCACCTGTTAGAACTTTCTGTGAGGGTAACTGAGTATCAACCAGGTTTAAAAGCAGCAGCTGAAGTTTTCCTCATCCAGGCCTATTGATCAGGAGGCCAGTTGGAAAGTTACCAGTATGGCTGTTGAAATCATCTACTTCCAGGCATCTCAGAACTGGATATCTGAATTCCTTGGTAAATATGAGATAACGATACACACGGGTAATTACTATTTGAGCTACGAGTCATAGAGTCAATGATGTGTCACCATCAATGAATCTCCCACTATCAACATCTGGGTGGTTAGCCTTGACCAGAAATTCAATTGGACTCAAAATATACATATAGTAGTTATAAGAGCAAGTCGGAGGCTAGGAATACTGCAGTGTGTAACTCACCCACTGTCTCCCCACCAGCAACAGGGCACAAGTCAGGAGTGTGATGGAATACTCCCCTCTTGTATGAATGGGTGCAGCTCCAACAGCACACAAGAAACTTGACACCATCCAAGACGAAGCAGCCTGCTTGATTGATATTGCAACCTCCAGCCTCCACTCCCTCTACCACCGATGCTCAATAGCAGCAGTGTGTAATATCTACAAGATGCCCTGCAGAAATTCACCAAATATCCTCAGACAGCAACTTTCAAGTCTATGGCCATTTCCATCTAGAATGACAAGGTCAACAGGTACATGGGAACACCATCACCCTCAAATTCCCCTCCAAGTACTCCGCAACCTGACTTGGAAATATATTGGCATTCCTTTAGGTCCCTGGGTCAAAATCCTGGAATACCCTCCTTAAGAGCATTGTGAATCAATGCTTATGAAGACAAGCTACAGGCATGGGGGTAAACCCAACAGGTTGAAATCAACACAAAAGGATATTTGAGCAGGTGTATAAAGGTGCAGCCCACTACTGTTAGTTTTCTGCTCTTGACTCCATGGATTTTGCACAGTTTCCATTCCCGTGGTATACCATGGTGGCAGAGTTCTAGACAGCACAGGGACTGCAGCGGTTCAAAAAGGTAGATCATCACTGTCATCTCAAGGGCATCTGGGGATGGGTAATGAATAGAGGCCGAACAGCAATGCCCACGTTCATCAAGTGAATAAAAATATCTAGCTTTGGCCTAACTAATATTTTATATAGTTCCAGCATAGCTTCCTTGTTCTTAAATTTTATGTTTCAGCTAAAAAAAGCAAGTATCCCATTTGCCTTTTAAAGTAGTTTATTTACTTGCCCCATCCATTAAGTGATCCATGGACATGCACACCAAGCTCCCTCTGATTGTCAATGCTTCCCAGGATCCTACTATTTCTGTATTTCTTTGCTTTGTTTGTCCAGCCCAACTGCATCACCTCACATTTATCCAGATTGAATTCTATTTGCTGCTGATTAGTGCGTTTAGCAACTCACAAGTTTTTGTATCATCTGCAAACATACTGAGCACACTTCCTACGTTCAAGACAACATTATGTAGAGAAACAACATCAAGCAAGTGCCCCAACACTGATCCCAGAGGAACCTCACTCGACAAAGACTTACAGTTACCAAATAGCCCTTGACTATCACCCTGAGCTTCCTACCATTCAAGCAATTCTACATCCAATTAACCAAATTTCCTTGGATGTCATGGTTCTTACTGTTGCTATCAGTTTCCTATGCAGGGCCTTATCAAAAGCCTTGCTGCAGTCCAAGCAGACTATGTCAAATGTGTTGCCCTCATCTACACATCTGGTCATGTCTTTGAAAAGGACTGGCTTATTGAGCCACATTTCAGTTCAGGACGACAACTTTAAACACATAGTTATATTCTTCAGTCCCTCAAAATATCTTTTATTGCTTCATCAGCTTTCTACAAAAATGTTACTTGGACACCTACATGAGGTGGTTGCTAATAATCTTGTTTTGAGAGCACCTTCCAAACCCATGACTTCCATCACCTGGAAGGACAAGGGCAGCAGATGCATGGAAACACTAAGCCTCACACCATCCTGACTTGAACCTATATCAGCATTCCTTTATTGTTGCTTGGTCAAAATCCTGAAACTTGCTTGCGATCAGCTCTGTAGGTGTCCCAATCCTGTAAGGACTGCAGTAGTCCAAGAAGCAGATCACCAGTGCTATAAGCTGGCAGAGTCAATAATGTCCACACCCTAGCAATGAACTTGAAAACATATGAACAGCAAGATTTTTTACCTAGGGAGTGGAGAGAATGTGCTGACATATTCAGGAGGTGCATTTAAGGGGAAGTTAGGTATGTACATGGAGGAGAATGCAATAATACTGATAGGATAGATTTAATCAGGTGGGGAGGAAGGACATAAAGACCTGCATAGCCCTACATGGCTATGTGGCCTGTTTCTGTATTGTAAATGCTGCAATACAGAAGGGGATCAGATAGATGGCCTGCAGGTTTGCAATGCAGAGTGATGCCAACAGTGTGGGTTCAATGCCGACACCAACTGAAATTACCATGAAGGAATCTCCTTCTCAACCTCTCCCCTCACCTGTGGCATGGTGACCCTCAGGACTAACCACCACCAGTCTTTAGTGAGAGAACAACCCTATGGTCTGCTAGGACTACGGTGACTTAACCTTTATTCTGTGTTACGTCTTCAATAACATAGCTATTGAAACAAGCATTACAAATTAGGAACCAGTAAGTACAGAATTGTCGAGTATTAGAAGTTACCTTTGTCATTCATTTGGCTTCTTCCAAAACTGTGATATTTAAAAACTATCTTACCATCCAAGGTGAAGTATAGAACTCTACAACAGATGGGAAGCCATTTGGGCCATTGTTTTCATACCAGCTCTTTGAAAGGCCTATCCAACTATCCCTCTTTTCACATAGTTCTGCAGATTTTTGCTTGAGTACTCAATAGCAAAGCCATTGAATTCAATTGCTTCTGAACTGTCAAACATCAGGGAAGTTTAGAGAGAGCTGCACCTTAATACAAGTGATTTTTCAGAACACTATTGGGAGTGCCACAATACTGCGGTTACTCTGTGCATGGTATCCCCAGGGGATTTTTTTTTGGCTGCTGTTTAAATCACTCTTCTAAGGCTAAGGTGGATCCAGTGATTGCACAAGGAAAACAGCAGCAGCGCTTCAGGCATCATGTATAGCAGCAGTAAGCATTTTTTAATTCTGAGAATGATGAACTGGTGAACCATTTGCAACTGATATGTCCAGGAAAAACAGATTCATTGCAGAAGCTTTAGAACCAGCACAACAACTACTCTGATGGGCTCCCACAACATTTCTCAAGGCTTTGGCAAACATTTGTGGCACAGGTCCACCAAAGAACCCAAAGAGGAGTTTACCAAAGGGCCCACATATTCCACCGGGAATCTTCACAGTGAAAATTGTAACGTGACAAAGCTTTAGGTCCAGCAGAGCTGAGTAATTTGAAGTCCCAGTGAGGTTAGAGAAAAAAACAGGTAAAACTAGAGAAGGCAGGACAGAGATCAGTGATTCTAAATCTTTTTTTTTTCCAAGGTGTACAAAAAAAAGAGATATTAAAAAGGATTACTGAAGAATCAAAGAGTGCAGCATAAAGGGAAGTAGAGGGAAAGAGGAAACCAGTGTGTGGGTGATAGATGACTCAGAAGTATAAACCAAGGGAACATTTTTTTTATTTTCTCATGGGATATGGGCATCACCAACTGAGCCAGTGTTCGCACTTGTGCAATTGATGGTGAGCTGCCTTTTTGACCCATTGCAATCCATTTGGTGTAGGTAACTCTATACTATTGTGAGGGAGGGAAATCCAGAATTTCGACCCAGTAACAAATGCTGGAATATTGATATAGTTTCAAGTCAGCATGGTCATGGAATCATTGAGATCTACAGCACAGAAAAAGGCCCTTCAGCCCATCAAGTCTAATTACAACGGTATCAGGCAGGAACTAGAGGAATTAGATTGTGGGTGGCTGTTTGAGGTAAATCCACACCTGACGTATGGGAATCTTTTCAAGGCTGGTTGATCAGAGTTCAGGGCTGGTACGTTCCTGTGAGGATGAAAGCTAAGAATGGCAGCCTTTGAGGACCCTGGATGACAGGAGATATTGGAAGTTTAGTCAAAAATCAAAGGAAGCATATATAAAATGTGGGGAACTGAAACCAGAAAAGGCCCTTAAGGAGTATAAAGGAAGTAAGAAAGAACTTAAAGAAGAAATTAGGAGGGCTAAAAAAGGGTCATGAAATGTCCTTGGCACAACTAGATGGCATAGGTTTAGGGTGAGAGGTATGAGATTTAAAAGAGACCTAAGGGGCAACTTTTTCATGCATAGGGTGGTGGTGTGTATGGGATAAACTGCTAGAGGAAGTGGTGGAGGCTGATACAATTAGACCATTTAAAAGGCATCTGGATGGGTACATGAGTAGGAAGGGTTTAGCGGGATATGGGCCAAGTGCTGGCAAATGAGACTAGTTTAATTTAAGATATCTGGTCGGCATGGATGAGTTGGACCAAAGGGTCTATTTCCGTGGTGTACATCTGTATGACTATAAGTCAAAAACAACCACCTAACTATTCTAATCCCACTTTCCAGTACCAGGCTCACAGCCTTGTGTGTTTTGGCATTGGAAGTACACATCTAAATAGTGCTTAAATGCACTGAAAGTTTCTGCCTCTACAATCTCACAGGTAGTGAGTTCCAATTCCTTCCTTGTTACTGTTGTCGCCATAGTCTTACCAGACCTAGGGGCTGCTCTCTTACTAGAGAGAAGCAACTGGTGGTGATTTAACCTGAGGGCCACCAGACCTCGGACAAGGAAAGAGGTTGAGAAGGAGAATCCTTCATGGTAACCTCATACCGGCGATGGGAATTGAACACACGCTGTTGGCATCACACTAGATTTGTTCCACCCTCTGGCCAAAAACATCTCTCCTCTCATACTCTGCAAACCTCTTGCCTTTTAACTTAAATCCTTGCCCCCAGTCATTGATCCTTCCACCAAGGGCAAACATTCATTCCATCTCTGCACCTCAGAGTCTGTCTCTGCACCTCAGAGTTTTATACGTCTCCATCAATGTCTCTTCTCAATCTCCTCTGCTCCATGGAAAACAATCCCAATTGATCAACCTGTTCAGAAATGTTATAACATACCTCTGGAGCAAGTAGGACTTGAATTGGGGGCCTCTTGACTCAAGGGCAGGAAAATACAAGGCTGTGGGTCGAGTACCGGAAAATGGGATTAAAATAGTTAGGTGGTTATTTTTGACTTAGAGTCAGAGAGATGTACAACGCAGAAACAGACCCTTTGTTCCAACCTATCCATGCCAACCAGATATCCTAAATTAAACTAGTCTCATTTGCTGGCACTTGGCCCATATCCTGCTTGGAGGGGAACTGGCTGGTAGTGGTGTTTCCATACTATCTTTGTCCTTCGAGATATTGGATTTGGAAAGAGCTGTTGAAGAAACCTTGGTGAGTTGCTGCCCTGCAACTTGCAGATGGTATACACTTCTCCAATTCTGTCAGGGATGGAGGGAGTGAGTGTTGTTGGTAGTGGAGAGGGTGCTAATCAAGCAGGTTGCTTTGCCCTGGACATTGTCAAGCTTCGTGAGTATTGTTGGAATTGCACTCATCCAGATAAGTGGGGTGTATCCCAATGCGTTCCTTTGTACCTTGTAGATAGTAGACAGGCTTTGGGAAGGTAAAATTAAAATTAAAATTTCCAGCCTCAGAATTGCTGTTGCAGCCACAGTATGGCTAGTCTAGTTAATTTCTGGTCAATGCTAACCCCCAGGATGTTGATAGTGGGGGATTCAGTGATGGCAGTGCCATTGAATGTCAAGGGACAAGGATTAGATTCACTCTTGGAAATGTTCTTTAGCTGATACATGTGTACTATAGATGTTGCATGCCACTTGATAGACCAAGTCTGAAGGTGGTCCTGATCTTACTCCGTTTGAATGTAGTTGATTTCAGTACTTTCAGAGTCGTGAATGGGTGCTCAAAATTATGTATTGATTCTCACTTCTGACATTATGGTGGAGTGAAGGACATTGATGGAGCAGTTGACAATTGGTGGATCTATTGCATCACACTGAGGAATTAGGGTTCTTGTAGTGCAGTAGGTAGCGTGTGTCCTGAAGAAGGGCTTACGCCCAAAACGTCGATTCTCCTGCTCCTTGGATGCTGCCTGACCTGCTGCGCTTTTCCAGCAACACATTTTTCAGCTCTGATCTCCAGCATCTGCAGTCCTCACTTTCTCCCAGTAGGTAGTGTGCCAACCTCTTAAATCAAGAGGCCCTGGTACAAATTCTCCCTGCTCCAAAAGTGGGTCATAACATCAATGTTTAGGTTGATTAGAAAATATCTACCCTGAGAAATTCCTGCAGTAATGTCTGGGGACTTAAATAATTGATCTCCAACAAACACAACCATCTTATTTTGAGTTAGGTATGGATCCAAGTAGTGAAAGGTTATTTTTCTTTGCCATGGATTCCTATTGACTTTAGATTTGTTAGGGCTCCTCAATGTCATACTCAATCAATGTCAAGGGCAATCGCTTTTACCTCATTTCAAATTCAGTTCTGTTTTTTTACTTAGAGTCAGAGAGATGTACAGAATGGAAAGAGACCCTTCAGACCAACTCATCCATGCCGACCAGATATCCTACAGTAATCTAGTCCCATTTTCCAGCATTTAGCCCATATCCCTCTAAACTCTTTCTATTTATATACCCATCCAGATGCCTTTTAAATGTTATAATTGTTACCAGACTCCAGAAGTTCTTCTGGCAACTCATTCCATCCACGCACCACCCTTTGCGTGAAAATGTTGCCTCTTAGGTCCCTTTTAAATGTATCCCTCTCACTTTAAACTTCTGGCCTCTAGGTTTAGGATCCCCTACCTTGTGGAAAAGACCTTAACTATTCACCCTATCCATGCCCCTCATGATTTTATAAATGTTGATAAGGTTTCCCTCCTCAGGGGAAATAGCCTCAGTCTATTCAGCCTCTCCCTATATCTCAAAGCCTGCTACCCTGGCAACATCTTTGTAAATCTTTTCTGAATCCTTTTAAGCTACACAACATCTTTCCTATAGCAGGGAGACCAGAACTGAACACAGTATTCCAAAAGTGGCCTAACCAATGTCCTGTACAGTTGTAACATGACCTCCCAACTTCTACACTCAATGCACTGACCAATAAAGGCAAGTGTATCAAATGCCCTCTTCACCACCCTGTCTAGCTGTGACTCCACTTTCAAGGAACTATGAACCTGCATTCCAAGGTCTCTTTGTTTGGCAACATGCCCCAGGACCTTACCATTAAGTGTATAAGTCCTGCCCTGATTTGCCTTATGAGGCCTCATGAGGTCAGGAGTTGAATGACTCTGGAGGAACCCAAACTGGAAATTAATGTTAGGTGACACTTGATAGCACTGTTGATAATACCATCCACTTCTGCAATTATTTAGCCTAGACCTATAGGCTGGTAATTGACAGAGTTGAATTTGTTCCAGTTTTTGAGGACCGGACAATTTTCAACATTGTCAGGTCTGTCCATTAGCAGTACTGGAATTGCTTAGCTATGGGTATGGCTAGTTCTGGAGCGCCAGTCTTTGGAATGACTGCTGAAATGTTGCCAGATTCCAAAGCCTTTGTAATATCAGTACCTCCAACTATTTCATGATGCCATGTGGAAGATAATTGGATTAGACTGGCATCTGCTGAGGACTTCAGGAGGAGGTTGAAATGGATCATGCATTTGGTGCTGCCAGCTGATGATCAGTACAAACACTCTAAATTTGTCTTTTACACTGATAGGTTGAGCTCCTCCATTGTTAAGAATGGGAATATTTGTGGTGCCTGCTCCTCCTGTTTGTTGTTTAATTGTCCACTACCTGTCATGGCTGGATGTTGCAGCAGTACAGAGCTTAGACCCGACCTGATAATTATGGTTGACTGGCAGAATTAAGAGAGAAACAGCAAATGCTAACATAGTCTCCATTTCTGTAATCTCAAATTCCCGCAATATCAATTCAGTTACACTTTTTTATAAACAGAACATAGGAATAGAAAGAGCAAAGGGTATAAATAAACAAATCTTTGCAGATAGCATGAGGGGTTGAAAAAGTTTTATTTTATCATTTGCTTTATAAATAAAGGCAAAGAACACAAATCAAGAGTTATGATATGTCTTTTATACATTACTGGTCAGAGCTTTAAGATGTAAGTTATTCTGGTCAATGCCCACATTAGGATAGAGCTGTAAAAACAAATACAATGCAGCTAAAGGAATGACAGATTTTAGCACTACACCCTTGGGTTGTGCCTTAAAACTGATGATTAAAAATGTAGTCATATTGCATTCAACCATTACACTGTATTTCATCAAAGAGAATTCCAAATAATTAGTATTTGAGTGTAATGTGAGTGTAAAACATGCTGAGATTTATCGAACTATAGTTCCTTTATAACCATATAAATGCTGGTTCAATATATTTATATTTAGATGTAAGATTAGCATATTAATTGAAGTACATTAGTGGTAGCATGCTGAAAATTTGTGATAACAGTATGAACCAAATCATGAATTTTGGGAGCACATTTTACAAAAGTTGAAACAAGTGGAGGGGAGGAGAACAAGTGGTCCACGAAGATGCCGCTCTAGGAATTGTGTAAAGTTCAAGGACACGTTTTGATCCTCTTCACTCAAAGAAATTTTGCACAAAAGGGCTGAATGTTTATTTATGGGCACAACCCCAACATTACATCTTCTCCATGCCCTGACTGGCACAGCAATTACTAAATACTCTTTGAGCTTTGAAAGGTATCAGATCCTTGAAATAGGCTCCAATGTGAGACATTCTTTATAAGGTTAGCAATGGAGTTTGGCAGGAAACTACTTCAGGCTTTTTTTGACACATCTATTGTGATACCATGCCTAAGACTTGACCAGATAATTAAGGCAGACACCTCAGTACAGTTCTGAGGCAGTGCTGCACTGACAGGGATGGAAACCTTTGGAAGAGACATTAATATGAGGCCTCCCCTGCCCCAGATGTTAGATGTAAAATGTCCAATAACACAACCATGAAGATGTACAAGGGAGGTTAACCAATGTCCATGCAATATTTATCCCAATATCAATATTATTTGAAAAGGATTATCTCGCCATTATTTCATCACAGTTGTTGAACTGTGCAAATTGGTATGTGTTTCTTGCAATATCATAATGACAACACCACAAAAATACTTTATTGATTGCTATTGCATTTTGTGATGTCATGAGATCATAAAAGAAGCCACACAAATGCAATCACTATTATATTTTAGTGACGTTCCATGGTGGTGAACAATTAGCTACAACATTTCCACAATCAAACATGTTAATATGAACTGATTTCTTCACACACTATGAAATTAAAACCGAAGTGACAACATATATTGATTTCACAACAATTTATAGGTTACTGGCATACCTTATATAGGGTATATATGTAAGTAAAACACATCGCAAAAGTACAACTCATTGGGTGTAACTACCTCCTTGGTTGGAGAACTAACTGTACAGAGCAACATGAATAAGGCTGTTTCAATGATAACATTTTAAAAAGCTTAGATAGCATAATAAACCACATTGGTCATGGTCAATAGATTTATTAATACTAACCAAACTCTTAAGAGTAAAATGTTTTCTGGGGGAGAGTATTTGGAACCAAACGAAGCAATGCGCATAGATTGTAACAAGACTTCATTGTATAATGTGAGACCCAGACTGAAGTGTCACAGAAATGCATGGAACGTAAATATGGAAGTAATATGAAATCATATGGTCAGAGCTATCTCAAAATATACATAGCTCAAGGTTATTAAAGGCAGTATAGGGTAATAAAGAAAGAAAGATCTGTATTTATATCTCTCCTTTCATAAGCTCTGAACATTTTAAAGTGTTTTGGGAGCACTGAAATAATTTTGAAGGCTCTCACTATTGTAATATGGGAAGAGTGGTGCCAATTTGCTCAAATCATCTCACAAACAGCGATGTGATAATTACCAGAGCATGTGTTTTCTGTGATGTTGATTAAGGGATAAATATTGGCCAGAACACTGAGAATAACCCTCTTATTCTTTAAAATACAGCCGCAGGGATCATTTAGGTCCAATTGAGACAGCAGCATATGGTGTTTTGGTTTAAGATCTCATCTGAAAAATGGCACTTTGGACTGTTAGCTTTGTTTTTTTGTGCTTAGTCCTAGAGGGAGACTTGAACCAGAAACCTATTACCGAGTACATAATATATTCCACTGTTGCTCAACTGCGAATTACCTGTAGATAAAGTCACAATGCAGTTTACAAGATTTCTAATCAAGTAAAGACAAGTTTACTCTGGGCTCAGGTGAAGCCAACCAAAGGGTGGCAATTTGTCTTTGTAATGGACTAAAATGAAAAATGACGTTTTGTAGGATTTCAGGGGAAACAATAGAGCTACACATATGATCAACATGACAAGCTCACAGAGTAACAGGCCACACCTTCAGGTAAAGCTATCTCTAAATAAATGTAGTTCAAGGTTATTAAAAAAAAAGACATTGTAATCTGCCAAGAAGAGCAAAAATATATTTACGATTGGATTACATGGTTAGTATTAAGTAAGCGGTACTGCGGATAGTGTGTGTAGAATTTCTCTTTAATCGGGATAAATGATTCAATGATAATGTTACAATAACAACCCACTATGAGTGAAGCCAACAACTATTTCTGAATGTAAAATAATTCAGTGTTGAGTGATTGGGAGCTCTCCTTCTTGGGAAAGGAAATATCCCAGATATACTATGTGAGCAGTTTACTAAATGAAATATTTCACTCGGAACAAGTGCAAATCCATAATCTGTGCAGAGATAATGCCACAAACTACTTGAACTTTGCCTTCATGGGTTATGACATGAGGCCCTGAATTAGTGCAATGCTTTAATGCACAATCACTGAATTGAGACTATACGCATTGGGGGCAATGTGATGTTGGCAGACATCAGTTACATTGGGTTCTCTGGCACTTTCTGTCTATGTACATGCTAGCTTTTCTCCAGAAACATCTTATATCTTCAAAATGCAAGATTCTGAATGGATATGCAGAAGCACTTCTCTTCATTTGAATTACACCATTATGGCTCGAGGTTTCCATCGAGCTGTCGGACTAATTAAATAAATCACCTCTGAAAAAAAAATGAACATTCCCATTACATAACCTCACTCACAAAATACCTTGGTGTCACCATGGCTAATGCAACAATGAAACTCTGTTAGACCTTTACTTACTCATATTGAAGGCGCATCGCCAGCACCCTTTATTTCACTGTAACATAAGCTTGGGCTGTACAGGAAGTACTAAATTCTCCAATCTAGGCTGGTTGAGGCAAGCCACAGCAATCTCTTAAGGTGTTACTGTGACTTAAGACTGATTAAGAACAAATGGTGCCACAAAGTGTATTCTGTCAGTTCACTCAATGATGCTGGCAAACTTTATTTCTTATTGAGGTCAGGGCTTATTTTGCAGGATCATAATGTGTAGCTCTATTAAAGTGAACTGGAGAGAAGAAAAAATAATCTAAAGGCAATGAGATCAGAGAAATCATTAGGTGACAATTAAAAGTATAGGAAGAAGACTGAAAGAAATAAAAAAGTTCATGGTTTTGAGGCCTTACATTTATACAGTTTTCAATGAAACTTGATCATTGTGCATTGTCAGGAGTAGTATTTTAGGCGACATGGGTTGAGCAAGTTAAAAAAATTTTATTCACAAGTACCTACATACAGGTGAGGCTGGGGAGACTCATACGGTTCCTCTGGACTGTGTCTGGAGGAGTGTCACAACAGGTCTGAACAGGTTGGTTAAAGATAACTAGAACTGGGGCTGATTTTCTTGTCCCTTTTCACAAGGAGATGAAGAGATGCCATGCGTCCTGAATTCACTCTGTTTATCTGGTCTGAATTTCAACCAGGTCCAATATCTTGGATTTTGAAGTTGGCTCAAATGCTCTACCAGTTTAAGGCACCCTGCTCTTGGCAGGGGGATAATACCAGTGATAAGTGAAAGCATGTCAAGTGAAATGACAAAGCTGAATGATTGAACATAAGAACATAAGAACTAGGAGCAGGAGTAGACCATCTGGTCCTTTGAGCCCGCTCTGCCATTCAAAAAGATCATGGCTGATCCATGATCCAACTGGACTCAGATCCACTTACCCACCCGCTCACCATAACCTTTAGCTCCTTTGCTGTTCAAAATCTATTTATCTTTACCTTAAACATTCAACAAGGTAGCCTCAACTGCTTCACTGGGCAGGGAATTCCACAAATTCACAATCCTTTTGGCGAAGAAGTTTCTCCTCAACTCAGTCCTAAATCAGCTCCCCTTTATTTTGAGGCTATTCCCCTTAGTTCCAGGTTCGCCTGTCAGTGGAAACAATCTCCCTCCTTCCATCTTATCTCTTTCCTTCATAATTTGATAAGTTTTTATAAGATTCTCCCTTCATTCTTTTCAATTCCAATTGTATAGTCCCAGTCTACTCAATCTGTCCTCATAAGTCAATCCTCTCAATTCTGGAATCAACCTTGTGAAACTCGTCTGCACCCCCTCCAGTGTCTGCACATCCTTTTTCAAGTAAGGAGACCAAACCCATGCACAGTACTCCAGATGTAGCCTCACCAGCACCGTATACAGTTGCAGCACAAACTCCCTGTTTTTAAACTTCATCCCTCTAGCAGTGAAGGACAATATTCCATTTGCCTTTCTAATTACCTGCTGCACCTGCTGCAACTTTTTGTGATTTATGCACAAGGACACCCAGGTCCCTCTGCACAGCAGCATGTTGTAATTTTTCACCATTTAAATAGTAGTCCCATTTGCTGTTCTTCCTACCATAATGGATGACTTCACATTTGCCAACATTGTACTCCATCTGACAGACCCTTGCCCACTCCCTTAACCTATCCCTCTTCAGACTTTCAGCATCCTCAGCGCTTTTTGCTCTACCACTCATTTTAGTATCATCTGCGAACTTTGACATATTACACTTGATCCCCAATTCTACATTATCCATGGCAGCTGGATTGTACCTCAGTACCTCGGTAGATACATTTTGGTGTTTATCCTTGAGATCTTCTTCAATGTAATGCTGGTCTACAGCTAAGTGCCTAACACAAGGCAACAAAAGCATTGTAGGGCATCCCCTGTAATACTGTCCAGGCTCTCAAAGCAGTAAGGTGAGTTACTAGAAGTAGCCCCTGGCTTCACAGTTGCATCCCTGCACTGTACTTGCTATAATCCCAGACCTAAATATTTTGGAGGAAATCCTGGGAACTTGGGGACAGCAGAAGGGACAGAGATATGAGCAAAGACAAAGGAAAACTGGTAACATGGAATCTCCATCATCTTGTTTTGTTTATCCCTAACCTTTGAACATGGGAAATTAACTTTCTGAGAAAAGTTAAGAAAATTGTTTCCGAACCAAGAAGGATGTTGAAGGATGACATTGAGAAACTTGGGTGTATAAATTGTCATGGCACATTGGGATTAGATAATGAATGGTACATGGACTGAGGGGAAGAAACAATACCCCCAGGAAGACAAGCACATGGACGGCAGTAAATTGAGGGGTATGTAGTTTAGGTCAATCTTATATTAAGGTAAATGCTTGGTACAACATTGTGGGTTATAGGGCTTGTACTATGCTGTGCTGTTCTATATTCTATGTGCTATAAACATGAACTAAGGGGAAGAGTGTTGGTATGAAATGGGAGGACAACAATAATATCTTTCACATGTATAATACCTTTCACAAAGTATTATCACATTTTAGCACCAAGTCGCATAGAGATGAAGAGACTCAGTTATGTTAATAGATTGAAAGAACTGGGGATGAGAAGATAAAGAGGAGATTTGATAAAGGTGCTCAAAATCACAATGTATCTGCACAGAGTAAATAAGGAGCTGATGGTGACATGGGGGGGGGGGGGGGGGGTGGGAAAGGGGGGATGTGTCTTTTAACACAGTGAGTGACGAGGATCTGGAATGCAGTACCTGAGAATGTGGTGGAGGCAGATTCGATTGAGATTTTCAAATGAACATAGAGTAGTTATCTAAAAAGAAAGTGTTTGCAGGACAACTTGAAAGAGTCTGGGAAATGGGACTACATGAGTTGCTCTTCCAGACATTCAGCACGATGACAAGGGGCTGGATGGCTTCATTCTGTGCAATAACCATTCCAGGAGATCTTCAGATAGATGACCAAACACTTGACAGAGGAGCTCAGTTCTAAACACTGTTTGAATGAAGCGGTGAAGTGCAGGAAGGAAATGCCTGAGACTAGAACACTAGGCAATGAAGGCATGGCTGCTGATAGATTGATTAAATTCAGTGATACCCAAGAGTCAAAATTGAAGGATTGAAGATATCTTGTAGAATGGGAGATGGTTACAAGAATTGGAGATATATTTGAGAGGATAGGAAGAATTTGAAAATGGAGACACAGCCTAACCCAGAATCACCATAGATTAACAACATAGGAACATAGGAAAGTATGATCAGCGTGTCAGCCATTCAGCCCCTCAAGTCTGCCATGTCATTGAATGAGATCATGGCTGATCTGTGGTCTAACTTCAACTATTTGCTTTTGGCTAATATCCCTTAACATCTTTACTTAACAAAAGAAATCTTAGATTTAAAATTAACAACTGCCCTTGCATCCACTGCCATTTTTGTAGGAGAGTTCCAAACCTCTACTACTTTTTCAATATGGAAGTGCTTCCTAATATCTCTCCCGAGAGGTCTGATCCTAAATCTCAGACTAATCTACAGCATGTTCCTGTTAGAGTGAAGGGTAATGCTGGCAGGAGTAGGGATTCCCTGGATGACTTGAGTTATTGAGGCCCTGGTTTTGAAAATGAAAGAGGGAAATTACATGTATCGGCAGCCAGAATCAAGTGAATTCCTTGAGGAGTATAGAGACTGTCAAAATACATTTAAGAGAGGAATCAGAAATGGCTTTGGCAGATAAGGTAAAGGAGAATCCATGAAGGGCAAAAAAGTAACTAGGGAGAGAACAGACCATCTTAAAGATCAACAAGGTCATCTACATGCTGAGCCACAAGGGATGGGTGAGATTCTAAATGTACACTTCTCATCAGTATTTACCAATAAGCAAGGTATGGATGCTAGTGAACTTGGGGTAATAAATATTGATGTCGTGAAGAATGTCCACATTACAGAAGAGGAGGTCCTGGAAGTCTTAAAACATATTAAGGTAGATAAATCCCTGGGACCTGATGAAGCGTATCCCAGGATTTTGTGGGAGGCTAGGGAGGAAATTGTGGGGGCCCTAGTGGAGATATTTGCATCATCGACAGTCACAGGTGAAGTGCCCGAAGTTTGGAGGGCAGCTAATGTTGTGCCATTATTTAAGAAAGGCTGCAGAGAAATGTCTGGGAACTACAGACTGTTGAGCCTTATGTCTGTGGTGGGTAGGTCGTTAGAGGGGATTCTGTGAGCCAGGGTCTACAAGCATTTGGAGAGGCAAGGACTCATTTGGGATGGCCAGCATGGCTTTTTGCATGGGAAATCATGTCTCATGAATTATAACTTCATTCAGGGACTGGTCATAACAGTGCATCATTTCTGAATGGTTCAGAGGCATACTATCACAACTGTACAGTTATGATGGATTTAGTAACAAACTGTCGGGGAAGAACAGTCTTGATAAGCTTAGATTCACTGATGCATGCATTGATGCAGACTTTGCTAATCAGTATCCATCTTTCTTTAACAGATTTAGGGAGACTAAGGAGTGTTGTATTGACACACCAATTCCACAAGTTTCACAAAATTTGAGACAGTTACCACTTGCAATTTTGCCAAAGTATTATTGGAGCTGAAACAGCTTGAAATAGATGGTGCCATTGAGATAATTGACTCATCACAATGGATTTTAACCCAGTCATTGTGCAATACAATATGGAAAACTAACCTTGGACAGTATACTAACCTGAAGGCCATCAGCAAAACTATAATTGCAAAGAAGTACTTACTTTCTACAATCCAAGTGCAATCAGCAGTATTCTGTGTCTCCATTTTTGTGAACTGGCATCTATCCACAGATACCTCTTTTTGAGTAAACTGGGCATCTTGCAGCTTTTGTTACTTGCGGATGTGTTTCAATACCGCAGAATGCCCTTTGAACCTTATCACTACGCTCAGTCCGGAAGATTATTTATTTCTTCGATGCTGTTGGACACTGAGTAGAAACACACCTTTTGTTTTGTAAATATATTTATTCGCAAATTTTTTTTAACTTTGCAAACATATAAAATTATTGAAAAATACAATCAATAACAAATATCAGTATAATAAAAAGAAAAAAAACCACAAGTTACAATACAACTACTGTCTACTAACTATTAACCTACCCTATAATACAAAACAAACCCTAACACCGTGCAAAGCAACACCAAAAAAAAAGAAAAGCAAAAAAACACAAAATACAAAACAACTATGCTTGGCATAAAGATCCCAAACAAAGGAACGGGAGCATTGTATACATACCCGTATTAACTCAGGAGACCATCCCCTCCCCCAGGGTCCAGAGCTTAACAAATCTAACCATCCTGGTTAAACAAACGCTCTATTTAAGATAACTGACAAATCTATATCCAAATAACTCAAGTAGGGCTGCCATGTCTTATAAAAATGGTCTGTTGTGTGGTGCACCATGTTTGTAAAACATTCCAAGGGCTCTCAGACACCCAATCCATCAGAATATTCTTCCGTGCACAGTGTGCAAGAATAATAAATAGTTTCTTCCTGTGCCCGTCTAAAGATGGTAAATTTGGTAAGCCTAAGAGGAGAGATATCGGGTCTACTTTGACTTCAGTCCTCAATACCCTCACCATCTCTCCCGCCACAGCACTCCAATAAACACGGAGCCTGTGGCATGTCCAGAAGCAATGTGTAAGAGTACCTACACTTGGGGCACACTGAAGATGCCCCTTTTGTAAACTTCGCCAGACGGTCTGGTGCCAGATGAGCCCTGTGCAGAACTTTTAACTGCATAGCACATGTCCTGTTACAGATTGAGATATTTTGAATGTTCTCCCATGTTTCAGAAGAGATCTCCACTCCTAGCTCTTGCTCCCAGACCTCACATAACTGGCTTAAATCCTGCCACGCCCTGCCACCCAGCAGGGGATAGAGGGCACTATCTGAAAGGCTGTTTGTGGAACATAGCAACAACCTCTCTGCATCGGGCTTATAGGGCTTAGTGAGGAGAGTAGTCTTCTTCTGGATGAAATCCCTAACCTGAAAAAAACGGAAAAGATTTCTGCTGGGCAACCCGTATTTGCGGCTCAGTTGCTCAAAAGACATTACAACCTCCCCCTCAAACAAGTCTCCCAAACTAGAAACTCCTCTCACTGCCCATAGCTTGAACCCTGAGTCCACCATCCCTGGTCGGAACCCTGGTATGCCAACTATAGGTGTAAGTGGTGAAGTCTTGAATAAACAACCTTCACTCTGACGCATCGCCCTCCATGCCTTGACTGTACTAATGACAATGGGGTTCTGGCAGTGGTCCATAATTGTCCTCATCTTATCCATGAAGAACAGATTAATAAGAGGGCACTTTGCCTGGGAGGCCTCAATATCCAGCCATATTGAGTTTGGTTCGTTACCTACAGACAATCACAGAAAAAGGACAGCAGGGAACTCAATTGATACCTCTTGATGTCTGGGAAATCAACTCCTCCCCCTCCTTGAGGCAACTACAATTTAGTAAGTTTGATGAGGGGCCACTCATAGTGCCAGACAAAGGAACCAAACCACCCCATAAGTTTCCGCAGCGTTAACCTGGGAAACATTATAGGGAGCATACGCATGGGATAAAGCAAATGAGGAAGAACATTCACCTTAATGAGAGATATTCGGCAGGCCATGAAATTGGAAGAGCCTCCCATCTCTGGAGATCTTGCCTAATATTGTCAAGCAAATGAGCAAAGTTAGTCCGAAATAACAGATCAAACTTGGGGGTCATAAAAATGCCTAGGTATCGGAACCCTGCCCGTGACCACTTAAAAGGGAACTTCGGGCCACCTTCAACTTCTGGCACATTGTAAAGGTTCCCCAAAGGCATAGCCTCCGATTTTGCAAAGTTAATCTTA
The DNA here is from genome assembly GCF_047496795.1 of Chiloscyllium punctatum. NCBI lineage: Eukaryota > Metazoa > Chordata > Chondrichthyes > Orectolobiformes > Hemiscylliidae > Chiloscyllium > Chiloscyllium punctatum. Next base: position 36,617,827 of record NC_092760.1, on the reverse strand, counting down.
TATCCTGAAATAGCCCCAGATGAATTGATGCGTTGTATCAAATGGGGTACGGAGGTCATCGGGTTCGATAAAAACAGAAGGAGGACACCTGCATATAGTGTAATCTTGTGTGCCCTCAATCCTACTTCCGGAGCGGTTATGTGGACATTCTGACGAATGGCCTCTGCCAGCGGCTCTATCACCAACGTAAACAACAATGGTGAGAGGGGGCAGCCTTGCCGATTACCCCTACCAATCCTAAAATTCCCAGATTTCACCCCTTTGGTGATGACCATGGCCAGAGGGTGGCGATATAAAACCTCCACCCACCTCGCAAAGACCCCACCCAACCCAAACTGTTCTAAGACATAAAAAAGATACAGCCATTCCACCCGGGATACTGCCATTCCATCTGGTCAAATGCTTTCTCTGTATCTAAGGAAATCACCAATCCCTGAATTGATTGTTGCTGACAAACTTGGATCATATTCAGCAACCTTCTAATATTATTAGAGGACCTACGGCCCCTTATAAAGCCTGTCTGGTCCTTTTTAATAATATGGGGCAACACCCTTTCCAATTTCAGTGCCAGGATCTTGGACAGAATCTTGAAATCTGAATTTAATAGAGAGATGGGTCTGTATGAGGCATAATCCTCAGGATCTTTCCCCTTCTTAGGAATTAAGGAAATGTTCACTGCTCTCAAAGATAGTGGTAGGCATTCATACACAAAGGGCTGATTGTACATCTCCAACATCGGCCCTGACAGAATCTCTATAAACTCCTTATAAAACTCACTCGGAAGATCATCAGGGTCAGGTGCTTTCCCACTCTGAAGTTGCCTAGCTGCCTCCTGTATTTTCTGAACTGTCAAGGGGGCATTAAGGAGAGAAGCCTATTCCAAGGTTACCTGGGAGGTCCAGGTTCTTAAAAAAGGTCTCCATTTTAGCCCTCCTGTCCTCGCAACCTTCAGACCGATACAATTCAGAGTAAAAGCACTGAAAAGCCTCATTAATCTTTTTAGCATCATATGTAAGGACCCCGGTGCCATCTCTGATTGCTGTAATAGACTGGGGAGCACGATTTTTCCTAGTCAGGTACGCTAAATACTTCCCTGGCCTATCCCTATATTTGAACAGCCTTTGTCTAGCAAAAGCAAGTTCTTTGCGTTTTTTGTCAGTATTGAATTCAAGGCAGCCGGAAGGCCGTGATCTGCTGTAACTTAGTCACCGAAGGCCGCGCAAAATGTGCCACCTAGACAGCTTTCAACCGCGTCTCAAGTAGACGTTGCTGTTCCTCCTTCTGTTGTTTCCGGCTAGCCGAATAGGAAATAGCTAATCCCCTAGCAAAGGCCTTAGCAGTCTCCCATAGCATAGATGGACTACTAGCCATGCCTGAGTTCATAGTCAAGAATTCCTGAAATTCCTTCAAAAGGTATCCCACAAATTTGGGATCCTTAAGGAGAAAAGGGTCCAAACGCCAGTCCGCAAACCTAGACCTTTACTCTTGGCCTTAACCTCCAAATATACTGCCGCGTGATCAGAGGTAGCTTTATTCCCAATTTTACAACCCATAATCGAATCCAGAAGGGCTGAGGGAGCCAGAAAGAGGTCAATCCTCGTGAGATGTTTACGTGGGTTTGAAAAAAAAGGTGAAGTCCCTGCCAGTAGGGTTAAGACATCGTCAAATATCCACCAGCCCCAACTCCTTGTATAAGGCCTGCTTGGCCTGCAAAAAAATAGCTGGGGGCCCACAAGGCATGTCCACTGTCGGATCCAAAAGACAATTAAAATCGCCCCCTATAATAGTGTGTCGTGTTCTAAAAGCTCTCAACTTAGAGAAAGCACTAATCAAAAATTTGAGGGGATGCGCCAGAGGACAGTAGACATTTAAAATGCCATATTCCTCTCCATATATCAGGGCTTTAGGTATCACAAACCATCCCTACTCATCTTTCACCTGCTCTAATCTGTGAATGGAAGATTTTTATGGAGAAGTATCACCACTACCCTACTTTTAGTAGTAAAGGATGAAAAAATTACCCGGTCACAACCCCCCTGTTGTAATTTCAGGTGTTCCCCATCATCAAGATAGGTTTCCTGCAACAAAGCAATATCGATCCTTTCCCTCTTAAGGCTAGAAAGCACTTTTTTCCTTTTAACAGGCGAATGACTTCCCTTAATATTCCAGGTGCACCATTTAATAAGACACTTAGCTATGTCCCCTTTCAGAGACCCTGGAACTCCTTAGATGGAGAACCCTGCTTACAAAGCACCGAGCATAAGTAAATGAAGACTCATAGAGTCAAAGAACTACATATACAAAAACTACTCTATCATAACTATGAACAACTATTACTACCAGAATATTACAAAGAAAATCAATTATAAAACCTTGAATGGAAGACTATTCCCCCTGCCCAGAAGGGGGCACTCACCCTACCCATCCCCTCCTTCACAGCTCCTTCAAACCCGGACTGTGCCCCAGCCTTAGGCCAGAAAGAAAACAGGGAGATGATCCTTAAATCAACAGAAAGAAGACCAAGTCAGGATGAGCACTCCACCCATCCCTGGCTTCATGTCACCCCTACTTGTGACTAAAAGAGAAACAGAACAAACAAAACAAAGGGAGGTGGGAGAGACAACAAAGAACATCCACAAAATTTCCCATCAGAAAATCCAGTTATTAAATAGAAACGGAACAACTTACTCCAAGGTCTTTTCCCCCCTTTCCAAAAAGGAAATTATTAGGGAGAAAGAAAGGAATAAAAAAAAGGAAGGGAAAACATGGGGAAAGAAGGAATAGAGAACAAACATTAACCGTATTCCTTAGGCCAGTCTGTCTATTTTAAAGTGTCTACAAAGTTTTTAGCTTTATCCGCTGAGTCAAATGTATAAACTGTGTCCTTGTGACTGAAACGAAGCACTGTGGGGTATCTCATGGAGTACTGGATGCCTAGGTTCCTCGGCCGCTTTTTAACTTCATCGGAGGACTTCCACTTTCGAATTACAGCTGCAGAGAAATCCTGGAAAAACATGATTTTTGACCCCTCATACAGCAGTGCCTGTGGATCTTTTCCCAGGGATCTGGAAGCTTCTATGACTTTTTGCTTGTCCTTATATGAATGGAAGTGCACCAGGACCGAACGGGGGCAGTGCACCGGCCCTGACTTGTAGACTGTAACCCAATAAGCCCTTTCAATCTGTAGCCTGCTGGACTCGATGTGAAGGCCCAAAAACTTTGACAGCCAGTTTTCAAAGAAGCTGACTAGCTGCTCATCTTCCTCACCTTCAGGGAGCCCGGTCGATATGGTTTTGCAAGGACAGCACCTCTCGTTCCAGCACCTGGATCCGACTGGATGAGAACTCCATCGCAGGTTCTGAGGCCTTAGTTCGACCCTCCACCTCCTCCAGCCTCCTCCCGAGGCCCTGGATCTCCTGCTCGTGCTTCTGCAGCATGGATGCAATAGGTTGGATTGGGGCACGAATCTTCCCACGGATCTCCTCAAGCGCAGCCCCAACTTTCAAAGTAAGTCTCTCCATCACCGCAGCCAATTTCTAGTGAGTCTGTCAGGTCCCCGGGGGGTTCAGGAGAGGCTGCTGCTGCTGCAGTCTCTGGTGTGGTAGGTGCTGCAGGGGAGTGTCCTCCCTGCTGCTGTTTGCTCGCTCCTTTTCCCTTTGGCATCCTTCCCACTCCCAAATATTAACAAATATGCATTCTGTAAGGTTTTAAAACTAATACTTCCACCACATAAGTTGGCCAGGGATGGAAAAAATCACCAGTATGCCTTGGCTGTTAGGCAGAGCTCTCCACAACAGTTCTACAGAGTCGCCGCCATCTTGCCAAGTCCCCGAAACTCACCTTCTTGATTCATTGTCATTGCCTGTGGAAAGGTAAAAGCAGAACATGATCACCATTTATCAGCGATGTTCGCTCCACACGCACAGAATATGGACAAATACACATTCACAACATCTGGGATTGATTAGATTAGATTAGATTACTTACAGTGTGGAAACAGGCCCTTCGGCCCAACAAGTCCACACCGCCCCGCCGAAGCGCAACCCACCCATACCCCTACATCTCCCCCTTACCTAACACTACAGGCAATTTAGCATGGCCAATTCACCTGACCTGCACATCTTTGGACTGTGGGAGGAAACCGGAGCACCCAGAGGAAACCCACGCAGACACAGGGAGAATGTGCAAACTCCACACAGTCAGTCGCCTGAGGCAGGAATTGAACCTGGGTCTCTGGCGCTGTGAGGCAGCAGTGCTAACTTCCCAGCGAATGATGTGGCAGCAGTTAGAGTAAAGCCTACAGAGTCATGGAATCCCTTTTGGCACAACAAGCCCACACCGACCCTCTGAAGAGTAACCCACCCAAACCTATTCCCTTCCCCCTTAACCTCTGGTGAATCACCTAGCCTACACTATGGGCAACTTAGCAAGGCCAATTCCCCTAATCTGCACATCTTTGGATTGTGGGTGGAAACAAGAGTACCCAGAGAAAATCCACACAGATACAGGGAGAATATGCAAACTCCACACAGATAGGTGCTGAGGCTGGAATCGAACCCAGGTCCCTGGCACTATGAGCCAGTGGTGTTAACCACTGAGCCACTGTGCCACCCCTTGGCTTCCACCTGGAACAAGGCTGTTCCTGCCCAGTTAGAGTGTTAGAAACAGTCTCCATTTGACGTAGCCAGTTTGTAATGGTTCCAGTTGGATACTCCAAATTGGTAAGCTCGTCACGTGAGAAGGGATGAATTGGCTCCACTTCTTTATTCACCTGCCACCTTGACCAGTTTCAACAAGATCATTTTAAAAAGGATTCCTTCCCTCACAGATTCCTTTCTCCCAAAAAGTGCATTTACGTTTTGAAAGAAGCCAATTTGAGCAGACTTTTCTGAGTTAACAAAAGAATGAGTTCATTAGTTATTAAGTGGGAAAAGGCAAAATAACACGACAGTAATAAGCAGAGAGTCAAAAAAAATTGACAAAATTGACTCATAGTTGTTTGTGAAGAATAGGCAGTGGAACAATGATAAGTTAGTATTTGGAGTATTGGCTTTTGCATTTTGGTTAAAATTGTTTTGTCCCATTAGCTTTTGAAAGTGGTTGGCTGGCAGTATTCAGGAGTGAGAGAGTCTTTCTTTGGTTGTGCTGTTTCCTTCTGACTGGCTTGGCAACCAGCTGTCAAATGGTGAGACAGTCATTTCAGTTGTAATGCAAGAGTGACTATAGGTTGTTTCTTCAACTTCCACAGCACATTAGCACTTGAACCCTAGCTACTGCACATAACCTCTGTTCACTCACACACCCTCTTCAAGGGCTCACACACACACCAAGTTGGCAGTCAGTTTTTAGCCCGTTTTCCTGGGTGGGTGAGATACAAAGAAAGTCTGCAAAGAGCTGGACTTCTGTTGAAAGACGAAAGGTAGCCAACCCCCTCATTATCTCTTCCTGCTCCATCTCTCCCTTCGAATGAAATGTCTTTGACAATCTACAGGTACAACATTCCATGGAGTCCACACAGAACTTTGCCAGAGAGCACCAAATTTACATGTGCTGTCTTTTTTTGTCTATAGCAATTCTCTTTTAAAAACGCATTTTGGATTGAAAAGTTAAGAAACTGCCAATAAGCATTTCAGGACTCTAATCTGTCGTCATGACAAAAGGGCATTATCAAAACCACTTATAAACGTGTGATCATGGGTAATGTGTAAGAGTTGCCATTGGACGAAAAAGGAAACTGCAGAAATTGCCATAAGCATAGAGGAGCCATTATAAACAACTGTGAATACTGTATAAACAGAACTATGCAGTAAAGACTCCAGTTTGTAAGGCAGAGAAAACATGCAATGATTACTGTACTATGTTGTGGTACCAACCACTGGTGGCTTGTGGTTGGAGCAGAGTTCTGACAACAGTTCTTCCTTCAATGCTGAGTCTAAAGGTGTATCTAAACAGCAGTGGTAGAGGAAAAACCACCATTGAATATGAGCAAGAAGACACAATACTCTTAACAGTAAGGTACAGTCCATGGAGTAATAGGATTAGGTATAAATTAATTGACTAAAGACTATCAAGAGCCATTGATATCATGTCTGTCTATATCAGAGGGGCTTTGTCATGGCGTCATGGTGAAGCTTAATGTAGCTTCAACTCTAGGGTAAAGAGAGAGCTGATCGAAAAGTAGTACTCTTTCGCTGCTCCATGATTGGAGAGAGTCAAATGCGGAGTTGAGGAAAGGCAGCTCCTGGATTTGGACTGCAACAACTCAGTCAAGAAATGTGGGAGAGGGGAAAGGATCTGGCTTGGTAGTCCACAAGGAAAGTGGGGTCCAGGATGGGCTTTGTGAAGAAAGCAGATTTAAAGGAGAGGGGGGTAATCCCTGAGGAAATGGAGTTCAGCTAACTTGGGCAGCAGGAAAGGAAGTTTAACTTGTCTGCATTCTTATCAGAGCTTGGCAAAAAATAAAGGATTACATCTTCAGACCTCACGGGGATGGAGGTGGATCAGGCCCAAAAATACTGGTGCCAATGAGGGTGCTTGTTTGTTCCGATTATTGCCCCCTTGTTTCCCCAATGCTGTTGCTGGCCATTTTAGCCACAGAAGGTTTTGCACAATAGGGCTATCTTCCCCCACATGGTGAATACTGGAATGGGATCACTAAATCTTCAAAGCTTGGGATTTACATGGAGCAGCCTCCAGTTTCCTGACCTGATGGGGCTGCAGTTTATCCGGCAGGCACCCAGGAATGGGCAGGCATCATTTACTTTCCTTCCTCATCCTCTATTCATGTGTTCCTTCCACATCTGACAGAGATGTCATAGAGACGTACAGTCACACAGCATGCAACCTGACCTTTCGGTCCAGCTAGTCCATGCCGACCACGTTCCCAAACTGAACTAATTCCATTTGCCTGTGTTTGGCCCAAATGCCTGCAAACCCTTCCTATTCACGAACTTATCCAAACGTCTTTTAAATGTTGTAACTGTATCTGTGTCCACCACTTCCTCTGTCAGATCATTCTACACACAAACCACTCTGTGTTAAAAAAAATTGCCACATGTTCTTCTCAAATCTTTCTCCTCTCACCGTAAAAATATGTTCCCTAGTTTTGAACTCCCCCACCTTATCTATACCCCTCATGATTTTTTAAACTTCTATAAGGTCATCCCTCAATCTCCTACACTCGGTGAAAAAAGTCCCGACCTATCTAACCTATTTATATAACTCAAACCCTCTGTTCTCAACAAAATCCTGGTAAATCTTTTCTGAACCTTCTCCAGTTTATTATTATCCTTCTTATAACAGAGCGACGAGAACTGCATACAGTATTCCAAAAGAGGCCTCACCAATGTTCTGTATAACTTCAGTATAATGTCCCAACTCTTATTCTCAAAGATCTGAGCAAAGAAGTCAAGCATGCTAAACACCTTTTGAACCACCCTGCTTACTTGTGATGCAAATTCCAAAGAATTATGTACATGAACTCCTAGATGTCTCTGTTCTAAACATCTCCCAGTACGTTACCATTAATTGTGAAAGTTCTGCCCTTGTTTGTTTTACCAAAATGCAGTACCTCGCATTTATCCAAATTAAACTCCATCTGCCACTCCTCAGCCAGTGGAAACAATTGATTAAGATCTCTTTGTAATCTTAGATAACCTTCTTCATTGTCCACTACACCATCAATTTTGATGTCATCTGCAAACTCACTAACCATGCCTCCTATATTCTCATCCAGATCATTTATATAAATGACAAACAAAAGTGGACCCAGCTCTGATCCCTTATGGGATACCACTGGTCACACGCCTCTAGTCCGAAAACCAACCCTCTCCTGCCACCCTCTCTCTCTTGCCATTAAGCCAAATCTGTATCCAATTGGCAAGCTCACCCTAAATTCCACGTGACCTAACTTTACTGTATAGTCTACCTTGTAGAACCTTATCAAAGTGTAAGTTAACAGTATCTGCCACTCTGCCCTCATATTCTTGAAAAATGCTTAGTCTTACCAGACTACAGGACATAAAATTTAAACAGGAAAACATGAACAATCAGCAATTTTAATGCACTGGGTATATTGGAGCCAACATATTCAAAGGATGACATAAAACTGATAAAGCATTTATAAACACTGCATTCCCTTTCTCAGAGAAAGCAACATCCCTATTCTTGGTTAGTCGGATACAAGATTATATTTCGATGACTCAACTGTGTAAGCAAAGAAATGAACTGGGTCCGAGTTAAATTAGAATTGATCTCAAATCTTTTTTATCGCAGCTTGGGAAAAATAACGACAGTGAAAACCAATGACATCCAAACCTGTTCATTTTTATCTCATCTAAGGAAATGCATCATGCAACCTAAATGTTGACCATGAGACAGTTTCAGTCATCTACTTCATCATAAATAGATTTCAGAAAAAGGGACTAAAAAGAATGACAAGTACCATCATGACAATTCACTGATTCTTAATTTAAAATAAAAATCAACCTGCTCAAAGGAGTTATTGGACATGTCAGGAGCAGGCAGGATTTGAACCTGTACTTCTCAAGTCAGGAGCTAGGGATATTAGCACTATGCCACAAGAACCCTTGTGTTGGCATATCTGGCACAACTGTGGATGGTAGGAGTGACAGCTATAAAAAATATGCTTTAAGTTACAGCAGTGGGCAGCACTTTTTCACATGTCCACTGACAGACTTGAATGTATACAGCACCATTGATAACATCAGAAGATCTGAAAGCACTTTCCAGCCAATGATGCAGTTTTGAAAATGCAAAACCTGTTGTAAAGCAGGTTTTACAGCCACCAATTTGTACACAGAAAGCTCCTATAATCATCAGCATGAGCAGGGTCATATTGCTATTGAGTGATAGTGACTCAAGAACAAACGGAATAGCTTAAGCTGGGGAAAGGAACTATTTGGAAAACATGCTCAAGGAGATAACATATATGCATTAATGACTGACCCTCTAGATAACAAAAACGTGAAGTTTCTAGCTCGAGCCTTCCTTAATTGCTTTTGGTTAAATTAAATGTTATAGCCCTTATGCTGTCCGCACAGAGGACTGAAAGAAAGTCCTCAGTCTGTCATTAGTTTTGGGTTTTGCAAACAGGTTGCCTTTATGTTGAATTTGGAATCTGAGGCTTTAATCGCTGATCAATGCGCAAGACGTTTGCAAAGAATATGTGTCAGAAGCACTCACTACGGTTTTCAGTCCATGTGTGCTATTGCTTGTGACACTCCCTGCTGTATGATAGATCCATTCATCTAAGTAAAGCTATGGATGATGAAGGAAACCGACAGCTGAGAGTTCACCCTCTAGCAGACTGACATTTAGTAGTGACAGTGCATGATGGTCATCAGCACTCTGTCCATTAGATTGCCCTAAAGAGAAGTCAAGAAGCAAATCATGTCAGGTTGGTAATACATTGTATACCATTTGTAATGCAGATAAGTCTTTAACGTTTTATAGCATATGCAGATATATCTTTCTAGTAATTCATCTCTAAAATACAGAGTATAAACAGGATTTAGTACTTCACTAGTTAACTCAGTAATCATGGCAGCATTAGGATAGATGGCACAGTTTGCATAACTCAAAGGTCTGCTAAAAGCTCCGAGCTGGTTAAATACATTTCTGTGGTTGATAATGTGATGGCAGCTCAATCTTTGTGCTCTAATGGGAGACGTTGTGGTTTTCCTAGTCCTACTTGGGTCATCAATTGGAGTGAGCTCTAGAGGGGTTTGCAGAGGTAACAGTACTAGTCATAACTTTCCAGTAACGCACTTGCTTCTGAGTTCAGATATTGCACATTCAAGTCACTAGCCAGCGCCTTGAGAATTTAGGCTAAACTGACACTTCAGTGCAGCAATGTGAGATTAAACATAGACCATATCTGGATTCTCAGTTAACTGCTCTGGAATGTCCTGAGGTTGTGAAAGACACTGCAAATGCACAATTTTCATTTCTTATTGCTAGAGGAATCTGTCAGGACTGAATGAAAATAAGGGAAGAAAGAATTATCTGCGGCACGGTGGCTCAGTGGTTAGCACTGCAGCCTCACAGCACCAGGATCCCATATTCAATTCCAGTCTTGGGTGACTGTCTGTGTGGGTTTGCTCTGGATTCCTCCTACAGTCCAAAGATGTGCAGGTCAGGTGAATTGCCCATAGTGTTAGGTGCATTAGTCAGAGGGAAATGGGTTGAAAATGTGTTGCTGGAAAAGCGCAGCAGGTCAGGCAGCATCCAAGGAACAGGAGAATCGACGTTTCGGGCATCAGCCCTTCTTCAGGATGCCCGAAACGTCGATTCTCCTGTTCCTTGGATGCTGCCTGACCTGCTGCGCTTTTCCAGCAACACATTTTCACTTCTGATCTCCAGCATCTGCAGTCCTCACTTTCTCCTCAGAGGGAAATGGGTCTGGGTGGGTTACTCTTTGGAGGGTCAGTGTGGACTGTTTCCATGCTGTAGGGAATCAAATCTAAATACCAAAAGCAGGAGGTGCTTAATACATTAGCAATTTGAGAACAGACCAAATACGGTAAAGATTCGCAATAGCACAGAGGAGTAGGAAGTACACTGGTCTAAGATTATCATCTTAAATCCTGTTTATTCATTGAGAAGAGGCAATGGTTGAATGCAGATGGAAGTGGCCCTATGGAACATGAGGCCCAGGAAATTTTAACTGCTGATCCTCGTTAGTCTTTGCTCACCTGGCTCTTGGCTAAAGCGAATGGGTAGGGGTTGGACCACCACTGCAGAGATACATTAATCCAGTGTTCAAACAGCTAAGTAATGAATAGATGGGGGTGGGGGAGGGGTTGGGGAGCGGGATTTGGGACCACCTTCAGTGGGGAAGGGTGAAAAATTAGGGTCGGAAAGGCCCAAAATATGGAAATGAAGTCTGACACTGAATCGTGTGTACGTTCCCAGTCAGGGATCATTCCTGGCCCATGAGACCCAATCACTTTTCACTAATTCTCTGTTGCTACCATAAGTCTACTCATGTAAAGCTGCTCGCCTTCTGATGTAGTGTTGAGTGTAAAGTTCTTCTTTGCAACTGGTAATATCTTTTGGCTCCAGGATGGAGCTGGAAAGCACTGCCTGAAAGGGTGATGGAATCAGATTCACTAGTTATTTGGAAAAAGGAACTGGATAAATCCAGGCAGTTACAATAACTGGAAAATTTCAAAGAGCTGATATGAGTATGGTAGGCTGAATGGACACATACTGTGCTGTAACTTTCCAAAAGTTGAATTTTACTCTATTTTTGCTATTTTCCTCATGTAACAGCAAGTATAAAATGATCCCTCTGTCTCTCCATGCCTCCCCCAAACCTACACACACACACCCACACACACACCCACACACACATACACACACACACACACACACCCCACACACACCCACACACACACACCCACCCACACCCCCCACACACATACCCAACCCTACACACCCCCCAACCCTACACACCCCCAACCACATACACCCCAACCCTACACACCCCCAACCCTACACACCCACACACACCCCCAAGTCTACACACACCCCCAACCCCACACACACCCCAATCCTACACAACCCCACACACACACCACACACACACCCCACACACCACACACACGCCCACACACACAGACACACACACATACAGACACACACACATGCACGCACACACACACCACACACAGACACACCACACACACATACACACACACTACACACACGCACACACACCACACACACAGATATACACACACACGCACACACGCAAAACATACACACACACGTACACACACACATACACACACACGCACACACATACACACCCACACACACACACCCACACCCACACCCACACACACACGTACACACACACATACACACACACGCACACACATACACACCCAACACACACACACCCACACACATATACACATACACCACATACACATATACACACACAGATATACACACACACGCACACACGCAAAACATACACACACACGTACACACAGACACACATACATACACGTACACACACACATACACACACACCACACACATACACTCCCACCCACACATCCACACACACACCCACACACACACATATACACACACACCACACACACACACACATTTACACACATACACACACCACACACATACACATACACCCACACACACACACATATACACACACACCACACACACATATACACACACACACCCACACACACACATACACACACACCACACACATACACTCCCACCCACACATCCACACACACACACACACACACACACACACACTCTTCCCTTGGCCCAAGGGCACTGAACTGTCCTTCACTATTTCCATCTCACTTTCTATAGAGTAAGTGGTAAAGCACAAACGAGCAGTATTAAAAACATTCTAAAATTAATAGGGGCAAGAAACATTAAGTTGGAATTTAAATTTTGTCTTACGTTTAGTATGAGTCTTTTGTACAATCTGATTCTTGTAAAGAATTCAACCTAAAGACAATCAATTAGCAAAGCTAAAGCTAAGCTGATAAACCCTTATCCAGTTTGCCACCCTAGCTGGTTAACTCGAAGACAGATTGAACTTTGGGCTTTTCTGGTAATCAAGTTACATCAAGCAGAGGAGTCCCAACTGTGCCTTTAGAGTCAGATCTGGATAGAACATTGTCAATTGGGGTGGCTTAGCTTCTACATCAAGAATGATTGAACTTTGCAGTAATCATGGTCGCTGCAGCTTTAATAATTGTCAGCAACAACCACATACTGAAGTCAAGGTCTTGGACTTATTAATTTCTAAACCGGGAGTGCGCTGTTTTCGTCAGGAAGACACTCGTACATTTTGTGCTGCTGTGGCTGGTTTGGATTAGGGATGAAACTAAAACCCTGACATGCAGTGTTAAGAAAAATACTAACTGTAAACAGATTGAGAAATAAAATATACCTCAAGACACAAAAGGAACAGGCCAGGTGAATAGCACAAAAGTGGTGGTTTTGACTGCAGATGGATGTTGCAATTAAATGATCAAATGAATCACTGTGAACCCTTTCAGTCTCGTAAATGGACTTAATTCCTTTTGACACTGAACCAACTCTAAAGGCACGCTTCGTTATTTCAAGCTTACGGCAATAATGCCTTAAAATACCAATTATCTTGCATGCACATTGTGACAGAAGGAAGTAGCCTGAATATTAAATAGCATACACTCCTGCAATAGATTGTTGGACTATGAATGGCATTGAAAGGGAAAGGCGATGCTGATGGGCTCAGGAAATGTCAGACAAGAATCAGATTGTAAAAAAGACACATGTTAAATGTAGGAAGAAATTTAGATTCCAAATTAATGCTTCTTGCCTCTTTATTATTGCAAGGTTTTAGAACGCTTCTCAATACTGCCTGCTTCTGCTTTCCCACTTACCCTGTAGAAAGTGACAGAGAAACAGTGAAGGACGGTTTGTTCTGCAGATGATTATGTGTTAGCAACTTGTTGTTACTTGTCTTCAGGCAGTGGATAACCAGCAATCACCTGTGCTATGCATTGTTCCACCTATCATGCTGGTGCTCTGAAGGAATGCAGAGCTTTTTCACTTGTTCAGCAGTGTTTTTACTGACATTTTATAAGAGGCATTTATTAATCTCTTGCAAGTGCAATTATGTCCTTTGACCTAAAGGTAATGCAATAACAGAATGTTTTAAAAATAACCACACTATTTTAAAGCTGTAATGTCAAATGCATTTCTCTTTAACTTGTACCTTTTCACCATGCACTTAGTCACGTGCACCATTTGGCCATTTGCAAATTTTGCTCATATATGACCTGGGAGCATCCTTGAACAAGTTTAGGGGGACGCACAGGAGAACATTCTTTGCCTCCATAGAGCCTTGAGGAACTCCGATGCATCTTCTGATTAGAAAATTCCTAGCTGAAGTGACTCAAAACCACAATCAGTAATACAATGACATTTCTACAGCAGGAATTGGAGTTCAGCCAGTGGAGTACAAGGCCCAAACATGCCCTAGAGAGTTGGCAGGGTGCTGTACATTTCATCAGTTTATCCCACGGGCAAGAGTCAAAATGACAGTATCTGTTTAGAATGATCAGGTTTGAAAGTCTGTTGGAAAGTTTCTATGCATTCTGAAAGTGACCTTTTATAATTTTTAGCTTGGGTGAGAGGATAATACGGTAATGTTGTCTATTGCTTTGAGCAAGTCTATAAGGGTAGGTTCATTTTCATCTAATTTATCATTGAAGTTAATATCTTATTACCAATACTCAATCTGACTTGGTGGCCACCATCCTGTTTTATATTTGAATAGCCATAAGCTGTGATTAGTTGCTATGCCTTGTGCGATTAAAGGAGGCAATGACATACACAAGTGAACGCATGCATATAGGCATGCTTTTGAGACTCAGTTACTGTTGTACCTTCTGGCATTACAATACTGTCACCGTGTATTATCCTGAAGCTTTAAGGTTTGTAGATGAACTTTTGCACTACACCCAGAGATAACCATGAACTGGAATTAGGAGGTAAAAAGGAACATTTGAACCAAAGGATGAAAATACTAGAAATGCTGAATGGGCCAAAGTCTCGCAATAATATAAGTCTTCACTCAATCACTGTTCTTTTTGGAGGAATTCCGGCACTGACTTTATTGCGAAGATGTCACCACCTGAGAAATGTAACAAATGGAGTTCTGTATTTAAAACCATTCTTCTGATTTATCGCTTCACGTCAATGTTGGGTTTAGAATATGGTTTGGAATCAAAGGGCAAAATGGTAAAAGCATTGTCTCTGAAATTGGAATATGCTTCAGCAGAGAATGGCTGAATGGCACTTTGCAAGTGCCACACATTACCTTAAAGACCAAATCACTGAAATTACATTTTTGATAAAGATTGGTCCTCCAGATTTCATGATAAGAAAATACTACTTTGTGGATAAAACTCTGGGGGAAATGATAAGTAACATTGTAGATGACTTTGCTTACACTAGCAGACTGACGTCTCGACAAACTAACCGTCTGCCTGAACCCAGTCTCCCTAGCCAACAATGCAAATGTAACAAATGCTGTATTCCAAATGGTCTCCAGCCAAACCAATTTGAAAGCTGCACTCTGTATGCTCTACTTGGTGGGCGCACTGAACAAATTAACTCCCACTGTAGCTTTCATGTTTTAATCAATTTGTGACACATGATGTGCTTTCTTCTTCCCCGCCCTTCCCCCACTCCGTGCCACCCCCACAACTCTCTCAATAACTTACAGCCATGGAGGTACCAGGCTGAGAGCCAGTAATGTAAACAGGGCAGCACCACTCAATGCAGCATCATCCGTTGACTGCTGCACCCAAGTTAAGGCCCGTGGCAGTCAGTGTAAACAAGATATTAGCAAACTCTATTTCCCATATTGTAGTTCATGTCAAAACAAGAAACCTTGCTGTAAAAGCATTATTGTCCTTTCAGTTTATTCATTGCTGCCAGCTTCAACCGATTACCCAGCAATAGGATCAGGAAAAAACAATGCTTTTAATATATACAGAGAGCAGTTAAAGACACAGTTACAATATAAATGGCTGCAATGGAATGTGGAGTTCTGAACTATGCTTTGCAAGTGCCACACATTACCTTAAAGACCAAATTACTGAAATTACATTTTTGATAAAGATTGGTCCTCCAGATTTCGTGATAAGAAAATACTACTTTGTGGATAAAACTCTGGGGGAAATGATAAGTAACGTTGTAGATGACACAAAACTTGGCTGGGTGGTTAACACTGAGTAGGAAGGTCTTGGGTTACATTTGGAAATAGACAGATTGGTCAAATGGGCTGATCGGTGGCAGATGAATTTAACCCTGATAAATGTGTGATAAATGTGTGACAAAGAAGTATTCCATGACTGGCCAGACATTAGGGAGCTCAGAGGAGCAGGCAGGTCTCAGAGTGCATGTCCACTGATCCTTGAAGGTGACAGGAAAAGTTAATAGGTTAGTTAAGAAGATATTTGGGACACTTGCCTAAATCAATCGTGGCATTGATTATAAGAGCAGGGATGTCATTCTGGAACTGTACAGAACTTTGGTTAAGCCACAGCAGGAGTACTGTGTGCACTTCTGGTCACTACACTAAAGGAAGGGTATAATTACGAGGGTGCAAAGAGGATGTACTAGGATATTGACTGGGATGTAACAGTTTAGCTCTGAAACGAGGCTAGATAAGCTCAGTTTGTTTCCTTTAGAGAAGAGAAGGCTGAGAAGTGATCTGATTGAAGTGTATAACATTATGAGGGGCATAGATGGGGTGGATAGGATGCACCCCTTTGTTGAAGGGTTAAAAACACGGGAGCAAAATGTTAAAGTGAAAGGCAGGAGGTTTAAAGGGGGTGTGAGATTTTCTTTTAAACCAGAGGGTGGTGGCGATTTGGAATGTACTGCCTGGGGGGGTAGTTGAGACAGGAAACTTCACAATCTTTAAAAAGTAATTGGTCAAGTCATTGAAATGTCATAACATTGAAGATGAAGTAGTGGAAATTGGGACCAGTGTAAATTTATAGTTTTTTTGTTCGTGCAGATTCGTTGGGTTGAAGGTCTTCTTCTATACTGTATGCTTCTATGAACACTGCAGGAGGGAAACCAAATCAGTTTGCTTCGCTTCACCCTGATAGTATCTCACTACAGAATCGCTTTAAATGGAGTAATGGAGAACACTTTCACCTAGTCTGTCGTCCCTGTACAAGAAATAATGGAAAAGGACATAATAAAACAAGGTCTTACATTAGTACATTAGGAGTGAAAGAGGTGGATTGTCTTCTTCAAGTACTGATTTCTTGTGGGTGTCAATCTGCCAACTGATTTTCATCTCATTGAGGCCAATTTTGATGCTATTAGGCAAAAACTTTCAGAAGCTGATTGGAGGCAGATGTTCGCAGGTAAAGTGACGGCTGGAAAATGGGAAGCCTTCAGAAATGAGATAACAAGTATCCTGAGAAAGTATATTCCTGTCAGGGTGAAAGGGAAGGCTGGTAGGTATAGGGAATGCTGGATGACTAAAAAAATTGAGGGTTTGGTTAAGAAACAGAAGGAAGCATATGTCAGGTATAGACAGGATAGATTGAGTGAATCTTTAGAAGAGTATAAAAGAAGTAGGAGTATACTTAAGAGGGAAATCAGGAGGGCAAAACGGGGACATGAAACAGCTTTGGCAAATAGAATTAAGGAGAATCCAAAGGGTTTGTACAAATATATTAAGGACAAAAGGGTAACTAGGGAGAGAAGATCAGCAAGGCGGCCTTTGTGTGGAGCCACAGAAAAGGGGGGAGATACTAAATGAATACTTTGCATCAGTATTTACTGTGGAAAAGGATATGGAAGATATAGACTGCAGGGAAATAGATGGTGACATCTTGCAAAATGTCCAGATTACAGAGGAGGAAGTGCTGGATGTCTTGAAACGATTAAAAGTGGCTAAATGCCCAGGACCCGATCAGGTGTACCCGAGAACTCTGTGGGAAGCTAGGGAAGTGATTGCTGGGCCTCTTGCTGAGATATTTGTGTCATCGATAGTCACAGGTGAAGTACCGGAAGACTGGAGGCTGGCAAACATGGTGCCACTGTTTGAGAAGGACAGTAGAGACAAGCCAGGGAAATATAGACCGGTGAGTCTGACCTCGGTGGTGGGCAAGTTGTTGGAGGGAATCCTGAGGGACGGGATGTACATGTATTTGGCAAGGCAAGGACTGATTCGGGATAGTCAACATGGCTTTGTGCATGGGAAATCATGTCTCACAAACTTGATTGAGTTGTTTGAAGAAGTAACAAAGAAGATTGATGAGGGCAGAGCAGTAGATGTGATCTACATGGACTTCAGTAAGGTGTTCGACAAGGTTCCCCATAGGAGACTGATTAGCAAATTTAGATCTCATGGAATACAGGGAGAACTAGCCATTTGGTTACAAAACTGGCTCAAAGGTAGAAGACAGAGGGTAGTGGTGGAGGGTTGTTTTTCAGACTGGAGGCCTGTGACCAGTGGAGTGCCACAAGGATCAGTGCTGGGCCCTCTACTTTTTGTCATTTACATAAATGATTTGGATGCGAGCGTAAGAGGTACAGTTAGTAAGTTTGCAGATGACAACAAAATTGGTGGTGTAGTGGACAGCAAAGAGGGTTACCTCAGATTACAACAGGATCTGGACCAGATGGGCCAATGGGCTGAGAAGTGGCAGATGGAGTTTAATTCAGATAAATGCGAAGTGTTGCATTTTGGGAAAGCAAATCTTAGCAGGACTTATACACTTAATGGAAAGGTCCTAGGGAGTGTTGCTGAACAAAGAGACCTTGCAGTGCAGGTTCATAGCTCCTTGAAAGTGGAGTCGCAGATAGATAGGATAGTGAAGAAGGCGTTTGGTATGCTTTCCTTTATTGGTCAGAGTATTGAGTACAGGAGTTGGGAGGTCATTTTGCAACTATACAGGACATTTGTTAGGCTACTGTTGGAAAATTGCATGCAATTCTGGTCTGCTTCCTATCGGAAAGATGTTGTGAAACTTGAAAGGGTTCAGAAAAGATTTACAAGGATGTTGCCAGGGTTGGAGGATTTGAGCTACAGGGAGAGGTTAAACAGGCTGGGGCTGTTTTCCCTGGAGCATCGGAGGCTGAGGGGTGACCTTATAGAGGTTTACAAAATTATAAGGGGCATGGATAGGATAAATAGACAAAGTATTTTCTCTAGGGTCGGGGAGTCCAGAACTAGAGGGTATAGGTTGAGGGTGAGAGGGGAAAGCTATAAAAGAGACCTAAGGGGCAACTTTTTCACACAGAGGGTGGTACGTGTATGGAATGAGCTGCCAGAGGATGTGATGGAGGCTGGTACAATTGCAACATTTAAGAGGAAAATGGATGGGTATATGAATAGGAAGGGTTTAGAGGGATATGGGCCGGGTGCTAGCAGGGGGACTAGATTGGGTTGGGATATCTGGTCAGCATGGACGAGTTGGACCGAAGGGTCTGTTTCCATGCTGTACATCTCTATGACTGTATGACTCTAAATGAAAATCTAACCCAATTTCAATTCTTCTAATTAAGCATTTGAAAAAGGGAAGCCTTTGCCCCTGTCCAATGATTTCATTCCTCTTCCAGATCGCTATCACTGGCCAAACAAGATTGCTTATCACTCAACTTGCACAGAACTTGCGATGCCCTACTCTCTCTGTCATGCAGGCTGCCTATTTCCACCTTATCAACATCAGTTGTAACCTGCCGCACCCTCATCCCATCAGTTGCTAAACCCCTCATTCATGCACTTGGTACCTCCAGATTTGGCTGTTCTGGCCAACATTCCATCTTCCAGCCTCCATTAACTTAAACTTGTCCAAAACTCTGCTTCTGATATTTTAACTTGCACCATGTGCTATTGACTCATCACATCCATATTTGTCTACCTCCATTTACCTGGGGGTCCTGATCCTTGAACAACCACCTATCGCATCCTAATTTCTTCACGCCTTGCTCTGCCTTATCTCTGTATTCTCCTCTTGCATGATAGGTTGCTAAAAACTCTGTCTATCATGAACTCTGCCCCCTAATTTCCTTCTCCACAACACTGCCATTCACACATTCACCTCTTCCTAAAAATTCTGCCTCTTCACTTCTCCCCACCTTTGGACTCTCCTTTAAAACAAAGCTTTTGGTGAGACCAAGCATCGACCATGTTGCTTTTATTGTCTGTGGAGGCCTGGGATGATCAGGATGCTTTAACATTAATGATAGTGCTTGCAATCAACTGCAACTTCTGATAGTGAACATTGTCTGCAGGCTAATTCCCAGCAATTGGCACAATTTACTCATGTCATTCAGGTGCCTGTGTATCTGCAAAGACAGTGAGCTTTGGACATTCTGAGGTGCTTATACTTTGGAATCCAAACCCACCTTAATTGCTAATGGCGAATGTAGATGGAATACTTCTGGTGAAGGCAAACCATGCTTGAGGGGGGAGTTCTGGGAGCCCTAGTTTCCCATGTCGCACAGACATCTCAAGTAATAAGGCCATGCTTAGCACAGAACGGTGGTCCCGCTTCAGTTTATTTTGCTGACTAATTTACAATGTATCTAGATTTTGTCACGGATTTTAACAAGCATATTTATTTTACATGAAAATGTGTCATTAACAAACATTTTACTTCTAATAATTATTACTCTTTAGTAATCCTTTGTCATAAGTTCATAAGATACAGTAGCAGAATTAGGCCATTCAGTCCATCAAGTGTGCTCTGCCATTCAATCGTGGCTAATTTGCTCCTCGCCCCATTTTCCTGCCTTCTCTCCATATCCCTTCAACCCATTACCAATTAAGAATCTGCCTAACTCCTCCTTAAATTACTCATGGTCTCAGCATCCGCCGCACTTTGGGGTAGCAAATTCTACAGATTCACAACCTTTTGAGATAAAGTAGTTTCTCCTGAACTCTTCTAAATTTGCCACCCCTTATCCTAAGACTGTAACCTCTCATCCTCGAATGCCCCATTAGAGGAAGCATCCGCTCCACAGCTATTTTATCCATACCTTTTATCATCTTGAACACTTCAATTTAATCTCCCCATATTCTTCTAAATTCCAGAGAGTACGGGCCTAAATTGTTCAATCTCTCTTCATACGACAAACCCCTCAACTCGGAGATCAATCTAGTGAACCTCCTCTGAACTGCCTCCCATGCCACTATATATTTCCTCAGATAAGGGAACCAAAACTGTGCACGATACTCCAAGTGCGGGCTCACCAATGCCTTGTATTGTTGCAAAAATACTTCCTTACCTTTATATTCTATTCCTTCAGCTATAAAAGTCAAAACTCCATTCGCTTCCTTTATTCCCTGCTGTACCTGTATGTCACTGAAAATGATTGTTTTAATATACAGACAAGGAGCAAGAGCAGTCAATGACATTATTAACTATGATATTAGTCATATTCAGTGATTTATTTCTTCTTCTTACCATGCTCATTTAAGGCTATTGCCTATAAAGAGAAGACAAGCTTCAAAACTACTGGCACCATGCAAAGTTCCAATCTGAGAAACCTGGCTATCAAATGTGTCATTCACAGATCCCAAAAGCTAGTGTATTTACATTAAGTGACTTGGCCTCACCTTTGGACACGAAGTGTCGAGAGACAGAGTAAATTATTGCAACAGTTGTGTTGAGATAAACTGCAGCACGATACATGGAAGCAAAGTAGATTTTTAACTTTTTAATATGCTGTGTTGAAATCCATCTTGGATCTGCCCCTGTCTGAAACTCTGCTCTGTCTCCTCCAGCTCCACAAGCCTCCATCGCTGGTCTTTTAAGCATTCTCCATTCACTGTTATCCTTTGGTGACCATGCTTTCAGTTGTCCAGACTCTAAGCTCTGGAATTTCTTCCCCACTTTTGTCTCTCTTCACCTCTTTCCTCCTTTAAATCATTGATTAAAACAGTATTTCTTGGACAAAACATTTGATCACTTGTCCTAATCTCTCTTTCTTCAGTTTGTTGCCTTTTATTTTGTCCGATTACACTTCGGATGTTAAAAATGCCCAAAAAGAGAGAAATTAATGCAAATTATTGAAATGCTAAAATTACTGAAGCTATTTTCATGCTAAGGGGGTGAAATTGAATGTGAAAATCTAACTGCTATTACAGGCCTTTTACAGTATTGGGCAAACAGATGTGTAATTAGCTTTTAATCTTACTTTATAAAAAATTTAAATGTCTATTTAACTTTTAGAGAAAGCCATCTCTCATTACCACCATCAAGATGTGCCATATTGGACCATTATTTTTGCGATGGAGTTCGTTTAACAGGCCGACGCACTAATCTCTTAGCTGGGCCTGATTTTCAACATTCCAGCACCCACTAAGCTCCAACTATGTTTCTACCAGAAAAAAGGGAATAACAGTTTTCTCCTGTTTCTTCACCATATCTTCAGTAGAACAATAACAATGTCCCCAGAAAATTGATGAAAACAATGTTTGTCATCTTTCCAGAGATCACATATCTCTTGTTTGACATTACAGCAGATACATAAGATAGCCCTATTGTCTCTGACGCTTTGTTTTCACTCTGAAAGATTTCACCTCACAATATTAAATTAGTTGCTCTATACCAACGTAGTAAGATTTGTCATGGATGGCATGGTAACTCAGTAGTTGGCATTGCTACCTCACAGCACCAAGGATCTGGATTCGAATCCAATTTCTTGATGACTGTCTGTGTGGAGTTTGCACATTCTGCATGGGTCCCCTCCGGGTGCTTGGGTTTCCTCCTGCAGTCCAAAGATGTTCAGATTAGGCAGATTGGCTGTGCTAAATTGACCCCTAGTGTCCAGGGATATACTGGCTAGGTGGGTTAGCCATGAGAAATGCAGGGTTACAAAGATGGAGTGGATCTGGATGGGAGGATCAGTCAAATAGTCTGCTTCCAAACTGTAGGGACTCTATAATACTGTGATCTAGCTGGACCTTTAAGTGACCACAACCTCATCAACAAAATCACTTACTTCCACTTCCATGGTGTTGCCTGCTTAAGGCCCAACTGTAGTAATTGTAATGAGGTCAGCCAGATGGACCTCAAAGAATGTGAGATCCTGATTGGGGATGTTAATCTGGTCTAATCAGGGACCCCCTGGCTGACAGATATAAACAGGAGTGTCAGAGATTCAATTCACTTTGAGGGATCAGTGTCAAAGATTCTCCACATGTAAATAATGGGTGAGTTGATGGAGCTCTTTCAGTGGCAATGGGACAAAAGTACAGTCCTGAAGAAATTCACTCACAACAGTCGTCTTTGAGTTGGAATAAGTATTCTGGCATCATGCCATTATTTGGGAAGATTGAATTTTTCGATCCTGCTTTGAAGACTGGATCCAGTATGTGGAAAGAATGTGCTACATTTTCTGGGCAAATTACATTGAGGGGGATGAAAAGGAATGAGTAATTCTCCTGACAGCTTGTGGACCCACAGTTTTTGCAGTTATTAGGAGCCTAACTTTCCAGATACTAAAAGCTTTCAAAAGTCGATGGATTTAGTTCAGGAATATTACAACTCCAAGTCTCCTCTAACTCTGAAATGCTTCCAGTTTCACTTGGCAATTTGAGAAACAGGGGAATCCGTATCAGGATTTGACTAGATTAAGATGACTAGCAGAGGAATGTGACTTTGGTTTAACCCTGAAGACGATGCTGAGAGACCTTTTGGTATGTGAGATTAATTATGTCACTATGCAAAAGCACTGACTAGCTGAAGTCCAACTGAACTTCAAACAGGCACTACAACAGGCTTTATCATTGGAAAATGCAGCAAGTGGAACACATGAGTTGGAGGGTATTCCGATGGAAGTAGACACCCTCGCCCGGCCGAATAAACTTGGGGAACATTGCTTGAGTGAAGGCAATTGCATATCCTGAACAGAGGGACTGTCGGTCAGCCCACAGCAAAACCCCAAAACAAAGCCAAGTCTCGGACAAACGGTTAAAATTTTCTTCGGGATCCAGAGCAGCAAGCCATTGTAGTTGTTTCCAGTATACAGACTTGACACAGTAAAGGAGTCCCATTAGACCTAAACTGAGTAAGATAACTCATCTGCTGGTATCCAGGAAAATGCACAATCTGGAAAGTCCACCTACATCAGGTTTGAAACAGGTAAATTGCTTCGTAACATCCAAATCAGGACCAATCAAAATAAATGTTTGGTTAAATGGTCACTTGGTTCTAATGGAGGTCGATATTGGCATGGCTGTATCTGTGATCTCAGAACCAGTCTTTACCAAAATTCACTCCGGACACCAACCCTCAAGTTTATAATAGACCTCGGGTAGACTGAGAACCTATACCGGGGAACCTCTACAGATTAAACGTACAACAACATCTCTGGTCTTTTATGAGAAGCAGCTGGTTCAGTTACCACTGATTGTAGTAAAAGGTTCTGGCCCAAGCTTGATGGGGAAAAACTGATTCAGAAAGATTTGTCTAGATTGGCTCAACATGTTTTGATTAGAAAATGGCTGCCTGCATGAAGTTCTAACAGAATACCTGGAGGTTTTTCAGGAATGTCCAGGGATTATCAAAGAAGCCAAGGTCACCTTGCATGTTGACCGGGAAGAAATTCCACAATTTGCAAGGCCTGCCCAGTGCCATTTGCATGATGGGTAAAAATAGAGGCAGATGTCAGAAGACTGGAAAGTGAAAGAAGTATCAAATCAGTCAGTTTGTGGAATGGGCAGCACTAGTCATACCGATTGCGAAGCCTGACCAGTCAGTTCACCTTTGTGGGGATTTTAAACAAACCGTAAACCACTTTTCACAGCTGGATAAATACCCAATATCTCACACACAGGCTGTCCTTCACAAAGGACATGAGCCATGTGTACTTGCAATTGTGGTTAGATGAGGACTCCCAGAAGTATACTTCAATTAATACCCATAAGGGTTTGTTCTAATGTACAAGACTGCCATTCGGAGTATTGACAGCCTGTGCAGTTCATCAGCTGACGATGAAGAATATTTTACATAGTCTACCCCAGGTTGCCATTTATCCAGCTAATGTGCTAATAACAGGGAAGACTAGTAAGAAGCACTTAGAGAATTTGGACATAGTCCTTAGACATTTCTCCCAGGCTAGTGTATGTCTTAGAAGGGAAAAATGAGTGTTTCAAGCACCCCAAGTGACCAACAGAGTCGACAAGACTGTGTTACAACTGTTGGAAAATAAAGTGAGGGAAATCAAAGGTGCCCAACTCTCACATCTGCTTCGGAGCTTAGGTCTTTCCTTGGGCTGGTGAATTATTACGGCAAGTTTATATATAACCTGGCCTCCATCCTGGCACCTTTACATCAATTCTTATCAAAGAGTCAATCTTGGAAATGGTCAAGACATAGCTTTCAGGGAAGTGAAGAAACAGCTGTCATCCTCTAAGATGTTGGTACACTATGATCCCTAGTGAGATTTGGTATTGACATGCGATATCTCTCTATATCGCATGATGGTCGTCTTACTCATAGATGGCCCAATGGAGAGGAATGCCCAGTAGTGTATGCATCCAGGACTTTGGCTAATGCAGAGTGTAAATAAACTTACATGGAGAAAGAAGGTTTGGCAGTCATATTTGGAGTCAGGAGGTTCCACCAAAACCTTTACAGATGTATGTGTGTAATAATAATGGACCACAAACTCCTGTTAGGTCTACTTAAAGAGGACAAGGCAGTGCCACCCATAGCTTCAGGCCAAATTCAGCTCTAATACTAAGTGTGTACAATTACAAGTTGGAACACTGTTCGAGAGGCCGATTAGCAAATGTGGATGCATTGAGCTGAATCCCGCTGGCAGATAGCCCTCCAATGGCATTGCACTTGGAAGCGTCGATAATGGTTTTAAATTTTCTGGACACACTTCCAGTCACAGCTGACAGTAGCAGACTTTGGACGCGGAAAGATCCGGTCCTGGCGAAACTGAAACAGCTGTTGGTGATGGTGGCCGTCACAATCAGAATTGAAACCTGTTTGGACCTGGAGAGACCAGATCACCGTTGAGGATAGCATTATTATGGGGAGCAAGAGTGGTCGTCCTGAGCAAAGGTTGCCACCAGATACTAGCTGAACTCCACTAGGGTCATCCAGGGGTTTCCAGAATAAATATGTTGGTGAGAAATTATGCCTGTGGCCAGGATTGGATGCAGACATAGCTGTGCAGGTCGGGCAGTGCCGAGTGTGATAACAAGGACAAGCAGCTCCCCAACATGTGTAGAAATGGACAGGTAAATCCTGGACTCAGTTACACTTAGACAAGGCAAGTCCTTTCATAGGCTCAATGTTCTCAGTCATTATGGACGCTCACGCAAAGTGGCAGGATGTGCACAGAGTTCATTCATCAAACCCGGGGACAAAGGTAGAAAAACTGCATCCTTTGCAATACATGGACTCCTGGAAATGTTGGTTACAGATAACTCGCCATCACTTACAGCAGGGAATTTGAGTATTTCTTATAGTCGAAAGGTTTTCGCCATATAAAGATAGCTCCATACCATCCATCATCCAATGGTCTAGCAGAAGCAGCAGTCCAGACTTTGAAGGAAGGCTTAAAGAAATAGTCTACAGCTTCACTAGACACCAAATGGTTCATTATTTGATTACAGAATCACTCCTCATGCAACTACAGGGATAGCTCCAGCAGAGTTGCTAATGGGGAGAAGACTCTGCATCAGGTTAAAGCTGATCTTCCCGCACCTGGGAGGGGAGGAGGGGGGAGCGGGGGTGAAATGGCATCAGGAAGGCCAATGCCAGACTCAAGGCTCCATTAAGCCAGAGACAGAGTTTACTTCAGGGGACGAAGTTTGGTGTAGGAGCCACGTGGTCAAGTCCAGTGATGTATAAAGTTTGGGTAGGTGTGACGGTCCTGGACAAACATGTGGACCATATGAAAGCGGTAAACTCTCAAACAGTACAGTAGCAAAATGTGCCCGGCTCCTTGATTGCCTTTTGGAATGTTCTGGAATCCATGGGTTCTCCCTGTCCATCAAATGTTAAAGATAGCTTGGAATCTGAGATGGACATAGCAGATGTTGCCAATCGATGCCTTTGCTGCCTGAAGAGGAGAATGAATTTCCTCTGAGAAGCTCCAGGCTCAAGAGGTGAGCTACTGTATGTTACACACTGTCTGCATCAGAGGCAGAGGCAGAGGAACCTGAGGCAGTACTAAAACACCCCAGGAGGAACTACAAAAGAAAAAACCGGCCTATGTCCATGGACTCAGAGGGGGAGGGATGTGGTGATTGTAACAAACTCAGCCAGGTGGACTGCTTAGCATATGAGTTCCCTGATTGGGGCTATTAATCTGGTCCAATCAAGGAGCCGCGGCTGACATGGAAGAACAGGAGTGTCAAGAGTTCTGCTCATTTTGAGAGCTGGCTCTGAGGGAGTGGGATCAGTGTCAAAGACACTCAATGTGTAAATAAAGAGTGACTGGGGGAAGGGATACCAGCTTCTTTGGAGTCATTTCACCCAGCTCATTTGTTCATTCTGCAGACAGTGATTCAACCTCAAACCCCTGGTTTGTCCAACTCTCTGCTGAGCTTTACTTTAACCCCTGGATCTGTAACCAATGTCTTCCACTTGAATCCTATCTGGTGCTACGCCCCAAACACGTATCATCCTCTTTCATGTCCCGGTTATTCCCCAGTCAACCTGGCTGAACACCTCCCCCTCGTTTTTAAATATTACTCAACTCATCAGTTTGCATTTGGCCCTCATACTTCTGATTCTCACCCCAGCAGGGTGAGAATCTTTCCAACACCATTTATGATGCTGTCTCTCACTCTTGAAAAACATCCTCTGTATCTAGCTACCAATCTTACCAGTACAAAAAGGTACAATTTTATCCAGTATGACCCAGTAGGGGTTAAAACTGTTAGGATTAGTTCTGCTCAGCAGAACTGCATCCTCGTCTGCCAACTGCCTCCCTCCTCACCTGATTAGCCAATGGTAAAGCAATGATTCGAACAATAGAATAATCTGTGACAGGCTGATCAGGATGAAGGATAAAACGCTGTGAATAATAGGGAGGGGGAGGTTAAGGATGGAAACTGAGTTTTTTTTCCCAAAAGCCTAGTTAATGTTGAGATCATAGAAAAGTTTGACTTGAATTTTTGAATTTAAGATTATTTATCACATTATTTATGATTGAAAATGGTGAAGCTAAATTTGTTTAAATGGTTTTCATCACAGTTTAGCCCATGTTGGTGGTCTGTCGCTGAAGTAAGACAGCAGTACGTCTAAGTTTTAATGCAAAACTCAAAATTCTAATAATTTGCTGATAATGGCACATTAGTCCAAAAGGACAGATAATGCAAGTCTTTCACATTTTGTGACTGTACGAAAACCAACAATTCAGGATAATAATTTTTTGTACATTTGTAAGCAAGTACTATCTCATTCTAATTCCACACAGTGCCTGTGTTCTGCTTCTATTCTGTTTTTTTCTCTCTCTCTCGCTGTTCTCGGTGGTTGTAGAGCTCCCTTGTTTTCAAAGTTCGGAGTTGAAAGAAATGTTTGGGTTCCGCAGCACACATAACGCCCATTCGTGCTCCTCAGACGGGAACAATGGTGCCATTTTCTGCGCCCTTTATGAGTAATTTGCATTACTGTGCTAAATAACACACATCATTTCAATTAGCATTACCATTTGTTACTGCAATCTTTAGCAGGCCTCCAATCGCAGTTCATACTGTGCCTTCGACAGCCATCGGGAAGTCTACATGCTTCTTCATTTTCTTTATTTGTTGGAGTGCTAATGTGTCAATCAGTGTCAGAGGGCAGCATTCTCATTCAAGAGTTTTTGAAAAGTGCGTGCGGACCACTTTTAATAAAAATTAACATGGATGTTCCGTAATGGTTGCCGGTAGTTTTATTCAATGCCACTGATTGAAAAAAAAAACAAGGAGCAAGTTTACAGATGGAAACCATTTTAGCAAAGAGTATTTTTTGAAAAAAAAGCTAACTAAATATTACCAGTTAATGCATTTCTTTGTCCTTCGGATTTAGGCTCATCATTAAAATAAATTGCTTTTCTTTGCGACTGCAGCTGTATCAAGTCATGTACTGCATATAATATCCAGAGTTGATGTTGTCGTACATTTTCACATTCCGTGCCAATTCATGCTCATTTCGGCTGTGCCTCTCAATCATTGCAATTTTTTTTTTCCCACCCCAAGCTTTTCCCTGGAAATACTGACATTTACCCAATATGTACAAAACAGTTTGCCCAGAAACCCGTAATTCAGCTCAGAGACGATTGTGAAGATATTCAGAACATACAACTTGGTGATACCAATTTTGTCTGCACCTACTTTTATCGAGGGAGTTATGAGGTCAGAACAAGCTGACTGTTTTCATATTGTTAAAAATCACACAACACCAGGTTATAGTCCAACAGGTTTAATTGGAAGCACTAGCTTTCGGAGGGCTGTTCCTTCATCAGGTGGATGAACACAACATTCCAATTAATCCTGTTGGACTATAACCTGGTGTTGTGTGATTTTTAACTTAGTACGCCTCAGTCCAACACCGGCGTCTCCAAATCATGTTTTCACACTCGTCACCTAGGGAGACTGATGCCAATTGTCGCATAATGCACTGTAAACAACTGGGATTGGATGTTCTAGATGAAAAATGTGATTGAACCTAAAATACATTTATGCTGAGTTTCACAAAGGTAAACATATTTAACTCCTAAGCAGTTGAGCTATACATCACAGAGGATTGCGGGTTACACACAGGCAGTAGCACTTTAAAGAGAACCATGACAGCAATTTATCTCAGACTTAGTTTTTTCTTCAGAGCAAAACAAAAAAAGGCTGAAATATCAGAATGCTTCCCAATCAAATCTGGAGTCAGGGAGAGTTGCACTCTCTCTTTTGCCTTATTTGTGTGTTGCATGGAGATTTTTGTCAAGCTCATCAGGATGCAGGATTAAGAGGGGTAACCATCCCAGAAAGTGCATGTCCAGGCTTCCTCATGCATGGACGACAGCACTGTCTTCTATTTAGGATCGATTTCATATGAAGACTCATGAGCACGTTCGTGACCAGTTCAAACTGGCCTCTGGGACCAAGGTGATTTGAGGCAAGAATGAGGTCATGTTGTTTAGGAACTGGGTTGATCAGACCTCTGTCTTCACCATCAGGGCAGGTTACCAGAAGATGCTGGGGATGTGGTTCAGAGGGGCCAACAGTGTGCACAAAAACTAGTGAAGTGGAAACTGAGCACCGAAAGACAATGTTCCTTTTGCATTGCGAGTAAGAACCAGAAAGATGCTCAGTGGTTAGCACTGCTGCCTCACAGCGCCAGGGACCCAGGTTTGATCCTAGCCTTGGGGAAAAAGTGAGGACTGCAGATGCTGGAGATCAGAGCTGAAAATGTGTTGCTGGAAAAGCACAGCAGGTCAGGCAGCATCCAAGGAACAGGAGAATCGACGTTTCGGGCATACCGAAACATCGATTCTCCTGTTCCTTGGATGCTGCCTGACCTGCTGCGCTTTTCCAGCAACACATTTTCAGTTCTGATCCTAGGCTTGGCCAATTGTCTGTTTGGAGGTTGCACATTCTCCCCGTGTCTGCTTGGGTTTCCTCTGGGTGCTCCGGTTTCCTCCCATAATCCAAAAAATGTGCAGGTTAGGTGAATTGGCCATGCTAAACTGCCCATAGTGTTCAGGGATGTGGAGGTTAGATGCATTAGTCAGGGGTAAATGTAGGGGAATAGATCTGGCTGGGTTACTCTTCAGAGGGTCAGTGTGGACTTGTTAGGTCGAAGGGCCTGTTTCTACAGTATAGGGATTCTAAACTTCTAAACTGATCATCAGATCTGAGGTAATCTTGGTGCTGATAAACATGTCACAGATCTATGCTGAAGAAATCCGCCAAAGATCCTGAGACAGCACCTTCCAAATCTATGACCATCTCAAAATTGAAGGACAAGGGCAGCAGATACATAGGACAGCACAATCTGCAAAGTCCCCTTCAAGCTGCTCACCAGCCTGACTTAGAAATGTATCCCTGTCCCCTCATTGCCGCTGGGTCAAAATCCTGGAATTCCCTCCCTAAATGCACTGTGTGTCAACCTACAGCATGTGGACTGCAGCGGTTCAAGAAGGCAGATCACCACCACCTTCTCAAGGGTAACGAGGGATGGGTAATAAATGCTGGCACAGTTAGAGATGCTCACTTCCCATGAGTGAATAAAAAGATAGATCTGACCCATGTCGTGACACCCCCAGGAGAAGAAGCAATGGAATACAGAGCAGCAGTGGTCTTAGACGAGGAGTATCCATAAGGATGTACAAGTAGGAGCAAAAAAAGGCAGTTTGACCATCGAACCTGCTCTGCCATTCTATAGAACCATGGCTGATGTGCTCATGGTTTGAATTCCACATACCCATTTCCTTGATAACCTTTGGTTCCCATGTCTAAGAAAAATCTATCTGCCTCACTCTTAAAATATGCAATGAATACCTCTCCACTGTCATCTTAGGCAGTGAGTTCCAAAATTACACAACCCTCTGAGACAGAAAAAAAATCTCCTTAACTATGTTCTAAAAGGGCAGCCCCTGCTTTTAAAACAATGCTCCCTCATCCTGGACCAAGCCCAACCTGTGCAGCTTACTCTCATTAGACAAGCCATTCATTCCAGGTCTAGTTAGTAAACTAAGCGAAGTGAAGTGTGAGTCAGATAGACCGATGTTAGTGAAACTAAAGGAGCAACCGCTGGACCTTTCCTTCCCTATGTGCCCACAGTATGCATTCCCATCATCCACATTGCAACAGTTGACAAAGATGGCACCATCACCTTCTTCCAATGAGAAAGAGGCAATGGGTAATAAACACTTGCCTTCCAGTGATCCCAAAACTGACAAATGAATACTGTAAATTAAAAAGAAAACATTAGCCAATTTGACACTTTTTTTTGCATTTGCTTTTAGTGATTTGTGAAGAAGGACTCCCCAAAGTTCTTTACTCCTCCTTTCTTGAATGTGAGAATGGGTGAACACACACTTGACAATATTAAACTCTGTTTGCCATAGTCTTAGCCACTTTTTCATCATGAGTGGCAGCAGAACCTGAAGTTAGCAATGGGAGAGGACGGGGGATTTGGGTGGAGCATTGATGGGTGAGCAGGACTTTCTCTGAGGATATAATACAGACAGCAAAGTGTTTGGATGAGCTGGAGATCAGGGAGAGGGGCTT
This sequence comes from Chiloscyllium punctatum, assembly GCF_047496795.1. Taxonomy (NCBI): domain Eukaryota; kingdom Metazoa; phylum Chordata; class Chondrichthyes; order Orectolobiformes; family Hemiscylliidae; genus Chiloscyllium; species Chiloscyllium punctatum. The sequence continues at coordinate 36,586,047 of NC_092760.1, read as the reverse complement.
ACAATAGAGTTTTGGAGTGCTCAAAGTGACCATGTGGCTGCAGTAGCAAGAGAGACAGGAGGTGAAAGTCGATGCTGGAGCACCCAGGTGAATGAAAGCCTACCACAACATCCTGCATCATTCCTTACACCAGGTAAAAGCAGCAATACAGATACATTCACCCAAGAAACTTAGTCACTTCGAAGATGGAGTACTGAATGAAACCAAGTTTGATGAGGACCAGCTGAGTAGCATGGTAACAGGAAATTGCTAGTGTAAAGGGTGCATGAATTGCCATGTATAAGAATTGGGATTAAGATGTCCTATGTTTCAACATAATGGTTCGAGTAAATTTGTCTTCTGGAGTCTTTTTTTGTTGCAATGGTCATCACCTCCCAGAGTCTGGAGGCGATTGTCAAAGAGTTGCTGCTGCTATGACTGGAGATCTCAGTCAAGTCTCAGAAACCCCACTAGAGAGCAGCAATGAGAGGTTTGAAGGGTCTGTCAAAAAAAAGACCAATAGGTTTTTCTTCTGAACCCTAGGACAAATGGCATTGTACCAGTTAAACCTGAACTGCACCACACTAGTATGTAAAAATCGATAGCGAAGGGAACCTATACATTAAAGTAGAAAGGGACAAGCCTTGTGGCCAGGGCCAATAGTGATAAGAGAAGTTAAAGATTCCACACTACAAAATTCTCAGTGCCTCTGTGTTAAACGTATGGAAGTATGGCTAGTTATTACCATTCTCTCATGCATGCCAAAACAGCATTCTGCCAAGGTTACAATCAACATTCAGGTTTTTAGCCTTTTTATTTGGCCACCATCAGAATTGTGTGACACAGGGTTCCATCTTTGTTCAAAGACGGGTCAACTTCACTTTCGTCATGAGGTTAGACTTCAACTTCAATGTCCAAAACCAGCCCAACGTTTCAACTTGATGGTACCTCATGAATGCACCTTACAGAGCATCATGGCTCCTTCCAGGGCTGCATGGAGGATATGCAAAGCATATCTGAGGCAGCTACTCGTTGCTAAAGCAGAGAAATTGCAAAAGTCCTATTTATGCAGGGCTTTATTTTACACTTCAGAGAAGGCATCAGAGTGATCACTGGGGGTTTACTCTCTGCTCTTGTGCAAAGAAAATGATCAATGGTACATTGGTGGGACTCAGGGCACCCTGGGAATAGCTCACATCATTTATCAACTAGAAAGGGTCTTTGACATGAACATGCAATTGGTGTGTGATCACTGGCAACACATTCTCCTGTTATGTGCCCAGGGAGCTTTCATGATGTCATACATTCCATTCCTCTCCAATGTGCCACACTCCTCGAAGATGAATTGTCGGCAGTAGTTATGTGCTCTAGATAACTGCCGATGACAACAGTGAGCTTCAGATTGTTGTGAATGCAGTTCTGCTGCCTCTACAACCTACTCCTCAGGAGGTTTCCAGGATTATCATTATCTGCTGAACACTACGTAACCACGCACAGGAAATAAGTGGTGGTCGGGGTGATGGGGTATTCTGACTACTGACCCGCAGGAGCCATCCGATGAGGAGAATGGGGAAGACAGAGCAGGTAGGTAGGTGGACGGAGGCTCCTGCATCAGATGCAAAATCTGTGAGCCCCACATTCCCACAAGATTCCAGCAAGTGTGACGATTTGGACAAGTTCCATTCTTTAAACCTTGTCCACGGAAATGTCTTGTCAAATCCTGGGAGTGAGGATTACAGATGCTGGGAAGTCAGAGATGATAAAGTGTGGAGCTGGAGAAAGCACAGTGGGTCAACAAATGACCATCAACCTACCAGCTTTACCATGGCAAAGCCAATGTCTCTAACCCATCAGCTATGCTACTCATTCTGCAAGTACTTACACTGCAAACCAGGTCAGAATGAACAAAGTCAACAATACTATTTAATTGCTATTTGGAATATAATGTTACATGAAGCTTGAATACCTGTTCGAACTTGTGCACCTACCACCATCTTTGACTGATGATCCCTGTGACGTAGTGTGGCAGCTGAGCTGGAGGCAGGCTACTATGTACAAAACCCCAATGCCTGAGATGACATTTGGTTGTTTGAAGTTGGGCAGACCCAGACATGGGTGAAGGTGTATCCTCTATAGCTGCAGCTTCGAGAGAAAATTCCAAGCATCTTGTACCCCTCTCACTTGACTACGACTCGATACAGGGAGAAAGTGAGGACTGCAGATGCTGGCAATCAGAGTCAAAACATATCGTGCTGGAAAAAGCAGAGCAGGTCAGGCAGCATCTGTGGAGCAGGAGAGTCAATGTTTCGAGGATAAGCCTGTCATCAGGAACATTGAGAGGTCGGGAGTGTTGGCAAGGGGGCGCTGAGAGATAAATGGGAGGGGTATGGAGCTGGGGGGAAGGTAGCTGGGAATGCGATAGGTAGATGAAGGTGGGGGTGTGATGGTGATCAGGTCAGGGTAGAGGGTGGAGTGGATAGGTGAGAAGACAACTTCAACTACTCCTCCTACTCCACCAAGGGCATGCAAGCACTGGGCCTCCTCCACCGCCAAATCATAGCCACTTGATGACTGGAGGAAGAACGCCTCACCTCCTGGCTTGGGACCCTCCAACCACACGGGATCAATGTTGATTTCACCAGTTTCCCCATCATCCCTCCCCCCACCTTATTCAAGATCCAACCCTCCAACTCGGCACTGCCATTTTGAACTGTCCTATTTGTCTATCTCCCTTCCCACCTATCTGCTCCACCTATCTGCTCCAACCTATCACCATCACCCCCCACTTTCATCTACCTATCGTACTCCTAGCTATCTTTCCCCCAGTCCCACATCCCTCCCATTTATCTCTCAGCCCCCTTAGGCCTCCTCCACATTTCTGATGAAGAGCTTATGCTTGAAACATTGATTCTCCTGCTCCTCATATGCTTCCTGACTGGCTGTGCTTTTCTAGCACCACACTTTTTGACTACTATGCTATACAGCTGATAAGAAGGAGCAATGGCATGGAGCTCAGAGTTCATACCTAGTAGCCACTGAGTGGTCTGCTAATGCTGGCTCTCAATGACTTCACCTTGGTTAAAGCCATGCAGTCAAACATCTCAGACATGGTAGAACTGGATGGACTCTTCATCCATTACCATGCGTGGCTGTGCATGACCTCTGGCAGTGTCCTCCAGATGCCCCACTGTCCGGCACTGTACCTCCAAAAGGTTTCATGTAGACGTGACCAGAGCGCCGCCATCAGTCAGCGGTTCAGCTTGGGTTCTGGTTTTCCAACCTTCCTTTGGTGGTCAGAGCCCTCAGTTGTCAGAGCCACATTGGTTGCTCCAGTCTGTCTGTGATGCATGGACCAAGTTATGAACCCTATATTAAACTGGATTTTAATCTCACTGAGGTGACTACTTCTCCCTTCATAATGGGTGCGGGGGGAGAGGGAGTGGGGAAGTGGGGAGAGACGTCTCTGTGCATCCTCTGAAGTTTCAATGCTTTCACCCTCCTCACAGATTGATAGCAGGGCCACAGATGATGGAGAAAAAGCCCCTGTGAGCCTTGGAGGAAGTGAAGAATTAGGTTCATTGTCTTCACAATCCATTTTCCCACTCCTCGCTTGATACGTGCCTCCTTTCTGTCAAGTAGTTGGCACCATGCTCCTCACTTTCTACTCTCTGCATTCCAACGTTGCAGCCTCCAACCAGTTCTATGGGCTCTTCCTTCACTGGTGTGAGCAATTGAAAGATGTGGACTCCTCCATTTACTAAACAGATGCTGCCTTCCTGATGCTGATAACAGCTCGGGATAAATCAGGTGCCTGTATTCAGGAGCTGGAATCCATTCAGCCTTCAGCAGCTCCTAAGCTTCTGTCTTCTAGTCGCTGGCGAGATAGCCAAGTGCCATTTTAAAATGGCTGGATGTCCAGCCAGATCAATGGATGATGGGTCTGGGGACTTCCTGCTCACCCACTCTACATAATTCTTCACGCACCCCTTAAGTCCATAGTATTTATTGGTGAACCCCTGAGTAATCTTGGTTGGCCACCCATTGGTGCCATGGTACGTAATCACTGGGACCTGGACTGGCATCACTTTCTCCGCTATGTTTTTTACACTGGCATTTGGGAGGTCAGACAAGCCACTCTCAATGATCTATTGCAGCTGCAAATCAGCCATTGAATCCCTTTAATTGTGGAATTCCCCCACTACAACCACTGTCATTTACAATGTAGGAGTCAGAATTTTACTCTGTAATTTAGTGAACCAAGATAACCTTGCTCACAGCAAAATAAAAACGGAACAGCAGGGCTATTGCAAGGCAAATAATGAGTAAATTACGAAAGAACAGATAGTCATCTTGGGATTACTAAGGTGTGTTTAACCACTCTCGCTTTGACCAAAAAATAGCAGAATGGCATGTCCTGCTCTATTACTCATCTCGCGTTTGGAAAGATCCTTGTCAAATCAAGGTTGAACGAAAAGGAGCATTCCTGCCGAAGACAAAATTAAAATACCTTCACTGTCAAGTCCCTTCTCATTAGTGGTTTTAATTTTCAGTTTGTTCTATGGTAGCCGCTGTAATTTTTCTTGAATGTTCAGCCACCAGGTGTCAAGGAATTGTCGCTTTTGGAAGTAAATGGGTTCTTTTTCACATACATGGTGGGTCTGTCAGTGGCTGACTCTTTATGGAGACTCAAACAGGCATCTCATAGACGCTGGTTGCAATGCTTTTTTTTTGTTAAATTGGATTTTATGTCGAAGATTGTCAGCTGGGGCTCCTCAACCACGACTTCAGTTTGCTGCACAAACTTAAAACACTTGCAATTTTCTTTTCTCGGTGAATGAGAAAAATGTTTTTAGTTTAAATGCAAGCAAATGGCCCTCAAATCTCCTTAGGTGATGAAGAAAGCACTAGAATTTGGCAACTTGGCAGCACTTGGCTGCCACCACTTCTGAGATTTGCTCTCGCTGAGTGACTGAGCCTCTGTCCATTGTTTTGGTGGGATATGGGTATCACTGGCTTGGCCAGCATTTCAGGCCCAGCCTTAACTGCCTGAGAACTGAATGGTTTGTGAGGCCATTTCAGAAGGCAGGTGAAGGGTTAACAACTTCGCTGTGGGTCATGTGGGTACGGATAGTAGATTCCAAAGTAATGACTACCGCAAAACAGAGACAGGATTTATACCCCAAATTTATGAATTGAATTTAAATCCTACTAACTGTCATGTAGTATTTGAAGCCATGTCCCGAGAATATTAGCGTGGGATGCTGGATTTGTAGTCCAGTGATATTCTCACTATGCCACCACCACCCCTTGGGACAAGTTCTTGAGATAATTCTTATAAGGGGAAGGAGAGATGGAGTAGATGACAGATAGATTTGAGTTCCAGTCATGAGGAGTCCCTCTGGCTCATGTGACCAAGTGGTTTAAGGCACCTGAGTCAGGGAGCGTTAGTCCTTGCCTTGCTCTAGCCTGGTGAATTCTGGGAGCGTGTGTTCAGATCCCACTCCTGACATTCTGCTTTAGCATCATTGATGTCCAGAAAAATCTTGGGATTCCAATCCATAGCTCCCTGAAAGTGGACACACAAGTAGCTCGGGTGGTAAAGAAGGAGTATGACACGCTTGCCGTCATTGGTTGGGGAATTGAGTGCAACAGTCAGGATGTCATGTTGCAGCTTTATAAGACTTTGGTTAGGCCACACTTAAAGTATTGCGTTCAGTTCTGGTCACTACATTACAGGAAGGATGTGGAGGCTTTGGACAGAGTGCAGAAGAGGTTTACCGGAATGCTGCCTAAATTAGAGGCTATGAACTATAAGGAGAAGCTAGAAAAACTCAGCTTGCTTTCTCTGGAATGGCAGAGGCTGAGGGGAGATTTGGTAGAAGTCTATAAAATTATGAGATGCATAGATAGGGTTGACAGTCAGAATCTTTTCTCCCAGAGTTGAAATGTCTAATACAAGGGGGCATGTGTTTAAGGTGAGAGGGGGAAAATTCAAAGGAGATGTCAGGGGCAGGTTTTTTTACACAGAGAGCGTTAGTAATCTAAAATGCACTGCCAGGAGTGGTGGTGGAGGCAGAGAGGATAAGGGCGTTTAAGAGACTTTTAGATACAAATATGAATATGCAAGAAACAGAGGGATATGGACCAAGAGCAGGCAGAAGGGATTCGTTTAATTTGGCGTCATTCTCGGCACAACATCGTGGGCTGAAGGACCCTTCCCTGCTGTGTACTGTTCTATGTTGCATGTAGAATTCAGCATGGAACGGCACATCATGAGAGAGGGGCCACAGTGAGCTCCTGATGGCTGAAAATGAACCCCAGCAATGGGGAGTGGAGTTTGGGGTTTGGGGAGGTGCTTTGGATGTGGCTGATGGTGGCTATCCCAGACTCAGTACTAATACTGTAGGAATGGATATTTTATTTAAAAGATGTGTCTCAGAATGGCTAGATGTCTAGTATGGAAAAGGAAAAACCCTCACTGGGACAGTAAGGTTTTATTGGCAGAGCTGTCGAGTCAGGACTGAGTGGATAAGATTTCTACACACGTGACAATATGTCTGACCTGGAAATGTGCAATGCTGATGAATATTAAAAAAAAAGGACAAAACATTTCATGTCCCAGCAGAGATCTTTCCTCATAATGGGCACGAGAGAAAAAGTCTGGTTGGAAGCACTCATAGGCATTAGTTCACTGGCTGGTATACCTCGCCTCAGAGTCAGCTATGTGCGAAGCAGCACTGTGAAAAAAAACAGGGAGAGGGCTAAGCCCATGGTGAATTAGACCAAATGGAGAGTTCTCCAACCAGCATCTATTTACCTCGACAGCACTGCCCCCAACTCAGAAGCAAAATCACCTTGATTTCTGTCACCTATGTACATTGCTCCACTTATACTGAGGAAATGCAGTAAACTATATGTGTGCCATTAGAGGCATTTCAACAGTACAAACGGGCCATAAAGAATTACAAAACGGTGCATTGTTCATCATTTTCCCAACACTCTTTCATGTGGCTGTGTTTGTCTAACAGATGGTTCCATCTCATTTTGAAATTCAGCCCCTTTTGTCCGACCTGCGATACACCCTATGTTGCACTTTACACACCCAGTTAATTTTATAAGAAATGCTGCCATAAAGTTTACTTGGTACCATGGTAACAGCAATCAAGTTAAATCATAACTGTGGAATAAGTCTGGGACGTAGGCAGTCAAAACAATACCTGGCACTGTTGTCGCTGTCATGAAAAGATTTTCCTTGACAAAATTTCTTTTCTGTTGGTTGTTTCTTTCGAATTTCCCTATTGCGCTGCTTCAATTTACTTTTGAAACGTTTAGTGTGGACTTGAACAAGCTAATGCCAGCTGCTGGTTTGTGTGTGTATTCCTGTATGTGTGTTTTTAACAAAATAAGGTGTGTAAGCTCTAAAGTGTTCAGGTAAAGCTTGACTGATTTTTGTGTGCATTCCACACTTGAAAGTGAATCATGCAATTATTTTGTCTGTTTTGCCTGAGCGTTATACCCATGCCTCCTGGCTATGGGCAGCAGCTCTGGAACCTGTCTTTCCAGTAGATAAAGTAAAGAGAGAGTCACTTCTCTTGCTTGAAGCATTTTGTCATATTTGGAACCGACCACACCCCAAGAGAAATTACTGAATACAGTCAGGCTCATAGAAACGAGCTGGTGGTGGGAGTGAAGTCTGTGTCTTTCCCCTCCCTCCTTCCTCTCAAAATTATTTTTGAAGATCTAGTCTCAGAACTTCTCATCCCCAACAAATGATACTCCCAGTTTTGTGGGGAAATAAGGATTTACAAGGCCACATTGCCATCCAGTGCTGTTTCCATATATCTGCAAGCACCCTATAAATACATTGTCTGTGGTCCCCTACATAGCACATGGGTAAAAAGTGCCAGGCACATTGTCACTTGTGTGAAAAAGGTTCCCCTTACACCCTTTTTATATCTTTCCCCTCTCACCCTAAACCTATGCCCTCTAGTTCTGGACTCCCCCACCCCAGGGAAAATACTTTGTCTATTTATCCTATCCATGCCCTTATAATTTTGTAAACCTCTATAAGGTCACCCCTCAGCCTCCGATGCTCCAGGGAAAACAGTCCCAGCCGATTCAACCTCTCCCATACAGCTCAAACTCTCCAACCCAAGCAATATCCTTGTAAATCTTTTCTGAATCCTTTCAAGTTTCACAACATCCTTCCAATAGGAAGGAGACCAGAATTGCATGCAATATTCCAACAGTGGCCTAACCAATGTCCTGTACAGCAGCAACATGACCTCCCAACTCCTGCACACAATACTCTGATCAATAAAGGAAAGCATACCCATCGCCCTCTTCACTATCCTATCTACCTGCGACTCCACTTTCAAGGAGCTATGAACCTGCACTCCAAGGTCTCTTTGTTCAGCAACAATCCCTAGGACCATACCATTAAGTGCATAAGTCCTCTAAGATTTGCTTTCCCAAAATGCAGCACCTCGCATTTATCTAAACTAAATTCCATCTGCCACTCCTCAGGCCATTGGCCCATCTGATCAAAATTCCATTGTAATCTGAGGTAATCTTCTTCGCTGACCACTACACCTCCAATTCTGATGTCATCTGCAAACTTACTAACTGTATCGCTTAGGCTCACATCCAATCATTTATATAAATAATGAAAAGTAGTGGACCCAGCACAGATCCTTGTGGCACTCCACTAGTCACAGGCCTCCAGTCTGAAAAATAACCCTCCACCAACACCCTCTGTCTTCTACCTTTGAGCCAGTTCTGTATACAAATGGCTAGTTCTCCCTGTATTCCATGAGATCTAACCTTGCTAACCAGTCTCTCATGGGGAACCTTGTCGAACACCTTATGGAAATCCATATAGATCACATCCACTTCTCTGCCCTCATCAATCCTCTTTGTTACTTCTTCAAAAAACTCAATCAAGTTTGTGAGACATGATTTCCCATGCTCAAAGCCATGTTGACTATTCTATATCTTTCATCTCCTTTTCCCCAGTAAAGACTGATGCAAAATACTCGTTTAGTATCACCCCCATTTCCTGCAGCTCCACACAAAGGCCGCCTTGTTAATCTTTGAGGGGCCCTATTCTCTCCCTAGTTACCTTTTTGTCATTAATCAGTCCTTGCCTTTCCAAATACATGCACATCCTTTCCCTCAGGATTCCCTCCAACAACTTGCCCACCATTGAGGTCAGGCTCACCAGTCTATAGTTCCCTGGCTTGTCCTTACCACCCTTCTTAAACAGTGGCACCACGTTAGTCAACCTCCAGACTTCCGTCACCTTACCTGTACTATCGATGATACAAATATATCAGCAAGAGGCCCAGCAATCACTTCCCTAGCTTCTCAGAAAGTTTTAGGGTACACCTGATCCGGTCCTGGGGATTTATCCACTTTTATGTGTTTCAAGACATCCATCACTTCCTCCTCTGTTATCTGGACATTTTTCAAGAAGTCACCATCTATTTCCTTACATTCTATATCTTCCATGTACTTTTCCACAGTAAACACTGATGCAAAATACTCATTTAGTATTTCCCCAAGGCCGTCTTGCTAATCTTTGAGGGGCCCTATTCTCTCCTTAGTTACCCTTTTGTCCTTAACATATTTATAAAAGCCCTTTGGATTCGCCTTAACTCTATTTACCAAAGCTCTCTCATGTCCCCTTTTTGCCTTCTTGATATCCCTCTTAAGTATACCCCTACTGCCTTTATACTCTTCTAAGGATTCATTCAATCTATTCTGTCTATACCAGACACATGTTTCCTTCTTTTTATCAACCAAACCCTCAATTCTTTAGTCATCTAGCATTCCCTACACCTACCAGTCTTTCCTTTCACCCTTACAGAAATATACAGGAGATACTCTCGTTATCTCATTTCTGAAGGCTACCCATTTTCCAGCCATCCCTTTACCTGCTAACATCTGTCCCCAGTCAGCTTTTGAAAGTTCTTGCCTAATACCGTCAAAATTGGCCTTCCTCCATTTTCGAACTTCAACTTTTCAATCTGGTCTATCGTTTTGCATCACTATTTTAAAACCAATAGAATTATGGTCGTAGGCCCCAGAGTGGTGCCCCACTGACACCTCAATCACCTGACCAATCTCTACCAATTTCATCAAAAACATTTCCAAAGGCAAGCAACTTTCTGAGAGAAGGAATTCCTCATCTCTATCTAAATTGGGAGAGCCCTTTTTATAACCTCTACCCTCTAGTTCTAGGTTTCCCCAGGGATGGTAAGACTTTCTCAACATTTAGCCTGACACACCCACTTGGGACCTTGTTTATTTTGAGAATATCAGCATTCATTCTTCTGAACTAATGAATACAGTTCTGCTGTAACACGCCAGCTATATTCCACTGCAATCCAGCGCTATTGAAAATTGCGCTAAGGAACACTGCTATAGTAAATAACACTGTAGAAGATTGCTAATAGAAAATCACCAAACCGTTCAATAGAAAGTTTGCATTATTCAAACAATGTTCACGATTCATCAATTGCTTATGGCCAATTTGCACTGACAAAATTCACGTGATAGCAGAATGACCTGTATGGGATGTATCTGCTCAACATTTCCACATAAAATGACCCCTTTATCCCATAAATCAACCGAGTGAACCTTCTCTGAACTTCTTCCAAAGCAACTACATCACTCCTGAAGTTAAAAGGCCAAAATAGTCCACAATATTCCAGTTGTGATCATAAGAACACTCTCTACACTTGTGGCAAAAATTCCCTGGATTTATAATCTATGCACCTTGCATTAAGGGCCAACATTTCACTTGACTTCTTAGTTACTTGCTGTTTCTGTGTGCTGACTTTGTGAGTCATGTAAAAGAGTGTCTTGTGAGTGGCATGGTAGTTCAGTGGTTAGCACTGCTGCCTCACAACCTGCCAGGGACAAAGGTTTGATCCCACCCTCAGGTGACTATCTGTGTGGAGTTTGTATGTTCTCCCAGTGTCAGTGTGGGCTTTCTCTAGGTGCACTGGCTTCCTCCCGCAAAAGATGGGCAGGTTAGATGGATTGGCCATCTGAATTGCCCATAGTGTCCAGTGTTTAGGTGGAAAAATGTAACAATCCAGAGTGCATTTGCTGCAAGGATCATGAAGCTAAATTCAATTGCAAGTTTGAAGTAAGAATTGGATATATAGATGAGAAGGGGAAGTCTCAATGTGGAATTATAAAACAACTCATGTTTACACCACCACAACTAAAATAACTAAAATACTCCACAGGAGCAATATACATAGAGTTACTTCAAAGATTTCTCTAGATATGATGGACTGAATCCTTATAAGGTGCTATAATTGAACTAACATTAATCCTTTGAGCATAACATACAGTTAATTCCTAACAATATATAAATCGTTCTTTTCTTTCATTTCCAAAGCTGTTTTATATGTTTTGTACACATGTTGTTATATTTTGGCATTGACAAATGAATGTCCTCCATAAACAGTGACATCTAGTCAAAAATAAATAAAAAAGTCATCTCACATTTGGAATGTTGCGCAGGGAATGGATCATTTCTCATCATTTAGCACACACAAATAAACCTTGAACTCTGAACAGCCTACAGGGGAGCTGAATAGATAATGTCACGTGCTGGAGGTTCATGCTGGGTAGGAGTGGCAGCAGTTGGAATAGGATGAAGTCGGTGAAGCATGAATATCAGGAGACTTGAGCAGTTTTTTGGCACGATGTGAATCGAATTGAACAGTTCATCAGGGAAGCACTGTGCCATGACTGGACCCTCTTTTATTGCACCGTGGGCAAAAGCAATGTAGAAAATGGCCTATTCTCCCGAACAGTAAGATGGCATGAACTGTCCAATTGTTGGTCTCTGCTGAGTGAGCTGATCTCTGCTGCAATCAGGAGGGTAATGATGGGAACTGGCAGGAGTGAGGGGGATGAGGCGGGTTGAGGTGGTTGGAAGGAGAGGGGCCGCTTGGTTCGAGGCCCAGTGAGAGGTAGGAAACCCCAAAATTGACAAGAGCATGCAAGGGTCAGATGTTGCTGGTGGAAAAAGGAAGACAGGCTTTAACCTTTCAGGTCTAACCAGTTCTGATGAAAGGTCATCAGGATGGAATGTTATCTGTATCTTTTTCTCTCCTCAGATGCTGCCTTCTTGCTGAGGGTTTTCATCATTTCTGCTCCCATTTCAGATTTTCAGCAACTTTCTGGAAAATGAAGCGGGGATTGTTGCCAAACAAAGAGACCTTGGCGTTCAGGTTAAAGTTCCTTGATGGTTGAGTCGTAGGTAGATAGAGTAGTGAAAGCGGCGTTTGGTATGCTTTCCTTTGTTGGTCAAGGCGTTGAGTCTAGGAGTTGGGAGGTCATGTTGAGGCCGTACAGGATATTTGTTAGGCCACTTTGGAATACTGCACTCAATTCTGGTCTCCTGAAAGGGTTCAGAAAAGATTTACAAGGGGTTTGCCAGGGTTGGAGAGTTTGAGCTGCAGGGAGAGATTAAACAGGTTGGGACTGTTTTCCCTGGAGCTTCAGAGGCTGAGGGGTGACCTTATAGAGGTTTATAACATCATGAGGGGCATGGATAGGTTAAATAGTCAAGATCTTTTCCCCAGGGTAGGGGAATCCAGAAATAGAGGACACAGGCTTAAGGTGAGAGGGGAATGATTTAAAAGGGACCTCAGGGGCTACCTTTTCACACAGAAGGTGGTACATATATGGAATGAACTGCCAGTAGAAGTGGTGGAGGCTGGTACAATTACAACATTTAAGAGGCATCTGGGCATATGAGTAGGAAGGGTTTAGAGGGATATGGGTCAAATGCTGGCAAATGGGACTGGATTAATTTAGGGTATCTGGTTGGCATGGACATGTTGTACCAAACGGTCTATTTCTGTGCTGTACATCTCTATGACTCTCCTCTGAGTCAAAGTATGGCAATTAAAGTCCCAATCTGGACGCCTGAGCTCATAAACTAGGCCAGCACTTCAGTGCCATCCTGAAAGACTGCTGCTATGTTGAAGGTGACATCACTAAGATTAGATTAGATTCGATCGAGGACTATTGCAGGCTGCAGTGAGACATAGACAGGATGCAAATCTGGGCTGAGAAATGGCAGATGGAGTTCAACCTGGATAAATGTGAAGTGATGCATTTTGGAAGGTCGAACTTAAATGCTGAATATAGCATTAAAGACAGGATTCTTGGCAGTGTGGAAGAACAGAAGGGTCTTGGTGTTCAAGTGCATAGATCCCTTAAAGTTGCCACTCAAGTGGATAGAGTTATTAAGAAAGCATATGGTGTTTTGGCTTTCATTAATGGGGGGATTGAGTTTATGAGCCGTGAGGTTTTGCTGCAGCTCTACAAGACCCTGGTGAGACCACACTTGGAATATTGTGTCCAATTCTGGTTGCCCTATTATGGGAAAGATACAGAGCCTTTGGAGACGGTGTAAAGAAGGTTTACCAGGATTCTGCCTGGACTGAAAGGCTTGTCTTACAAAGAGAGGTTGACTAAGCTCGGACTTTTCTCTCTGGAGAAAAGGAGGAAGAGAGGTGACCTGATCGAGGTATACGAGGTATTGAGAGGCATCGACAGAGTCAATAGCCAGAGACTTTTCTCCAGTGCAGGATTGACTAGCAAGAGGGATCATAGTTTTACGATATTAGGAGGAAGGTATAAAGGAGATGCCAGAAGTAAGTTTCTTGTGAATGCATGGAATGAGTTACCAGCGATGGTGGTGGAAGCAGAGTCATTAGGGACATTTAAGCGACTGCTGGGCATGGACAGCAGTGAATTGAGGGGTGTGGAGGTTCGGTTATTTTATTTTAGATTAGGAATAATCCTCGGCACAACATCGTGGGTCGAAAGGCCTGTTCTGTGCTGTACTTTTCTATGTTCTATTAGATTCCCTACAGTATGGAAACAGGCCCTTTGGCCCAACAAGTCCACATCGACCCTCCGAAGAATAATCCACCCAGACCCATTCCCCTATATTTACCCCTGACCAATATACCTAACACTACAGGCAATTCAGCATGGCCAATTCACCTGATGTGCACATCTTTAGACTGTGGGAGGAAACTGGAGCACCCGACGAGATGTTCAGTTCAAGCTCTGTCTACCTTTTCAAAGATTTTGGATTAGTGGTGCTGGAAGAGCACAGCAGTTCAGGCATCATCCGAGGAGCAGCAAAATCGACGTTTTGGGCAAAAGCCCTTTTCAAAGAGATGTAAGGGATCTAACAGAACTTAAGAATAGCAGAAAGGCTTCATCCTGATTGCTTAGCTTCCTACATTATGAACAGACATTACACTTCAAATGTTTGTCTTGGATTGTAAAGCACTTCAGACATCTTGTAAGATATTATATAATTGTAAGACTATTGTGCAAGACAGTCACAGCTGTGGGGAGGCAGATAAGGCTGAACTGTGATGCCTTCCACAGTCGAATAACAGTCGAACAACAACATTGTCTATGTCAATGCATAAAGAGCAGTGTCTTGGTCAACATACCTAAGGGGCTGCCAATGGAAGCGGCCTTTCATCGAAGGCTTCTGGTACGAGCGTAGGAGTGTGAGACTGGAAAGGGGGATTTAGACTGGAAAGGGGAATGGTGTCATTCAACCCCCTGAGATTTCTGTATTTTTCTGGAAGCAGACCAGACTTTCTTTCAGCAGAATGTGCCCCAGCTCACTTTATTGAACACGGAGACAATGGATGTTCACCCAGAGCCCATCAATTCCACATTTCAGCCAGAGAAAACTGATTAGTTGGACTTGCACTTTTAAATATTCATTCGGATATTCCAGTGAACAGCAGCAAAGGTATTGATAGACTAGCGACACACAAGTGCCTGGAATTAGTGCTTTAGATTTTTTTGTCAGACACAACTGCTTTTAATCTTTTCATTTGTTGCTTTGGTGTGTTAGATTAATGGATATAATAATGCTTCGGCTTGAACTCTTTTTTTGCGAAACCCCTGTTTGGGAAAATAGGCCTTTAGAAGTAATTTTTTTCGGTCTGGTAAACTCACATCAGAAAAACCCTGGCCCTCCATCACACCCTTGGCCCTCAGCAACAACCCCCACCCCCCTCCACCAACTGCCAGCCCCAATCATCCTGTTGGAGAAAAAAAATATCCTGCCCAAGCTACTGATGTGCTGAAAGAAAGAAACTAAACAAAAATGTGAGCGCATCGATAACGATTGTACGTATGGCATTTGTAGACGAGGAAATAGTTTTCCCAAGGTATCTTAAGGGCATGAAGAAATTTACTCAGTGCTACATTTAGGATTACTGTGCTTCCAGTTAGTAATGATAAGTACAGACCTATCCTTACATTAAACACATTTGTCTCCAGTCTCGAAGGCTGGAATACCTTTGCTCTCCCTCATACCTTTAGTCTGATTTGGCAGATGGTGTGCCCCTTGCTAGTAAGGAGACCACCTGTTGCCATGCTCCCTATTCAGGCGTGTGGCTGTAACCAAGGCCGAGAGGCTGCTTAGTGAGTTAAATTAAATGCAGGCTTCCAGCATATCTTTTTAAAAATTCCTCGCGCCAGCTTCTGCAAAGAATGAGTTTTAAAATATGCTGACCTAAAAAGAAATAAGAATAGGTTAGCATAAGCATGGCCCGCAGCTCAGTTTACACTTTAGCTTACCTCTCTCTGTCGTTAACCCCCCAACACCCACCCACCACCAACCAAACCCCCCGCCACCTCCTCCGTTGCTATTCACACAGCAATCACTGAAACAAAGGGGCCAATCTTAGGCCCTTTGTGCCCATTCAATATCGCAGAGAAATCACATCCTGTCAAAAAATGGATAAAGGCTGGACCAGGGAGAAAGCCATCTGTCAGATTCTCAGATGCAGTGGTGTTGCTGACGCTCTAAGCACAGGACGTTTTGGCGACCTGTGACCTGCTCCACTACCAAGTCCTTGATCATTTTACACTATAACCCAGCAAAGCTGGGTGATTGCCTGACACTGATTATTTTAATGCATTGCTAACTCTTTCCCAATCTTGCCTGCTCGTCAAGTCATAAATGACATAAAAGTAGTTCTAAATTTGTGGAACTCTGAGCTGCTCTACTTGTGATAAGCATTCTTGTGTCTCATGCTCTTTCCGATTTTCTGCCTTGCCTCCTTTTCTGAAATGAGCGTCTTATTGCTGGGGAAATGGCTGCATAAGGAAGTGGCCATTAGTCATGAGGAAGCCCTGACAGTGATGGTGATAGGTTTTGTGATTGGCTTCAGCAATGGAGGTGTAGTGGACAGTGAAGAGGGTTACCTCAGATTACAACAGAATCTGGACCAGATGGGCCAATGGGTTGAGAAGTGGCAGATGGAGTTTAATTCAGATAAATGCGAGGTGCTGCATTTTGGGAAAGCAAATCTTAGCAGGACTTATACACTTAATGGGAAGGTCCTAGGGAGTGTTGCTGAACAAAGAGACCTTGGAGCGTAGGTTCATTGCTCCTTGAAAGTGGAGTCGCAGGTAGATAGGATAGTGAAGAAGGCTTTTGATATGCTTTCCTTTATTGGTCAGAGTATTGAGTACAGGAGTTGGGTGGTCATGTTGTGGCTGTATAGGACATTGGTTAGGCCATTGTTGGAATATTGCATGCAATTCTGGTCTCCTTCCTATCGGAAAGATGTTGTGAAACTTGAAAGAGTTCAGAAAAGATTTACAAGGATGTTGCCAGGGTTGGAGGATTTGAGCTCTAGGGAGAGGCTGAGCAGGCTGGGGCTGTTTTCCCTGGAGCGTCGGAGGCTGACGGGTGACCTTATAGAGGTTTACTAAATAATGAGGGGCATAAATAGGGTAAATAGACAAAGTCTTTTCCCTGGGGTCGGGGAGTCCAGAACTAGAGGGCATAGGTTTAGGGTGAGAGGGGAATGATCTAAAAGAGACCTAAGGGGCAACCTTTTCATGTAGAGGGTGGTACGTGTATGGAATGAGCTGCCAGAGGATGTGGTGGCGGCTGGTACAATTGCAACATTTAAGTGGCATTTGGATGGGTATATGAGTAGAAAGGGTTTGGAGGGATATGGGCTGGGTGCTGGCAGGTGGGACTAGATTGGGTTGGGACATCTGGTTGGCATGGACGGGTTAGACTGAAGGGTCTATTTCCATGCTGTACATTCTTTGACTCTATGACTCTATAAGAGCCAAGTCCAATCAAAGACATTTTTTTGCCCAGATATTTTTTTCTCTACACTCCTTGAGCTGGAGGGTAACTTCATCTGTGCTGCACTGTCAGAGATGCCCTTTTTGGGATAATGCCAAGCTAAGACCCTTCTGTCAAATGTGGAGGTGAAAGATCCAATGGTAATATTCCAAAATGATCAGGGGGAATTAACCCTGTTGTCCTGACCAATATTTAATCCTCAATCAACATCACTGAAAGCAGATGATCACGTTACGGTTTGCGAGATCTTGCTGTGCATAAATTGGCAGTCATTTTCCTACACTATGATAGTAGTCACACAGCTAAAGTAATTAATTGGATGTGAAGCAGATTAGGATATCCCTGAAGTTATGAAAGCTACCATGTAAATGTTAGTTTATTTCATTTGTCACCAAAATTTTAGTCTTGAGGTCACTTTCCAGGATACAAACATTCAATTACTCACAGTGACTTTTGAGGATGCAATGTTAAAAAATATCTATATTTATTTAGTTGGTTTAAAATCACACATCATCAGGTTATAGTCCAATAGGTTTATTTGAAGGTACAAGCTTTTGAAGCAGCTGGTGTTGTGTGATTTTCAACTTGTGCATCCAGTCAAAAACCAGCACCTCCATATTATATTTATTTAGTGACTTACATTCAGAATCCGCGATGTAAGCAATGGTAAATTCCAAAACACTAAGGCTTACTTTAAAAGGTGGACTTTTACTGATGCCTTCATTGGCAACACATCACAGTTGGCAAAGATAATTGGATGCTCCTCCAGTGGTGGGCCAGGCCTTTGCTTTAGTTTGAACTCCCAGTTCCTGTATATGGGTCAGCAAGGTGCTGCTGTGCATATATTGATAATAGGAACTTGCCTTCTGAACTAGATTTGCAATTCGGTGCATTACAATAGTGACTACACTTCAAACGCACTTCATTAGCTGTGAACACTTTGGCATGTCCTGACTCCGTAAAAAGGCAGATTCAGTCCTTTCCTTTCCCATTTACAACCATTGGGCAAGAGCAGAGTTCCCTTAACATTAAACAGTAAAAAAAAAGGGAGTTTGGAGCATGAGAGACAGCATAATTAGCCAGGACACCACAAGCAGCTGTAACCTCCTCAGTGGTTAATAATTCAAACACAATCACACCAGGGTTACAAAGAGATAATCTACAGTTTATTAGAAAATGACAGTCATAAGACAAATCAAGCTATAATATCAATATATCCAGAAATGGATGGTCGATGTTTATTTTTTCATTTTGTTTATTTTCTTCTTCAAACAGGCATTGGTTTGTATTTTGTTGTTTGAACAGTAAGTAGGGACCGTGACATCTAGTTACTATTCCTCTTTAACACTTCCAACCTCTCAGCCACTCACTGGGAAAGGCCTTTTGTTAGGTTCTGTTGATCCTTGACTGTGTCCATATTGAGGCACAGTGGGAAGCCCAGTTAAAAGGACAAAATTGATCCACCACACTGACACACAGGGTCTCAATCGAACAGGGGCATTCAGCTGTAAATCACTTTCGACTATCAAGCAAGCCATAGGCTGAATTTCAGTGCCCATTTGGGACCAGAGATTGGTTTTGTGTTTTAGTTAAGTATTTCAGTAAATGACCTGAAATTAGACCTCAGTTCTTTACAGTACAGATTATCGCTAAAAAGAGTCAGGGAGAATTGCCACAATAAATGAAATTGTAATGGCAATCACAGTTCTTCATCAAACAAGCAATTTTAGCCATCTGTCAGTGATCAGGAAGGTACAAGTCTGAAGGTGGCTAAGGCAGATGATTACTAAAAAACATCTAAATGAATGTTAATTCTTCATCATCAACTGCATCTAAAGACAGAAAGGCTGAAAGACTTTCTGTTTACAAGCATTATGGATGAACTTCCACAAATTTGTTTCTCTTACAATAAATATGACTGGAATATTGACCATTTTAAGCTCCAACTGTGCCCTCGGTCACAACCTTTACTTTATTGATGCTACTCTGGGCTGTTTCTTCTAACCTCCTGCATACTCCCCTTCCTCCCCTTACATTGAAAACAGACCTCATGGCATTGTTTCTTAACTTCACTGGATAACAATCAGGAGCAGGAAGCACGGTAAATTTCCTCCTTACTAACCTGTGGCAGAACACCACTGAGACCAATTGGAACATCCCTGGTGCCACTCCAGCTGAGACCAATTCACTCGGAACATCCTGGGGATTGAATGTGGGATCTTCATTTCTCCAGTGCATGGACCCAGTGAACCGTCAGGTGTGATTACAATAGGTTTGAAGAAAGGTTATGACACAACCCTTTACCAGCACTGTGGCCTTGCTGTGGGACATGGGAAACATTGCACAGTTAGAATAACCTTTATCCTCTCATATCTACCAGCTTATTCTATTTAATTCACTATTACGCGATACTATTAAAGCATACTTAGAGCCAAATGAAAAAAAAAGAATTTCAGAACTCCTAGAAATGTCTTCCCTTAATTGTTCAATACCACACTTATCTCCATGGAGCCAATTGCATGTCAAGTCCTATAGAGATGCTACAGGTATATTGACGCGCACAAGATACATTAATTGCACAAAGTGTGAGAGATGGATATTGAGGGAGAGTAGGGGAGTTCCATTAAATGGATACTTTCTAGAAATAATTGTTCAAACACCATATGCCAATATCGTAAACTGCCAAAAAGCTAATCCACTGTTCCAAATTAAAACTGAAATCTCAAGTCTCAAATTATGGATTTACATATGATATGCAAAGTAATGGGCTGGTTTATGGTCATAAGCTAAGGCAGCGGGCAAACTCAATTTCTATTGTAAGAAGTAAAAATTAACTAAAGAACACAGAGGTGCAGCTTACAGCAAAGATGGATTTTGAGTTTTCAGGAATGAAATATGAAAGCCAGGATAAATGTTTATTGAGGGTGCAATACCTGTGGCATGGCTCCTCACCTGGTTTGTGGTCCTAGCCACGACGCCTTTTCCATTTATGCAAGTGTTGATTTCCACCTTCT
Source organism: Chiloscyllium punctatum (assembly GCF_047496795.1). Classification (NCBI taxonomy): domain Eukaryota; kingdom Metazoa; phylum Chordata; class Chondrichthyes; order Orectolobiformes; family Hemiscylliidae; genus Chiloscyllium; species Chiloscyllium punctatum. Next base: position 36,565,869 of record NC_092760.1, on the reverse strand, counting down.
CTATGACCTTTTTGTTGTTGTGAGTGTGCATCCTCAACATTTTGGAGTCTTTATAAATTCAGTCAAAATAAATGTGCCAAGGCATCCAAGACACAAGGGTTCAGTCGCGAATGAAGCTTTTTACATCAGGGTGTCCAAAGTAACCCAATCGATGAAGCCTATAGCAAGTAGTGTTGGGAAGAAGCTGCTCTCAGTCCTTTCTGTCAACACTTAACAGTATTTGTGAAGAGACAATAATAGCAACACTCTGCCTGCAGTGAGCATTGAGAGTTGAGCCAGTCTTGGTGCATGCCTGCAGGTGTTAGCCTAGGCCTCCCTTTACTTCATTCCCTGGCTCCACTTTGTCACTGACAAGTTAACATGGTTATTATGTGGAATGCAACCATATTGCCTGCAATTTCTCTGAACCTGACGACGGTCTGTAGGATTAGTACAGGGGGCTCTGTTTTCTGCTCTTAGTTTGAAAGCCTCCAATCCAGTCTGATTAATTATCTGGAATAGATGTTTGTGTTTGGATGTGGACAGGTTTATTCCACAATGTTAACATAGACGTGGATATATATCTTGTATATTAATTGCTTTGTCTTACTCACTTCAAAATTGATTAGAATTCAAACCTTCAGTAGTAGGACTGAAGCTTGAACTAAAGCTGCAACTGTGTCTTTTCTTTAAGTCTGGACACTGAGTAGGAAATCGATCCTTCTATCAGTCTCTGTCTGTTTCTCCCACTCAGGCTAAGTTTGTCTCGATGTCTCTCTTACTTTCTCTGCTCTTTTTATTTCAGTCTCTCGCTCTGCCCTTGTATTATTTCTGTCACTGACAGTCTTCTGTAGAGAGAGGGTGGAAATCAACACTTGCATACGTGGACAAGACATCGTGGCAAGGGCCACAAACCGGGTGATAGTAGGCGGAAGGACTGCGGAAATGAGTTTTCAATTATGCCAGCATGCGTTAAAGGAAGTGAGACATTAACCGAGGGTGATGCCAGGTTAGATAATGGCATTTGCCATGCACGATGTCAGAGCACTGGTTAAATATTAAGCCCTGACTTTCCATTTGTCTCTTTATTTTTCTGATAATGTTGTGAGATAGTTATATTGTTTCTAAGACAAAGTAAATTGTTGGTATTATTGAAAGGCTTTTCTCTCTGTCTCCTTTACTCTTTGTTTTGGTCTGTTGTCTCTTGGAATACTGTGAGCTTCCCATGCAGCAGAAATGGTGTGAATATGGTAGAGACCTATTTGTGGCGTGTTCCCGATGCTGTTTCCCCCTTTACCTTCTCCTACCTGAAACTAGGCTCAGAAGGTTACATACTCCAGCAGAGAGAAAGGCTGGAATTTTAATCATGGAGAATCCTGATAATCTTATGCAGATGTACACTATTTTGACTTCTGTAATTGCGAGGATGTCATGACAACAAACCCATTGTCAAAAATTGGTGCCTTCAACTGTCTAGGCCCTAAGCTCTGGAGATTCCTTTCCTGAATCTCTCCACCTCTCTGTCTGTCTTTCCTCTTTCAGATGCATCTTCAAATCAAACTCTTGACTAAGTTTATAGTCATATACCCTAATACCTCATAATGTGGCTGGTGTCACACTGGATTTTACAATTCTTCTCTGAAGTGCCTTGGACATTTTATTGCTTTAATGGGACAATGTAAGTACTAGTTGCTTTTGTGAAAGTCCCTACTTTTCCAGTTTCAATCATCCCAGCCCAAGTACTCATTTCTGGTGACCACTCCTTTCCAGTCACAAGCTCCATTCCAATTCCCCACTTCTGCTTATCAGGTACAACAAGACATCGTGGCAAGGGCCACAAACCGGGTGATAGTAGGTGTTCCCACTGATTTCAGATGGTAGATATTGGAAAGGATTAGGAACAAGATGTCAAAATGGTTTGTTTCATGTCAAGAAGGCTTCCATCATTTATTAAGTGAATTGAATTAACATTAGTGTGATGTCATCAGTTCTACCTTTATCTTACAGCATCCCTCTCTCTCCCTGCCGCTGTAGTCCCTTCAATCTACCTTTTGATGAATCTGCTCCCCTCTTTCCCTTTCACCCTTTCTGGCTTTGATTCTCTGCCTTTCTCTCACCTCCTTCTGTTTTGCCCTCTCTAGGACATAGCTGTAAATCTTTCTCACACCCCGTTTCCTCTCTACTTCTGTCTTTCACTCTCTGCACCTGTCTCTAAATTCCTCTCTTTACCTCTCCTTCAGTCTCTCTCACTCTCACAGCATCTCTCACCCAGAGTCTATCTGTATCTCTTCCTCTCTGTCTCTTCTCCACTTTGTCCTTTTCACCCCTTGTCCCCCTCTCTTGCTCCCTCTGTCTATCAATGTGACTGTCTCCCTCTTTTCTCTGCGGGTTGAGACTTAATTTTTTTTTTGTTACGTCTGAATTGCCTTGATATTTTTGGAGGGATTTCTGCTGTAAGGCCTAGAGCGTTTTTTCACCATGTCATACCAAATTTGTCTCATTAATGACTAACCCTACATCATCTCTCAGTCCAACTCCAGCCCCACCTTACCACACTCTGTTTGCAAAGCAAGTTGACATTCAGCAAGATCCACAAAAAACTAGGCATCCCTTGTGCCTGAACCATGTTTAAAAGGCTGCCCTGCACCCAGGTAAGTTGTGGCAATCTGGTGTTATCTCTCACCAGCCATGCCTTGGATTAAAGCCAAGAAGCCGTGTTGTCTTTCTCACACCCCGTTTCTCACACAAAGCTCTAAGTCAGTGAGACCACCACTGAAGACCTGCAGCTTGTCATTAGCCAGGAGAGGAACATCACATGCACACATACCATTGGGCAAAACCAAACACAAGTTTTTGTTCAGAGCCAGCAGTAGTGAACACAACACAAAACTGATAGAGGCTGAAGATTGTCCCCATGATGCAAAACAGAATTCAGCATCACAACCCACCAATATATCACAGTCCACGTTGGTCTGGTACACCCAGATCTCTTCTATTGGAACCAGGCATCAATTCTCTCTGGTTTGTAGAGCCCAATGCAGATTAACTCAATCATGGACAATGGCAGCTTCCTCCTCCCAGTGTCTTCGTCCTCCTTGGAAGACTGCTTCCATTTCCCTACTTTCTCAGCAGCCAGCACATTCCTCTCCATTTCAGTTTGTAACTAAACTGGGCTCTACTCTGGTTTTGTGTGCAACAGCATTGGAGGCTGTATTATATTGAACCCAAGAAGTCAGGATGTGAGTTTTACCCCATTATGGTGGGATAGGTCTCATTTCGTGTTCACAGTTCCTGGTATCATTCCACCAGCAGCAAGCAACCTCCTTGCATGATTCTCCACAACTTTTCAGTTTTTAATGTCTCTTTTCAATAACTCCAGTGTTCATTATCCTCCTCCATTTCCGGTTCTGTCAGAGCTGCAGAGTGGAGGCCTAAGGGTTGATAAAGCTAACTCAATTCAGCATCACGAAAGGCAAGTCTTGGAAGCTGTACCTGACCTCATTGGTTTGCACGATCTTCCAGAAAATTCTAAACTTATTTTGAGGGCTAGCAAGGAGATCCTTTGAATGCTTTTGAATTGCAGTCAATAAAAACTCTGAAGCCTGATCTTTCCTCTGCTGGGGAACTATTCCTTTCAATTTTTTTACTATTATTGCAGCAAAATTGGAATTGAAAGAAGTGAGTTGAAGGAGAATATGCAGAGGACTTCTAGTCTTATTCTTAGGATGTAGGTCAAATTGGAACGTCAAGATCTTTTATACCCACATTCTTAATCTTTGTGTCATGATGATGTTAGGTACAGAATTCTAGAATATTAACCCTGTATTGATGACATGCCTGAGACACGGTATTGTGAGACTTAACAGGGAAACTTGGGACCTCACAGTTCTGTTCCTCTCATTGTTAGAAGTTAGACATAGCATCTGGGACATAGCATCAGTGTTACCTTCACAATATATCCTGTAATTAGTACATACTGCAGTCACATTGGACCAATGCTAAAGGATGGATGTCAAATGCAGTATCAAGGAATGTGGAGAGGAAGAGAGAAATGGACCAATCAGTTGATGGCTGACATGGACATATCACTTGCAAAATACTTCTGAGAGATCACACTCAAAACAAACCGAAAACTAGCTGTAGTCACAAACAAATATACACTCCACAAGACACTATTAGCTTGTTGGACTTCTGTCAAGAGCTGTCCTCATGCCATCAATAACATCCAGTAAATGAATTTACCTGAATGCCCATGTTTCAGTAGCAGTACAACTAATCCCAGGGTAGATTTTCATAGATAAGCAATTGAGCAGGGATTTCACCACCTTTGTGCTGGACCACTCAAAACACAGAGTCAATCAGATCTATGTGTTTGTGGTTTGTCCACAACACTTGCAGCAAAACCCTGAAAACAATAGTGAATCAGGTGATAAAACAAAAGTTGCTTTCTTTACTTCAACAGAATCATGATGTCACTGTGTGATGATATCACATTGCTCTATCATGTCTATTATCATTCAATAGACAATAGGTGCAGGAGTAGGCCATTCTTTGTGGGCGGCACGGTGGCACAGTGGTTAGCACTGCTGCCTCACAGCGCCAGAGACCTGGGTTCAATTCCTGCCTCAGGCGACTGACTGTGTGGAGTTTGCACGTTCTCCCCGTGTCTGCGTGGGTTTCCAATGAGGTCAGGTGAATTGGCCATCCTAAATTGCCCGTAGTGTAGGTAAGGGGTAGATGTAGGGGTATGGGTGGGTTGCGCTTCGGCGGGGCGGTGTGGACTTGTTGGGCCGAAGGGCCTGTTTCCACACTGTAAGTAATCTAATCTAATCTAAATTCTGCCCTTTGAGCCTGCACCACCATTCATTATGATCATGGCTGATCATCCTTAATCAGTATCCTGTTCCTGCCTTATCTCCATAACCCTTGATTCCACAATCCTTGAGAGCTCTATCCAACTCTTTCTTAAATGAATCCAGATACTGGGCCTCCACTGCTCTCTGGGGCAGAGCATTCCACACAGCCACCACTCTCTGGGTGAAGAAGTTTCTCCTCATCTCTGTCCTAAATGGTCTACCCCTTAATTTTAAGCTATGACCTCTGGTTCGGGACTCACCCATCAGCAGAAACATGTTTCCTGCCTCCAGAGTGTCCAATCCTTTAATAATCTTATACAGTATATGGGGAGGACATTTGACCCATCAAATCAGTTGCAGTCCCTTTGAAGAATCCAATAGTGTGATTAACTTCAGGGTTTCTCCTTCCTTTTTGACAGTCATTACCAGATCTGCTTCCAGATCCCTGTGAACTTAACATAACACAGTCCCTAACAATTAGAGTTGACATGGATCCTCATATTGCCCATTGATTTCCATCGTCCATCAGATTAGTATAATCTGGGGACAGAGTTGCATTGATGAAAATTTACTGAACCAGACTAGAAGCCAAATTTTGCACAAAATTATCCATTTGATACAAACAGTGTTGCAATATTATGACTGAGTTTATGGTTACAATCAAGTCCAAATCAGATTATGGCCTGATTAGTCACACTCAGCCAGAGGATATTGGGTGGAGACCAATAAATAAACAGTAAGCGAGTGGGGGTGCTTGAGAGTAGGTAAACTGGTAACAATAGTTTTTTATTTGAATATTTTCCCATTCACTTTATTCATTCCATCCTTTTTGGGTCATCAGCCAATTTTAGAACACAAATATTGGAATTGTCATGTACTTCAACCGAAATTGTAAAACCAGTTTAGCAATATATCTAAATGGTTCTGAAAATACTCAAGAAAAACGGCTCCTCTTATCAGATTGGAAATCCCAAAGATAAGTACTTTTATTGCACCTTAACTGAAAGATAACTGAAAGATTAAGCGTGCCTGCATTTCTTACATTGGTTAATCATCAATCATAAAAGATAGGAAAGCAACCTAATAGTACAGCAATATGTCTTTGACCAAGGTTAATCCATTAGTGAAACAATACTTGTTTAAGAAAGCTGGCATTTGTGAAATTTATGGCTTGTCCTTCGTCCATATTTAGATGTGGTTAGTGCATTAGCTAAACCAGTGTAATAGTTCCATTTTTGATTTACGTTCATTCACAATGAAATACAATTGAATTCACGAGGCACAGAGATAAAAACCCATGTGCAGATGCAACATATAAATCACATTTTATGTTGATCAAAATATTAACAATAAATATTGGCTCTCATCAGATATATTGTGCATTTTAAAAAATATGGTAGTTATTAAACATTCATTATTATTTTAATAAATCCATTCAAAAAGCCAACACAATTGTATAATTTTATAATTGCTTAGAGCAGTCCTTTCACCTTTGAAAGTTGGCTTTAAATGGAATACAATTTAATGGAATGAAAGTTTTGTCCATTGAGAGCTTGAAGATGTAAGTAAAGTTAGTTTGGCCAACCCAGGCCAATTTTTACATGGTTAATGGACAAATAGTAAACCATTGGTGGTGAGTTGTTCTGTTCTGAAAGTTTGTACCGATCCAACATTAGAAGCTTTTTCATATTTCAAAAATATACTTTTTTAAAAAAAAATCTTTGTGTACATACATAATCACTAAAGCAGTTTGATTCTGTACAGCAGAAATAAAATAAACATTGAAGTTTGAATCTATCCAACAAACAATACAAAAGCATTTCTTAGTCGTACAAGAATATATTGAGGAATGGGAGGTGAGGTGGGGTGAGATAACTAACAGACCCTCATTTAACTTCGGCAGAAAGACCTCAGATGGTGGTCATGCCCACTGCATCTTGGTGGTAGCTGCCCTGAACTTCAGTGCATCTCTTAGCACGTAGTCAATAGACAATAGACAATAGACAATAGATGCAGGAGTAGGCCATTCTGCCCTTCGAGCCTGCACCGCCATTCAATATGATCATGGCTGATCATTCCTAATCAGTATCCTGTTCCAGCCTTATCTCCATACCCCTTGACTCCACTATCTTTAAGAGCTCTATCCAATTCTTTCTTAAATGAATCCAGAGACTGGGCCTCCACTGCCCTCTGGGGCAGAGCATTCCACACAGCCACCACTCTCTGGGTGAAGTAGTTTCTCCTCATCTCTGTCCTAAATGGTCTACCCCGTATTTTTAAGTTGTGTCCTCTGGTTTGGCACTCCCCCATCAACGGAAATATGTTCCCTCCTGCCAGAGTGTCCAGTCCTTTCATAATCCTATACGTTTCAATCAGATCCCCTCTCAGTCTTCTAAACTCAAGGGTATACAAGCCCAATCGCTTCAGTCTTTCCGTGTAAGGCAATCCTGCCATTCCAGGAATTGACCTCGTGAACCTACGCTGCACTCCCTCAATAGCCAGAATGTCTTTCCTCAAATTTGGAGACCAGAACTGTACACAGTACTCCAGGTGTGGTCTCACCAGGGCCCTGTACAGCTGCAGAAGCACCTCTTTGCTTCTATACTCAATCCCTCTTGTTATGAAGGCCAGCATGCTATTAGCCTTCTTCACGACCTGCTGTACCTGCATGCTTGCCTTCATTGACTGGTGGACAAGAACACCCAGATCTCTCTGAACAGCCCCTTTACCTAATTTGATACCATTGAGGTAGTAATCTGCCTTCCTGTTCTTGCCACCAAAGTGGATAACCAGACATTTATCCACATTAAATTGCATCTGCCATGCATCTGCCCACTCACCTAACTTGTCCAGGTCACCCTGTAATCCCCTAACATCCTCATCACATTTCACCCTACCACCTAGCTTTGTGTCATCAGCAAATTTGCTAATGTTATTGCTGATACCATCTTCTATATCATTTACATATATTGTAAAAAGCTGCGGTCCCAGCACGGATCCCTGCGGTACCCCACTGGTCCACTAGTCCTGGACCTTGGAATGCAATCTGCAATCTGCAACACTCAGTCAGGGTCAACTCCTTGCTCTGGAAGACCAAAAAGTTTCAGGCAGACCAAAGAGAGTCTTAGGAAGGATGTGAGCCTGAGTGGGGCAGCAGCGGAGATGCAGGTCAAATCCTCATGTCCTTCTCCATGAAGGACTGGTGATATGGAATGGCCCAACTACTTGGAGTGTTCTGTGGTGCCCAGGCCAGTCTCATCCTTCATAACAATATACTTAGAACCTCAGTACGTAGTGACACTTGTGTCCCAAGGGTCTACGTACAGCTTGATGCAGCCATGCACAAAGGTGGCCATCAGGATTAGGGTAGCGTTGGGTATGTTCTTGCCCCCTTTATCCAGAGTTTTGTATGTGGTGTCCCTGTGGGCACAGTCCATTTTTGACCTCCAGAGGAAGTGGAAGATGGCTCGGGTGACTCCAATGATGCAGGTTCTGGGAAATGGGCCAGACCTGAGTCACGTCCAACAACAGAGAGAGTATCTCACATCTGATAACCAGGTTTTTAACTGCAATGGAGAGGGGGCAATGCTCCCAAAATCCCAGTTTCTGCTTCACCTTGGCAATACGCTCCACCAAATATTTTGCACATGCTCCTGAAGCACATTCCCAGCACCTACAGGCCACCTACAGGTGAAGGGGATAAAAGATCAAAAACATGGCCTCGCTCTTGCCTCGATTTTCCTTGGCTCCTGAGGCCATTTCAAACTGGTCGCAGATACTCATGTGACTGCGCACTGACAGCAGATCTGAGCTGAAAATGGCAACATCACTCATGTACAAAGAGGCTTTGACCTGCATCTCCGTGCTGTCTGGAATAGTCACCCCTCTCAGGCTTGCATCCTTCCTAATGGACTCAGTAAAAGGCTTTATACAACACACAAACAAGTGAGGAGAGAGTAGGCAGCCCTGGTTGGCTCCAGATCTGATCAGGAAGCTTTCTGATTCCCATACGTTCTGCCTTCACATTGACAATACCCTCCACTGTATTGTGTGGCACTGTCTCTGTGCTGAGACGCACATTGAACAGATCTATACTCAAAACTAGGCATTCATGGAGGCATTGTGGGACAGCAGCAGCAGCAGCAGAATGGAATTCATCCACAATCAGTAACATCATGGCCCAGTGTATCCTTCATTACCATCAAGCCAAGAAATCAACTCTACTTCAATGTAACATTTAGGAACGCATGCCAGCAGAGGTACTGTACTTTAAAACCGAGGTATCAATCTGGAGAAGTGACAATACAAGGTTACTGGTGTGAAAATGTGTTGCTGGAAAAGCGCAGCAGGTCAGGCAGCATCCAAGGAACAGGAGAATTGACGTTTCGGGCATAAGCCCTTCTTCAGGTTACTGGTGTGCCAAACAAACAGTGGAAACCACATACAGAAGACAAGACATGCGATCCCATGACCAATGGATCGAAGTTCTGACACGTCCACTGGTGAATTGTTGTGTACACATAAACAATTAGTTGGAAGTAGCAGCTGCACAAAAATTCCCGCCCTCAGCAATCAAAGAGCCCAGCACATCTGTACAAAGGGAAGGCTCAAGCATTGGCATCCATCTTCAGCCTGAAGTACCAAATGGATGACTTACCTTGGCCTCCTCCTGAGGTCCCTAATATAGCAGCCTCCTGGCTGCTTAACCACAAGATAGTTGGCCAAACAGCAAGGGATGTTGGGTATATTGGCAAAGTAAAACTCTGCAGTTCCAAAGCCCAAACACAGTGCAAACATAGAAGCCAGGTGTTAATGATATTAGCATAATGTAAAAGGCAACAGTTATCCTGGACAGACATACGCCCAACTAAACAAAGGAGGGCCCAGACACAAAGGCGCCGAGTCCTGCTACACAAAGAAACAAACAGCAGCAAGCCATACAAATGATTGGTAATGTTTCAAACTATTAAGTGTGTCTCTCTGGTTGGCTAGATTTATAGAAAGCTCTAGAAAACCATCAAAAAAGATATAAAAACAGAGTTCATGTGCAGACCAATCACTCTTGATCTTCTGGAGGCCAAGTGTGGAGACCAGCAATGGCAGGAGGTAGAGACTAACTGACAATCCAGAGAAGGAGAGAGAGAAAGCAGCCTTGCAGACCTAGAGACAGAGCCAGAGACAGGGCGACTATATAAATGTACAAGAGACTCGGGATGTATTGTAATTTTGAGGAGCCAAATAGGATTAGATGATGCGTTTAGTATTAAAGATTATTGTAGCTTTCTTCTTCATAAAGTTGGGACTGTTTTGCATTGGTACCAGCTTATGTTCGTAGTGAGTTGCCGGCTTTGGTATTGTGAGACACCTGGGCACATGCATTCATAACATTCTGGTTAGAGTAATCTAACTTTTTTTAAGGAGGAACTAGACAACACCAGCATCTCAGTTGCCAGTATTCAACCAATTCAATTAACTCCCATGTGATATGAAGAAATGGCTGAAGACATTGGCTATTGCAAAGGCTATGACCCCTGACAACATTCCAACAATACCACTGAAGACTTGTGTTCCACAACTAGCTGCTCTCTGAACTAATCTCTAACTGTACAGCCACAATATTCAACAATTAGATTAGATTCCCTACAGTGTGTGGAAACAGGCCATTTGACCCAACAAGTCCTCACCAAAGAGCAACCTAGCCAGACCCATTTCCCTCTGACCAATACACCTAACATTATGGGCAATTTAGCATGGCCAATTTACATGATCTGCACATCTTTGGATTGTGGGAGGAAACGCATGCAGACACTGGGAGAACATGTAAACTCTACACAGACACTCGCCTGGGGCAGGAATTGAACTTGGGTCCCTGCCTCTTGAGGCAGCAGTACTAACCACTGAGCCACTGGACCAAACAATATGGTGACTTATGTCGGTGCATCCTGTGGCTCATCAGTTATTAGAAAATGATGGAAGGAATCATAGACAATGCTGACAAGCAGTACTTGCAAAGAAATAATCTGCTCACTGACCCTCAGTTTGGGTTCTGCCAGAGCTAGATGTGCAAATTATGTAAAATAGACCATGGTTAGTCCATTCTCTAATTCCATTTTTTAAAGATTTGATTCCCTACAGTATGGAAACAGGCCCTTTGTCCACAATGACCCTCCAGAATGTAACCCACTCAGACCCATTCCCCTACCCTATCCTATACTTACAACTGACTAACACAATGTGCAATTTAGTGTGGCCAATTCACTTAACCTGCACATCTTTGGATTGTGGGGGGAAACCCCTTCAGACACAGGGAGAATGTACAAACTCCACACAGACAGTCACCTGAGGTAGGACTCAAACGCAAGCCCCTGGCACTCTAAGGCAGCAGTGCTAACCATCGTGCCACCCCCACTCACCAGATTGCTCCTAATTGGCAGGAATCTCTGCCTGCTTCTTCCCTTAGTTCTACATTGCAAAATGCTTTTAAAAAAATTCTTCCTGGTATTATGGTAAACAGATTCTAAGTATCAGTTCCTAAGATTCTCAAACATCATGGTGCTCTGAAACTCATTTGTACTAACTCACCTTAATTCCTGCACTAGAGACCCCATAATCCACACCTCAAAGAAAACTGAATCAGATTCATGGAGGCCCAAATGCTATCTGCAAAAGATGATTTTTAACATTTTGTAAAATAGATGTCTGTGAACAGCATTTTATTAATAAGCCTTTAGTGACTCTCTCAATGTCTTCAGGTATTGAAATTCAAGACCTAGTAATAAAATGGGTTCAGTCTGTTCAGAGGTAGCAGATTCCAGCTTAAAATTAGGAAGACTGGACTGATCTAACATTGTTCACAACCTTTGGGCATCCCAACATACCTTACAGTCAATGAACGCCTCTGAGGTGCTGTCATTGATATAATGCAGAAAGCAAAACAGTCAATTTGCATACAGCAAGGTCTCACACAAATCACAAAGTGGTAATGATCCTGTCCTCTATTTTCATGCTTGTTGATAGGTCAACATAAAGAATATCAAGAACATTTTTTTCTTAAACATTCTTCAAATGATACAATGGCTTTTTTTACATCCAGGTAATTAGGCAGAAATGACATACCCAACATTGGCAGGTGACATGGTGGCTCAGTGGTTTGCTCTGCTGCCTCACAGTACCAGAGACTTGGGTTCAATTCCCACCTTGGGTGATTGTCTGTGTAGAGTTTGTATGTTCTCCCTGTGTCTGTGTGGTTTCCTTTGGGTACGTTAAATGTGCAGGTCAGGTGAATTGGCCATGCTAAGTTGCCCATAGTGTTAGGTGCATTAGTCAGGTTAAATATGGGGTAGGGGAATAGGTCTGGGTGGGTTACTCTTCAGAGGGTCAGTGTGGACTTGTTGGGCCAAATGGCCTGTTTCCACACTTTAAAAAAAATACATTGCAGCCTTTCTCACAGTAGTTTACTGGAATACCAGTTTAGACTTTGTGCTCACTACTTCCTGACTCAAGAGATGAAACTGCCACACTCTGAGCCATGGTTGGGTTCCCTCACTTCCTTATATTGGTCTCCGCAGCAAAGCCCATACAAAATCCACAACTTAAGCTAACTCTACTTTTCATATGGTCTTCGGCTGTGATCATCAACATTTATTGTCCATCCCTTGGGAAGGTGGTGATGAGCTGCCTGCAGCAATGGGTTGATTGGTAAAAACAGTCTATGTCCTCTCCTGAAAGACATTAGTGCATTAAGTAGGGTTTTAACCATATCCTGCTAAGTTTTAACAAGTGTCATGAGTGACACCAGCATTTTATACCAACTTCACAGTTATTAAAATTCAAATTTCTGAGCTGCCATGGCATAATTTGAATGTATCTCTCCTAGCCACTGGATTACAATTTCTCAGTTATTACTATACTACTGTTCCCTTTTCTAGTTGCCAAGATTTGTATAATAAACATTAAAAAGGACATGAAAGGAAGGCTGGATGGAAGGCCTATCTTTCAGCAGCTGGGTGTGGAAGTGTCATTTAAAAAAAAAATCATGAGATTGGATTACCAGATATAACAGGAGGGCATGATTCATTAGCTTTCACATAAAAAACTGGTTACAAAACAAATTTTTCTATATTACTTTGATGAACCCATTCCAAACTGTAAAGTAACATGGATTGGCAACAACTCAGATGCTCAGATTGACACTTTTTTCTCTTAATAGAAAAAAAATACATTCAATTTTAAACTAGTTCTGAATTCATGTCAGAGTAAGGTGATGACGACTCTGTCAACTCCATGGGGCCTTGTGTGTGATTCAATCTGGTGAAGTTAATTGTACAATCTGTGTGGGAAGTTCAAAGGGACAAGTCCATTTGGAACCTATACAGCTTATTAAAGGGGCAGCATATGTGTGTGAGAAAGAATTTTCCAAGCCATTTAGTAGCCTGTTCCTTAGTGTGAGCTATAAACTATATTAAAACGCATCATTATGGCTTTCATGTGAAATTTATTGTGATGTCCATTATGCTTTTACACCTTTTCAAGAAGTTTTTTTTTGCCATTTAAGATACAAAGTTACTGTAGAATACTGGCCAATATCAATATAAAATGTTTAAACATAAAATAACAATACTAATGACTGTCCCCCCCCCCCACTCACTTTACTCCTTTGCAATTTTACATTGCATATATATTAACTCTCGATGGTTCCAGCTACTTAGATCCTTACAAAAAGCTACACTCCTCAAAGACAAAATTTGAAAGTGTCATAATTGCATCCAATCTTGTCCTTTTCTCACATACATACGCACACACATTTTAAATAATGGTTAAGCGTTTCTCTTTTCCTTCTGTCAGGTCATCATATCTTTGATATTCCCTGCATGACATTGTAGACCAGAATTTGACACAGGGTGCATGCCAAGGACAATATTTCACCAAATGTAGCTACAGGACAAGGCACTGCTGCCTAGACATGGTGGAATGGAATTAACACAGCAGGGTTGAGTTCTGAGGGTGGTGGGAGGAAGGAATTGGGATGTGGGGTTGGGAAGGGCAGGTCGCACAGTGTTGTTCTATCTGTTCAAAGTTAAAAATCACACAACAACAGGTTATAGTCCAACAGGTTTAATTGGAAGTGCACTAGCTTTTGGAGCGACACTCCTTCATCAGGTGATAGTGGTCAGATGATCAGGTGATCAGGTTCTATCTGTTGTTAGCAAAACCTGCAGACAATGACCAAATTGGATGAGAAAGACATTGCAACACGTATGTTTCCAGACTGGTATGCAGGACGTTTACGATATCTGTCCAATTATGGACAACACAGAACTGAGTAAACGACTCCAAGTTTCAGTAACATTGTTTTCTGCACATTTTCAACTAAGATCAGTAGACATTGCTTGTCGTGCTGCTGTCTTAAGTCACAGACTGACTGGAACGGCATGGCACAAGGAATGTTGTGAGGTCTCCTGCAATCCACGCTTTCTATCTGTAATATAATAAAAGCAGGTTTTTACCCTATAGAAGCCAGAAAGATTCCATCTTCCAAACCATGCTGAGTTAGTTGATTTTAGTCAGGAGACCTTAAAAAACTGATTGCATTTCCCATGGGCAAAGAAGGAAAGTCAGTGAATGATTCCACTTCTTGGTTACCATCCTTTGGTGAAAAGTCCACATTCACTCAAAACAAGGATTTACCGAGCCATGGTGCATCTCATGCTAGGTTAACCTGCTGCCAGTCTATTTGGATTCAAACTTGAAAAACATCTATTTTGGCAAGGTTCATATGAAACTGTATCCTGACATGAGTTATTGTCTTTAGGAGAGCAAGGGAGAATATTTTGAGGGGGGGGGGGGGAAGCGAGAGAGAAAAGAGGGAAGAGCAAGGTGTTTGTTAAAGTTAAAAGAGGCACGAAGCCAAGAGAGTAAAGCAAAGGCATCACAAAGTGTTATAAATCACCAAGTTAATAATGACACATGCTTTGCACACGACAAAATACAAATGTTTTACTTCAAGCAATCTCAGCAGTTTTGTATATGTCAATAGTCATAAACTACTAAAGTGATATAGCTGCTAGCTGGACTCAAGCTGTCAAGGCCAGACAGCAGTTGGGAGGGTTTCTTCATTTTCTCTAGCTACAGACAAGCTGTTACAGAACAGTCCTGATTTTCTTACGTGTTTTGTGTTTATTTAACTTTTTGATACAATACCGCAGGCAAATGAGCAGGTTTTGTTTCTCAATCTGTTCCCTGAGTTTACTGATCCTTCTTCCGTGCCCACATCCCACACATCTGCACATGCTTGGCTCAGTGTGAAAAAAACACACCAGCTTTCATCTGCCTTATCACCAACAGCAAACACAGTGTCACAGACAGTACTACTGCTGGCTTTGGCTTTTAGCAACTGCACGGAGCTGGAAGGGAAGGTGGAATTGGGACTGCAAAATGATTCAGATAATAAATCGGAAACATTTATATCCTGTGGGAGCTGCACTGTGTTTTACAATGATAAATGACTCAAATAATGAACAGTATTGCACAGGGTCATGTCTGGAACTATGGATTTCAATATCAGTGGTCTCTCTGAATTGCGAGTCGAACATGCAGTAGCTTGTCTGCTGCTTAAATAGTAGAAAGACTTGGAGAAAGGGAACAGTAGCATCAGGTGGATCACTGTTGCAGGAACTTCCTTCTGTGAAGGGACTTCATCAGCACCAATACTCTAATTATTTTATTACAATGTACAATCACCACAGGGCTAATTGTTACTCATATATTCTCATGCTCCCTACCTGAACCAGAAAAATTTTACCGGTGACTGGTTCTGCACAGCACTTGATTATTATTTACTGCCCAGCACTGCTGTAGGAGGTAGAGTGGGAGTGAAGACTTTACAGGACTGTGACACCAGCCAAAGGGGCTATATGTATATACTGAAAAGTAGCTCCCTGAACCCCACGGAAAGGCGTCCATAGTAAAGCTGGTGCGGTCCCGGTTTTCCTACATGCGGCATCTTTTCCCAACCACGCAGTGTTGTATATGGATCCGGAAAAGATAATACTGGGTGCTGTAAGCTCTGTCCACTACGATAATCATAAATGTTTGGTGGAAGAGGAGAAAATAATAAAGAAAGAGCTTGAAGGAGACAGACCTGGGTTAATGTGCTCCTAACAGTCTGTAATAATAAAGGTCGTTACCAAGTAATCTGTTGGAATAGTTGCAATGAAGCAATAAACTTCATATTATGTTTCAAAAAGACTCTTCCAGCCAGATTAGAACATGGATATGCTCTTCCATGTGATAACACATTGGACTTGAAGCAACTCATATACGGCAAATGGTGACCATCCACAACTTAGTGAGCAACTAATCATTACAACAAGGAAGAGAAGTTAGAGCTCAGGTCTTCCTGAAAAATGCAAGAAAGAAAATATGCTGATGACAAAGAAGACTTCAAAGGGAAGCAATACTGCTGATTGCCAGTGACAGCAAAAACCCCACAAAACCTTGATGATTGTGTTAAAATCCCTTGTATGAAAGGAGAACATTTATCGAACTGGAAAGGGCAGTAATTTAAGATACAAGTTACAGCTCTGATTGGATATCATCGCCCTAGCAAGAAAGCATCACAGGGGAGGGCTGTAATAACAGAATTAAAAGGTCCACGGGGGCACATTAAAGTGTTGTCAGAGCAGAGCTCCAGGTAAATGGTGAACCACATTACTTAAAGTAGATCAAGCATTCGACAATTTAAAGTATGTGATTCTGACCTAATACAGAAATGTTTTTGAGAAACTAGAAACTAAAGTGTGTTTGCTTTAACGCAAGGAGTATCAGGAATAAAAGTGATGAACTTAGAGCATGGATCAGGACCTGGTGCTATGATGTTGTGGCCATAACAGAGACATAGGTTTCTCAGGGGCAGGAATGGGTGCTGGATGTTCCAGGGTTTAGAGCATTTAAAAAGAATAGGGAGGGGGGAAAAAAAGAGGAGGGGGTGTAGCACGACTAATCAGAGAGGGTATCACAGCTACAGAAGCTTCCATTGTCGAGGAAGATCTGCCTACCAAGTCAGTATGGGTGGAAGTTCGGAGCAGCAAGGGAGCAGTCACCTCGTTAGGGGTTTACTACAGGCCCCCCCATTGGCAGCAGGGAGATTGAAGAAAGCATAGATCGGCAGATTTTGGAAAAGTGTGGACGTAGTAGGGTTGTTGTAATGGGTGACTTTAACTTTCCCAATATTGATTGGAACCTCCTTCGAGCAGAAGATTTGAATGGAGCTGTTTTTGTAAGGTGTGTTCAGGAGGGTTTCCTAACTCAGTACGTTGACAGGCCGACGAGGGGAGAGGCCATTCTAGACTTAGTGCTCGGAAACGAGCCGGGGCAGGTATCAGATCTTGTGGTGGGAGAGCATTTTGGTGATAGTGACCACAACTGCCTCACATTCTACATAGCTATGAAGAAGGAGAGGATTAGGCAAAATGGGAGGATATTTAATTGGGGAAGAGGAAACTATGATGCGATTAGACATGAGTTAGGAAGCATGGATTGGGAGCAATTGTTCCATGGTAAAGGCACTACAGACAAGTATGTCCCTCTGACACAGGCAAGAAGGGGTAGGATGAAGGAACCTTGGATGACGAGAACGGTGGAGCTTCTCGTCAAAAGGAAAAAGGTAGCTTATATAAGGTGGAGGAAGCTAGGGTCAAGCTCAGCTCTAGAGGATTACAGGCAGGCGAGGAAGGAGCTCAAAAATGGTCTGAGGAGAGCCAGGAGGGGGCATGAGAAAGGCTTGGCAGAACGGATTAGGGGGAACACAAAGGCATTTTACACTTACGTGAGGAATAAGAGAATGTTCAAAGAAAGAGTAGGACCGATCAGGGATAACATAGGGAACTTGTATGTAGAGCCTGAGGAGGTAGAGGAAGCCCTAAATGAGTTTTTTGCTTCTGTCTTTATGAAAAGAATGAACTTTGTAGTGAATGAAACCTTTGAAGAGCAGGTGTGCATGCTGGAATGGATAGAGATAGAGGAAGCTGATGTGCTGAAAATTTTGTCAAACATTAAGATTGACAAGTCGCCAGGCCCGGACCAGATTTGTCCTCGGCTGCTTTGGGAAACGAGAAATGCAATTGCTTCGCCACTTGTGAAGATCTTTGCATCCTCGCTCTCCACTGTAGTCGTACTTGAGGACTGGAGATAGGCAAATGTAATTCTTCTCTTCAAGAAAGGAAATAGGGAAATCCCTGGCAATTACAGACCAGTAAGTCTCACGTCTGTCATCTGCAAGGTGTTAGAAAGGATTCTGAGGGATAGGATTTATGACCATCTGGGAGAGCATGGCTTGATTAAATACAGTCAACACGGCTTTGTGAGGGGCAGGTCATGCCTCACAAACCTTGTTGAGTTCTTTGAGGATGTGACTAGAAAAGTCGATGAGGGTCGAGCTGTGAATGTGGTGTATGTGGACTTCAGCAAGGCATTTGATCAGGTTCCCTATGGTAGGCTCATTCAGAAGGTCAGGAGAAATGGGACACAGGGGAACTTAGCTGTCTGGATACAGAATTGGCTGGCCAACAGAGGACAGCGAGTGGTAGTAGAAGGAAAATATTCTGCCTGGATGTCTGTGGTGAGTGGTGTTCCACAGGGCTCTGTCCTTGGGCCTCTACTGTTTGTAATTTTTATTAATGACTTGGATGAGTCAGCAAGTTTGCAGATGACACAAAGGATGGAGGTGTCGTTGAGAGTATAGAGGGCTGTTGTAGGCTGCAGCGGGATATTGACAGGATGCAGAGATGGGCTGAGAGGTGGCAGATGGCATTCAACCTGGATAAATATGAGGGGATGCATTTTGAAAGGTCGAATTTGAAAGCTGAGTACAGGATTAAGGATAGGATTCTTGGCAGTGTGGAGGAACAGAGGGATCTTGATGTGCAGGTACCTAGATCCCTTAACATGGTCAACCAAGTGGACAGGGTTGTTAAGAAAGCATATGGTGTTTTGGCTTTCATTAACAGGGGGATTGAGTTTAAGAGTTGTGAGATCTTGTTGCAGCTCTGTAAAACTTTGGTTAGACCGTAGTTGGAATACTGTGTCCAGTTCTGGTCGCCCTATTATAGGAAAGATGTGGATGCTTTGGAGAGGGTTCAGAGGATGTTTACCAGGATGCTGCCTGGACTGGAGGGCTTATCTTATAAAAAGAGATTGACTGAGCTCGGACTTTTTTCATTGGAGAAAAGGAGGAGGAGAGGGGACCTAATTGACGTATACAAGATAATGAAAGGCATAGATAGAGTCAATAGCTAAAGACTATTTCCGAGGGCAGAAATGGCTAACACGAGGGGTCATAGTTTTAAGCTGGTTGGAGGAAAGTATAGAGGGGATGTCGGAGGCGGGTTCTTTACACAGAGAGTTGTGAGAGCATGGAATGCGCTGTCAGCAGTAGTTGTGGAAGCAAGGTCATTGGGGACATTTAAGAGACTGCTGGACATGCATATGGTCACAAAGATTTGAGGGTGCATACATGAGGATCAATGGTCGGCACAACATCGTGGGCTGAAGGGCCTGTTCTGTGCTGTACTGATCTATGTTCTATGTAAAAATGCAGCAGGAGTTAAGACAAGGGCTCCAAAATGAAGCATTGTAGCTGTGAAAGGTGAAAAAAAACATTACATGCATGAATCATGTGAAAAATGTTTGGTGCAGCAAATGTGAAAGAACTGCCATTACTAATAAAAGTCTTCAAAGTAGTTAAATAGCCAATCACATTAGAAAGCTGTAGCATCAGAAATGATATTGATAAGGTGCCAGAGGAAGTGGTGGAGGCTGGTACAATTGCAACATTTAAAAGGTGTCCGGATCGGTATAAGAATAGAAAGGGTTTAGAGGGATATGGCCATGTGCTGGCAAGTGGGACTGGATTAGGTTAGGATATCTGGTCAGTATGGACGAGTTGGACCGAAGGGTCTACTTCTGAGCTGTACATCTCTATGACTCGAAGTAAATACATTTCTGTTATACTAATGGCAATATAACAGATGTTGTTATTATCTGTCAAGGAATACTGAAACATCAAACAGTTTCATAGCGATGGCAACTATTTCAACCTCAGCACTAATAAAATTGTTGAAAAGATAAGATTAATAAAAGACTGCAGCATCCCACTGAATCCATCGATGTATTTTTTAAAATAATGTCTACTTGTGGAGAGCTGTCTGGAGACTTGAAGTCAGAATTTGCACAAGACTAGAATGTTTTAGCCAACACTGGTGCACCTTTGTCAGATTTATTATAGTCCAAAGGTGTGCTAATTTTAGAGAAAACTATTCAGCTGCTGAGTAAAGAAGAGTTTTGGAAACAAAACTAATCGATCCTAAGAGAAAAAGCTTTGCCCATGTAATTTACGGAACCTTAAACCCAGACGGCATCCTATATAACAAAAAACTGAAATTGCTGGAAAAGCTCAGCAGGTCTGGCGGCACCTGTGAAGAGAAATCAAAGTTAACGTTTTGGTTCCAGTGGCCCTTCCTGAGGAGTGGACTGAAATGTTAATTCTGACTTCTCTCCACAATTTCTGTTTTTGTTTCTGATTTCCAGTATCTGCAGTTCTTCCAGTTTTTATTTGATGTATTGAAATAAGCCAGTTCAGTGGGTAGGTGCTCAAAGCCCTTGCCGACACTGTGGAGCAAAGTAACTGCACAATTTTATTTCGGTGACTGGTTCTGCATACCACCTGGTTATTGTGGACTGCCCAGCACTGCTGTAGGAGGTAGAGTGCTTTGTTTTTAAAACCAAATGCTTCTATTGTAACACAATAGGTAACATTCAGAAAATGTACTGTCACAGAACACAACCAATAAAAAAGGAAAAAAGGAGTTCCCGCACAAGGAGATAGACGAGGAAGGACAGTCTGCAGTAGAAGATAAATACATTGATTTCCGAAGGGAGGTAAGTAAACCAGATCAAAGATTTTGACATGCAGACATTCAAGCCCATGGACATCTCAGAGAAGTAAAGTTAGACACAGGAGCAAGTGTCACAGTACTGTCAGATAGAGAGCTTTGTTTGACAAAACATTGTTTACAGTCAATAGAAGTTGGTCAAGGAGTCCCCACACTTAACTTTAAAAGTGTGCTTCAAGTAACTCTTCAGCCTAGGGGAATCAAAACATTAGAAACTCTTCATGTACCTCACAGCAACCCATTTTCTCTTCTCAGTAGAAAGCACTATATCAGCCTCAATCTCATTGAAAATGTGGAAAACGTTAAACAACAAAAGGTTAGGAAATTGATGGTAGATAATATTGCTGAGTCTGTAAGTGAATGGCAGAACCTAAAAAAAACAGAAGGGTATCCTGAGGTTAGTTACATTGCAATAAAAATATTGCTTCATGCAAGTTAATGAGATGGAAAGCTGTGATTCAATTGCCTTTGCTGAAAAGTTGCCCAACACTATCGAAACTGGAGATTTCAAATTCCTAGTGGTAACACATTTCAAGAAGAAACACAAGCAAAAGGGTAGTGACCAAGCCTTCTACAAGACCCCAAATAAGACACATACTGGAAGTGATAGACAACGGAAAAGTCTACAAGACTGTGAACAACCATCTACTCCAAATTTAAATCTGCCATGAAAGACTGAGGGGATTAGGAAGAGACACGTTCGTTTAAAATCTCTGACTTCTTTTCCATCCAAAGAAAAATTCCCAAAAACTATAAAGATTGCCACATAAAGTGAGAATGAATCTCGGGGTAATACAATTGAGGAAGTGAACATGTTGGATTCACCAATGACCTGCTAAGAGGAAAGGAGAAATCCCAAAATACGCAAGAAGTTTACATCATATATCATCATTTCAGCACAATCTATAGGCTGAATGACAACCAAATGCCACAAACACCAATTGAAGATGTGGTGCATGCAACTTCACAGAAGGTAGCACTTCTGTGAAGGAGGGACAAATGACACACAAATATCCAAGATGCTGCAACAAAAGAAAATCACCTGGTATAGCAGGGACCACACTGACAGCTATAAAGAATAAACGCACATCATCAACAATCACTGTGAGACCAATACAAGAGGTTAAAGACCCTTCAGACAAAGAGAGAAAGTCAGATGTCAGGCCATCAGGAAGGAACTCCAAGTCAACCAATATTCTTCCAGGTATGAATAGAATACATTTGGAGGGGAGAGGTACAGTCAAACTTCCTGAATTTGTAAAGTCATTGCTAGCCACCTTTCATGTCTCAAAGAAAAGTAGTCCACAAGGATCAAAAGTTCAAGGGAAGTGCACAGATGTAGTTTTTATCTGCATGAATGAAAGTGAAGACATTTGCCATCCATGCCCTGCTGTGCCTAATCATGAATGTGGCACAACAATTCTTTCACGTCATTTCACACATGGATACCAGTGGGTGTACAGATTTCTTCTCTTGATAATATCATTTCCTTCATTTCTAGAGAATTCTTTTGTCTTTACTGGACAATTCAATTTCCTTAAAAATCTTTTGAATTTGCAACTGCAGCAAGGTTGTATTTTTCTATAAGTGTGATCTGTATAATTAGTATCCTATTTAAATATTCATTTTAACTGTTGCTCCTTCCTTACATCATGTGATGACAAGAAGATGCCTTATATATATAGCTTTCCTCCATTCATATCTAAATCACTAACGTACACAACAAACAACAAGGGACCCAATATTGAACACTCAGTACATCACTGGACACAGGCTTTCAGTCAGAAAAACAACCTTTGACCATTATCCTTCACTTTCTGTCACAGAATCCACTAAATTCCTGTCCACTATGTGGGCTTCAGCACAGTATTGGTCAAGGTTTTGTATAGGAGACTGGACAAGAAGATAAGAGTTCTTGGGATCCAGGGCAATTTGGCAGATTGGATTTCAAAATGATTTTCATAAAATGCCTACATTCTATGAAAACATAGAGATTCTATGAAAAACATTTTAAAATCCAATTTGCCAACTTGCCCTGGATCCCAAGGACACTTATCTTCTTGTCCAGTTTCCCATACAAAACCTTGACAAATCCCTTGCTGAAGTCCACATCGATTACATCCACCTCACAGCCGTCATCCACACATCTAGTCATCACCTTGAAAAACTCAATCAGACCTGTCAGACCCTGCTGACTATCCTTGATAAATTCTTGTCTCTCCAAAGTGGAGATGAATTTTGACCTTCAGATTTTTTTCTCCAACCACTGATGTTAGACTGACTGGCCTTTAGTTTCCTGGTTTATCCCTACTGCCTTTTTTGAATAATGGTGCCACATTATCCCAGACCTTTGGAACCTCTCCTGTGTATCAGCACCTCACTTGCTCAGGGTTTTAGACCAGGTCAGGATTTACCCCCTAATGCTGTAAGTGTTGTCCAAATAAATGCTTTGATTAGAATCGAAAGCAAGTAACTGAAGAAGTTTGCACTTGCGTATTTGGAGGAAGAAGTCTAGCCACCCAGGTACAATCTCATCTGTATTGATTTTATTAACAACCAAACGTTTTCTGCTTTTGGATAATTTGCCAAAATCTGTACCCATTAACATGATTCCAGAAGCCTGGGGTGTTAACGTGTATTCATGACATGTTAATGAATGCAAAACAGATCCCAAGGTTGGGAACGCGAAGATGTCTGAAAGGTTCTGAAAATTTCAAACCAAAAGTTCAACCCTCCGCTGGGAAACAGATCTTTTTCTTCTCAACCAGTTAAGTTCCCCTGTACCCCCACCCTGAGCATTCCACCCATAGTGTTCACAATGTCGGCAAACACATCTTAGACTTGTATGTACCTGCCTATTGGTCAAAAGGAAACACTCACTTTCACAATAATTTGTAACAATCACTACCTCAGGGCTCCTTAAAGTGCTTTACAATCAATGAAGTACTTTTAAAATGTAGTCATTGCTGTAATGTGGAAGACATGGTAGCCAATTTATGCATCACCAGCTCTCACAGATAGCAATGAGATAATTGCCAGATAATCTTCTTTAAGATGTTTGAGAGATCAATTTTGAAATTAATTTTAATTAAGAGACTTCCTTGAATTCCTCTATTTGAGAGACTAATTTTCAGATTAATTTTAATTAAGAGACTTCCTTGAATTTCTTGAGAATTTAGAATTCCTACAGTATAGAAACAGGCTCTTCAGCCCAATAAGTTGACACTGACCCTCCGAAGAGTAACCCACCTAGACCTATTACTCCCGATTATCCCTGACTCATGCACCTAATCTACACATTCATGAACACTATGGGCAATTTAGCATGGCCAATTCACCTAACCTGCACATCTCTGGATTCTAACATTCTCTATTTGAGAGATTAACTTTCAGATTAATTTTAATTAAGAGACTTCCTTGAATTCCTCTATTTTCTTCAAATAGTGCCATGGGAATGTTTATATCCATCTGAGTGGGCAAATAGGACTTCAGTTTAATCTTCCATCAGAACAGCTTTGACTAGATTTTACATTTAATTCCCTAGAATGGGGTTTTAGTCTACAATTTTCTGTCTGGTGAGCATGCTACCAAGTGAGACCAGGCTAATTCCCCCATCCAAAAAAAGGTGTCTTTTCCTCATTAGGACAAAACATTACTGATAGGGACAGTTGTCTGTAAATTAGCCTATTATGCAATTTTAAAAATCACCCAACACCAGGTTATAGTCCAACAGGTTTATTTGGAAGCACTAGCTTTCGGAGTGCTGCTCCTTCATCAGGCAGCTTCATCACAACCACCTGATGAAGGAGCAGCGCTTCAAAAGCTAATGCTTCCAAATAAACCTGTTGGACAATAACCTGGTGTTGGGTGATTTTTAACTTTGTCCACCCCGTCCAACACCGGCACCTCCAAATCATCCATATTATGCAACTGATTGTCGGTGTAAAGTACTATTCCCAACAGTAAATGGCTTAAGTATGAAAGCTATTGGATCAAAGCAAGTTTGGAATTGAATAGACTATTGCCACTAACCTTATTGCCAAAACAGTAAACACTGGCTTCAAGTGGAAAACCTCTAAGATTTCTTTGAGCAGATCTAAGAAGTAAGCTTTTGATTCTCGAGAGCCAAAGCAGCTAAATGTTCCAAGTGTTCTTGAAAGATTTAAAATTTTATTTAGAAATAAAAGAACTAATTCCAAGAGTGACAGTCTGTTCCAATGACAGAGCATTTATTCGTGTACAGAGTGGTCCCAGTGCAAAGAGTGATTTATCATAGGTTTGACTGAATCATGCATTTGCATAGGGATGGAGGTTAGAGGAACAGTCACCCCCGGAACTGAAAGCCAAATTTGGATGTGGTCCTGAAACCATCTCTACGTAATCTTTGTCCTTTAGTAAACCTATCTTTTTCACATCACCCAAATATTATTTTTTCTGTCTTATCAAAGAAAGAGTCCCGAGAAAGTGGGAAAAAAAACAATTATTTTAACACCAACATGAGTTATTTCGAAAGTAGCTTCGAAATCAACATTTCGGGCAAAAGCCCTTCATCGGCAAGCCTACTGGACTATCTCTCTGTGCTTCCTGGAAGTTGGGCAGAGATTTGGCAGTGGACAATACAAAGATCGAGGGGAAAGAAAGATCAATTCCTGTTCATGAAAGCAAGGGCTGGCAGTACTGGGAATGGAATATTGATTTATTTTGTCAGTGAGCAGCCAGCAGACAGTTAAGAGTAGATTCTTCTCTTCATTATGCCTCAGGAATGCTTAGGTGCAGCAGAGAGAAGATGGGATGGTCATCACCTCACAATGATAAGGAGGTGCCAGCGTTGGACTGGTGTGGACAAAGTTAAGAATCACATAACACCAAGTTATAGTCCAACAGGTTTATTTGGAAGTACAAGCTTTTGGAGCACTGCTCCTTCATCAGGCAGCTAGTGGAGCAGGATTATAGGACACAGAATTTACATTAAAACATCATAGTGTCTTTGGAAATAGAACCAGTCTACTTCAAGATTAGAATACATACAAACTCTAACCCCAGACCTTTAACGTATTGGCTGAGTTAGGATGTCACGTCTTTTTATAAAACCTTAAATTTTCTCAGGAATGTGACTTGAAAGAAGTTCTGGGATTTACATATTATTGAATTGAAACCTGCAACCCATTCTAAAAGATGAAAGACTTGACAGCAATCTAGGTTTGTTCAATATATCCCATCAGTTGTATGACACTATGATCTTTTGCTATAAATTCTATGTCTTTTGATCCTGCTCCACGTGCTACCTGACAAAGGAGCAGTGCTCCAAAAGCTTGTACTTCCAAATAAACCTTTTTGGCCTATAACCTGGTGTTGTGTGATTGTTAACATTGATCACCTCACAACACTGTGCTGACAAAACGGACTGCTTGGGACCTGTGGCTGCAGGTCTGGTGGTAGAATATACAAGGTAAAAACAATGACTGCAGATGCTGAAAACCAAATACTGGATTAGTGGTGCTGGAAGAGCACAGCAGTTCAAGCAGCATCCAACGAGCAGCGAAATCAACGTTTTGGGCAAAAGCCCTTCATCAGGAAATAGATGAGGCAGGCATGCATATTGCAAACTCTCACAACTCATTTTCTTGAATGAATGTCTGTGAACTGATTTGGGAGGAACCGATCCTGGCAATTGTGAGAGAGCATTGTTCTTTAGATCAACAAGACTGAAGATAACCACAGGAAAAGGGTAATTGCTTTCAGAACACTGTATGACATTGGGCTGTGTTTGCACATTCCACATATAACAAAGATGTATTGGCAAAATATTCTAGGTGCTAAGGTAACATAAAAATGTTTGATGTGGGAGTAATTTGAGTTCTTTGTTCTCAGTCCTGATGCCACATGAGAGAATAATAAAATAGCAGAAGGCTGATTTGGTGTCAGAAGGTGTCAATCTTTGAGGCCACTTCTTCAGTGAGCTGCCTGGAGCTACACCTCAGGTATTCACACCTCCATGTTAACAAGGCTTGAGGCCCAGTACATGTGCCTTAAACCTCTCCATTCTGGCACAATGATGGTCCTGGCATCACTGATATGCACCAGAACATGATGGACTTTGGAGCTCCAGCTCTCCTTTTCTCTCCTATACTGACAGGCTTTCCCTTGTGTTTCAAATAATGTGCTTAATGGCTGTCCAAAACTAAAGTGAAAACAACTGACAGCATCGGTTGAAGTCATATGACTACAGCAAATCAGCTAGTGCATAATGTACAATTACATTTCTACAAGTACCTTAATTGCAGCATTTGGACTCAACTCTGTGGAAATCAGTGATGCAGCTTTGAAATTTTGTTTTCCTTCCTAAGTAGTTAGTCAGCTCTTTAACTGCCTCTCTGATGTTGAACCCTGATTTTAAACTAACCGATTCAGAAGGGAAAGAGCAGATTTCATTTTAGCACCCTTTTTGCTCGCTATCCGATTGAAGGCAATGCAAAATGTTTAGGATTGTAAAATGGATGTTCAATTTTAAAACCATCCTGTTCCCATTGGGTGGGTTAGACTGCAACTAAGACTTACTGCTTTCATTAACTCAAAACCTTGTCTGGAGAAATATAGGAAAACCCAAAGCCATTCTTAATGCTCCCCATGTCTTTTTAGGATCATATATCTTTAACACTACTAATCTTCCTTGCTGTTGTCTCTGTTTATCTCTGCTGGTGCTGAATCTCTGCATCTTACTGGAACTCTTGCAACCATTTCATCACCAAGATGGCTGCCTTCTAACTTCATAACAATGCCTATAATCATATCTATTTTCCCCTTTTTTAAAAAAATTCCATTTTTGGATTCCCTTTTAATCAGGAGGTTTGGATATTCCTTTCCAGAATTCATTCAACTTTCCCCTCAACATTCTGTTGTAATATGTTCTCTCTCCTAATTCACTTTCACGTGTACACATCTTCTCAAAACTCAACTGTTCAATTGACCTCTTAGTCAACTTTCCCAACCATGCTACAAAGACTCTGTCCCTTTCCCCTCTCTACTAAAGATGTTGTTCTGTATTAAAAACACTATGTGAATGGAAATTGTTGCTGTTGTTATTTGTGCCTTTATGACCAAAGTGCCTAGCTTCTTTCTCCCACCCACTAAAAACACACAACTCATCCAGAGTGCAACCCCTCATTGCCCTGCCCACGTAAAACTTCACACTTCATCTTTTCCAGGCTCGTTGCTCCTGATAATCAATTTCAAAATCCTTCTGTCACACCATTACGACTTCAATTACCCAACACTCCAGATCCTCCCGTTATACCATATTTTGAATTGGCATGGTTTAGTGCCTTCGTGGTATTGAAATCTGTCCCAACCGTGACACCATCCACTGTCCTTCAGAATGATAATCTGATCAGCTCCTGCTGAGTGATTTACAATTCCTTCTGATCACTCCCGTTCCTTTTTCTCTGTTAATTGGATAATATTGTCCCCTCCTGATGTGATGGCAGTACACTCGTAGTGGGGATTCAGCCCCATGGGTATCATCAAACCTTCCAGTCTTTTGCTGGAGTGGTTATTTCTCATTTGTGAACACAGTCGCTGAATCTTGTTGGATTAGGTGACCCTAGTGCATCACAGCTGAGCTTTTCCTCACTGTATATCCATATGTGTATATCGCAGCATGGGTCAGTGAACCACAATGAGTATGAACTCACTTTTACTACCCTCTGTAATCTTAAGTTCATTTCAGTGCCTCACTGCTGAGATCAGTACACAATATGGATAAAAATTATCATTTTTCTTCACCGACATGACACAGGACTGTACAATGTTCAACATTTACTCTCAGAACCTTCAGGGGAATGCCGTGTTTATTTTCTTCTTCCTTAGTTAACATCCTACTTTTCTACATTGCCACAGCTGGGAAATGACAAATCTCTCCTCTTTGGAATGCATCAATGTTTCTTGTTGATCGATTCCTCAGTTTGTCTGATCCTTCCCATAACAAAGTGGCCAGACTGAAACCGGCAAGTTCCATTAGATTGACATAATTCCTTTAAATGTAGAAAATGTCCTCGTGTGATTCTCAGAAGTGTAACCCAAAGCAAATGGATGTTGAAGCTGAAGCAGATATTAGGAGTGGTGATGGAAAGTTTGATGCATTTTTAATGGAAAGAACTTTTAGAGGAGAGGGAGATGATACTGTCAAGGGATTGGGAAAGGAATTACAAAATGCACTGAAGCAGCTGAAGACATGGCTATCAACATGAGGAGAAGCAAGAGGGGATATCCAGGTCAAAGGAATAGAGAGTTCAGGGGAGGGACTGTAGTGCTGGAACAAGTTCTTGAGAGAGGTGGATAAGACACCCTGCAGATGGTTTAACAAAAAGATAAGAATTTTAAATATGATTGACACTAATTCTAGTTCCTTGTTGCCAATATTTTACTATGACACGTTTGCCACTGTTTATGGTATGACTGTCACTCTCTCTTCAGATTGAGACTGTTCCTCTGCAGACAATAAGATCTCGGGACCTCCAACAGAAGGTAGAATTGTACCATCACATACAATAGAATAAATTCTGGGGCCAGGAACTGTAGTAAGTATCTACATAATACCACTGTCTGCAGACTTATGCCATGCCATCATTAGAGTTGTTTTACCACAAGAACTTCATTAGTAATAGGGAGGACAGCAGGTGCTGGTTCTGCGTGAGATAGTTGTCTTGTAGCCAATAGTTCCATCTTGTAGGATCATAGAATCTCGATAGTGTGGAAGGAGGTCATTCTGCCCATCGAGTCCACACTGACCCTCCGAAGAGCATCCCATCCTGACGCAGCCCCCTACCCTATCCCTGTAACCCTGCATTTCCTGTGGCTAGCCCACCTAGCTTGCACAACACTGGATTAAATGGGCAATTTAGCCTGGCCAATCCACCTACCCTGCACGTTCGTGTAATCTTTATGTACATTATAGCATGTGTGCACTTTTGCACTGCAATATGCTCACCTTGTTTTATTGCACATGTCTAATGTGTGACTCTTTCTCTTTCTGTGGCTTAGTAATGCTGTATGGCTGCTAATAGTTGGACCTTAAGTTCAGCACTCCCTTCCAGTATTTAAAAGTCGTCAATTGTTATTTAAATTATGAGGGGCATGGATAGGATAAATAGGCAAAGTCTTTTCCCTGGGGTCGGGGAGTTCACAACCACAGGGAATAAGTTTAGGGTGAGAGGGGAAAGATATAAAAGAGACCTAAGGGGCAACTTTTTCATGCAGAGGATGGTACGGACTTGGAATGAGTTGCCAGAGGAAGTGGAGGCTGGTACAATTGCGACATTTAAGTGGCATTTGGATGGGTATATGTATAGGAAGGGTTTGGAGGGATATGGGCCAGGTGCTGGCAGGTGGGACTAGATTGGGTTGGGGTATCTGGTCGGCATGGACAGGTTGGACCGAAGGATCTGTTTCCATGCTGTACATCTCTATGACTCTATTTGATTTTCAGCTTTGAGCTTTTCTTAAGGTACTTCTTGGCTCTGTGTGGTTTGGGCCTCTCTTAGGGTGGGCACACAATACTCTATTGATAGTTGGGTAGCCTGGATACCAGTGAGTGTTTTGCCCACCACCCATAAATAGTGATTGGCATGTTTCTGCTTGCGTCCCATTTGCCCGCTGTGGCATGCTTTCTGTGTCACACCCTCTAAGCTAACCATCTTGCTCTCACATGGTTTCCCCTGTGGGCCACTAAACTCCTGAGAGATCCTGGGCAGGTCATTGCTCATCTTGGTATGCTGTCGCTGCTGGAGTCCTGGCAGCAGTCCACCCTGTAGTTTGATTATTGGATAGGCCTTGAAGTCCTTCAAGAATTCCTACATTGGAAGCAGGTCATTCGGCCCATCAAGCCAACACCATCCTTCTGAAGAACATCCCACTAGAGTCAGCCCCTCACCCTATCCCTGTAACCAGGTTATTAGGTATCCCCCTAACCTGCACATCCTTGGACTGTGGGAGGTAACTGGAGTACCCGGAGAAAACTCACACAGACACACAGACAGTTACCCAAGGGTAGAATCAAACCCAGGTCCCTGGCGTTGTGAGGCAGTAGTGCTGACCACTGAGCCACTGTGCCGCCTTTCAATTGCTGCTCAGCTTCTCTTCAGGCTTTTCTTTGCAACTTATTGCTGTTTTTCTGGGTCTGGACACCACTTTCCACCAAACTTGTGGAAGTGCAAGACTTATCAGAGCTGAACACAAGGCTGATGCAAGTAGATTAGATTAGATTACTTACAGTGTGGAAACAGGCCCTTCGGCCCAACAAGTCCACACCGACCCGCCGAAGTGCAACCCACCCATTCCCCTACATTTACCCCTTTACCTAACAATTTAGCATGGCCAATTTACCTGACCTGCACATCTTTGGACTGTGGGAGGAAACCGGAGCACCCGGAGGAAACCCATGCAGACACGGGGAGAATGTGCAAACTCCACACAGTCAGTCGCCTGAGTCGGGCATTGAACCCGGGTCTCTGGCGCTGTGAGGCAGCAGTGCTAACCACTGTGCCACCGTGCCGCCCACTACCTACAAACTACAAGTGTGGCAGAACAGGGCTTCGTGAGTAACCTCTTCTGTAGCTCATAGTCCCAGGTGATCTGCTAACCTCATGACATAGCTCTTTAAGCACATCAATAGCTACTGTCAGAACATAGGTATTGCTCATCCTTTATTCCACAGAAATCACCTCACTGAAGCAGTATTTTGGTACAAGGCTGATCTGTCCTGACATTCTCTCAAATGTTTCCTTAAAAACCATAAGAAATATGTGCATTCCAGATCGCAATTTTCTTCATAATAATAAATTCTTTTCATCCACCTTCTTTTGATCATGAACATAAATGAACAGGAAAGATGGCAACTATCTACATTCTACACTAGAGACACCATGTCCGATTTAATAAAAGTAAAAGCAAATTAAGTCCCAGAGGTCCACAGGGCTGCTCTCCGAAGAGATGGAGGTGACTGAGGTGGTTTAACCTGAGGGCCATCACACCTCAGATGAGGGGCAAGGTCAGGAAGGTGGAATCTTCATGGCAACTTCAGCCATGACTTGAACCTATGTTATTTCCGTCACTCTGCATTGCCAGCCAGCCTTCCAGCCAACTGAGCGCCAGTGTGAACTGGAGGAGAGAGGCGATATATAAATTATAATCAGAGGGGAGAGGGAGAGGGCCAGTGTGAAACAGGAATACCGAGAAGGTGGGTGCCATGGTGGACTGCTGGTAGAGATGGAGGTGTGTGAGCCAAGTGCCACTGGAGTTTCATGGGAAACAGAGCTCCAACGTGAACTGGTCATGAGAAAGATGTCTGCCCAGATACACCAAAGGCAAGTATGTGAAAAAAGAACCAGAGCCCTATTTGTAAAAATGATGTGAAATAACCTTTTGGGAAAAGAGTTCCTCTGTGTCATAGTGACAACTACTGTGAAGTATTTTGGATCATTCGTGTAGCAACAGAGGGTAACAATACATCTCTGTGATGGTGGGCAACATTTAAGGAAAGTGCCCAACAGATTTTGCCACATGGTTTCCTTTATACAACAGATAGAAGCTTGGGTGTTGTTGCAGTTTACGTTGTGATACTGTCATAGCTGATTGCAGTCTCAAAATATCCACAGGCCCATAGGCTCGTATACAGGATGACTTTACAGTGGTCAGCTTTGTCAGGGCTAATGGTCAGGGTTTGCTAAATTTGCAGATCAAATTTAAATGACTAAGTAGGGATTGGGCAAGAATTATAAAGGGTTAATGTGTTCTTGACCATGACTGAATTGAAGTCAGTTGCGCCTCTTTCTTTCTTTTATTCATTTGGATCTGGATCAGTTGCTCAGTTTGACATAACCGGATCAGTCTTGCTGGTTCCTTGTAATTGCCAGAATTATCTGAAGAAATTCAACAAAAAAGGCAGTGTTTGTACACACAGCAGTTGTGACTTATAATAGATAAAGATCTTGGATGCCTTGCAGGGGAAAAAAAAGTGCTACTTGGCAGGAAATGCATGTGCAGTCATTCTTATACAAGCACAGCATATCAGAAACTGCACACACTCCTACCCAAAAGGCTTGTAAAATTCTAATAATTTATTATATGTGTTCGGGGAAAATCAAGTGTCCCACAAAAGATGTTGACAAATGGACCTTCTTGTTTGATATGAATGGCTTCTTTCAGGTTGCATTTCAAGGTTGGCAAACACTCGTATGCTGTCGGTTGCTTTATTGATTCCATTAATTTTCTTATTGGCTACGATCTGTATAACATAATAAATATGTTTGCCTCTCCTACGGAGCTTATAATTAATTATAAATGGTGTAAGTTTATGATGACAGTAATAGAAGCAAGACCCAAATGTTGAGTGACTAATGACAGGCTCTACAATTTGGGGGCAAGATTTCCTCTATGGGCTGCGCACAGTGTTTTGCTACACAAAGCACTCTGTCCCTTTGACAACGAGATTTGTTGTAAGTGTTCAGAATTCAGTTCTGCTCACTGCTTCCAAACGTTTAAGTCTCATTTTGGTTACTTCTGTGATGCCCAGCAGAACACTTCCCAAGACAAGTAATGATGTGTGAGAAGAGTATACAATGGCTGTTGACTCAACAGTGATTGCAACAGCAAAGCTTTCATGTTTTTTCGATGAAAATGCATGACTTCACATTTCCCTGCATTGAAATTCATCTACGAGGTATTTGTTTATTTGGCCAACCTGTCAATATCTCTCTGAAGTTGCTTAGTATCATAATCATAATTCACTATCATCTCTAGCTTAGAATCATCTGCAAATTTATACAGCATTTCCCATAACGACTGAACATCTTACAAAATCTTAGAGCCAATTAGGTACTTTTTGAAGTGTCATTACTGTTATAATGCAGGAAACGTGGCAACTAAAATGTGCACAGCAAACTCTTACCAAGAGCCTAATGGTAATGGTCAAATAATCTATTTCTGTAATGTTGCTGTAGGGACAAATATTGGGCATGACATGAGAGATAGGATTCCTGTTCTTCCTTGGAATGGTACAAATAATTTATCAAATATGGCGGTGAATTTGGAAAAGAACGGAGGGAAAATGAAGGGTTTGCAACAACAATAGCTTTCATTTATACAGTGTTCATTAAAACTTCACACGACATTATCAGGCAACATTTTACATCAAGCCAAGTTGTGAGAAATTAGTGATCTAAAGCTGGTTTAAATGTTTAGATTTTAAGGAGTGTTTTGAAGAAAGAAGCAAATCAGAGACAAAGAGAATGAGTGGATTCTTGTGTTTAGTGCCTCAATAACTGGAGATAGGGACATTTGTGCTGGAAGCTGAAAATCAGTCATACTCATTTGGCCAGAATTAGAGGTGTGTGGATATTGGTTGGTGTTAGAGCTGATGGAGAAGATTACTGTGTTAGAGAAGGGTGAAGCCAATAGAGATTTTAAAAAAATAAGATGAGAATTTTAAACTTGGGTTGTTGCTTGACTGGAAGAAAATTAATCATGGGTGATTGGGTCTTGGTTTGAGTTACAGTAAAGGCAACAGAAGTTATTTGCCATTTTCCCAATGTTTTCAAAGGTGTGAACACTGACCAATTTCATTTTCAAATACATGACTTTTTTATATATGGTCAGCAAGATTGATTTATGTAAAGCGAGGAGATTTACATTCAGAATGTGCCAGTAAAAATTTTGGAATTCCATGGATAATCAGTCAACCATTGTCAATAAGTGGGGATCAAACAAACAAATGCTCCAATTCCTCTGACTGGTCTTTAATCTTGGCAAAGCTGTCTGAACTGCATGTGTTCAGAAATCTACATGTTTCTCTACACTATCACATCTGTGGTGATCCACATTCAGTGCGTTGGTTACCAAGTTAAAAAAAAATACTCATCTAATTCATTTGAAGAAAGTAACAAGGTCCAAGAAAATGCAGGAAGAGCTAATGGAAGGATTCTAAATAGGGATGAACATTCTAATTCTAAAGAGGTCACATGGTAATTTCAGAAGCAAGAAAGGAACACAAGTTGGCCATTCAGCCCTTCAAATTCATTCCACCATTCAATTACTCCATTGTTGACTTGCAACTTGACTCCAACAAACACATTGTCCTGCATCCATGAAGATCCTATCAACCTATCAAAAATCTGCCAATATTAGTTTTGAAACTTTCAGTTAAGAAGCTTTTAGAGGAAAAAAATTCAGATTTCTAGTACCTTTTGCATTAAGAATTGCCTCCTGACATTGCCAGTTAATGTCTTCACTCTAATGATATGGTGATGTCTCTTTTTTTTTTCTCTGGACAACACCACCAGATGAAATGATTTCTCTCTAAATATCCAATCAAGTTCTTTACTCATTTTAAATCAGTTAAATTAGATCACCCTTAATCTTCTACTCATGGGAATACAACTGTACTTACCTCGTGAGTGAATTTTCTTATATGAGTTTAAATTTATTTTTCTATTTATTATGTCTTTTCTCTAGGAATATTGTCTGTTGCAAATAATCATAATTCACAGCTTAGCTTGTACAATGTATTCTAGCAGTGCACGTGAACTGAGAGATGATAAAGTGAACATCCGATGGAAGCTCCAGTGAGCAACAGACATAACTGGAGGTATTTGTTGGGTCTGACTATGGTAACTCAATGTTGTGGAAAATAATATTTTGGATTTTGATTTATACAATAATCAGTAAAGTCAGGGAAATTAGTAACTACTGTCAAGCCATTTATGTGAGATTAAGTCATTGAAGGTGATCTTCATGACAGAGACATTCTTTGAGAAATAAGCACTGATGAACTTGTAGTGTAATAGGGCAAACACACATCCTACTCCTGAGTATTTGTTCAAGAGATTGAGAGGCCTACAGTGTCTTTTACTGCCAATTCTTTTACACTCTTTTTATTATCTCACCTTCCCTTGATAACTCTGAAGAACTGACAGCTGCCATATAAAGAGCCATGAAATATGAAGATGACAAGATCACCACCTCAGTGCTGTAGTATTTCAAAGCATTTGCAAGAAGACTTCAGAATGGCCTGATGATTGAAAAAAAGAAGCTAGTATTTTCAACTCGGTAATGGCTCCTTTAATTCAGCAACAGTACCTAAGGAATTATAAACTCAAAATTATGCCCAAGCTAAACTCAATACAAATGTTGCAAGGGGTATTGTTCAGTTGCTTTGCAGCAGATGGCTTGTGGGAGGAGCTAAACTGTACAATTCAAATTCAAACATACTCCTGATTTGTTCAGCGATGTATCTGTCCAGCAGCTCTGTTTGAGTATAACTTAAAGATGTTAAGATTCACGCAGCTCAATAGCTACTGTCAGGGGTATTTGTTAGGATTATTCAAACTCAGTCTTTGATTAGAACAGAAGACCAAGCTGACTTTTCCATATTTCACAACAATGATAATAATTTAAACATACTCAATTAATTATAAAGCACTTTGGGAGATCATGAGGCCATGAGAAATGTTATATAATGAAAAGTCATTTTAAAATAAACA
This sequence comes from Chiloscyllium punctatum, assembly GCF_047496795.1. NCBI lineage: Eukaryota > Metazoa > Chordata > Chondrichthyes > Orectolobiformes > Hemiscylliidae > Chiloscyllium > Chiloscyllium punctatum. The sequence goes on along the minus strand of NC_092760.1, from coordinate 36,529,551 downwards.
AATACGAATAATGAAAAATTTCTTATTTTTCCTATTTAAAGGATTAGCATCTAATTCTTTTCACATCTTTGGACATCCCAAAGTACTTCACAGCCAGTGTAATATCGTTGAAGTTAAAGCAAAATACTGCAGATGCTGGAAAATGAAGAAAAATAACAGGAAGTGCTGGAGAAACTTAGCAAGTCTGGCAGCATCTGTAGAGAGAGAAAAACAGAGTTAACATTTTGAGTCAGATGTGACTCGTCTTCAGAACTGAAACTGGTTGGAAAGTTGTGACAGACAAAGTAAGCACGTGGAACAGATTGCAAGGGTACTCAGAGCCCGAGATTCTAACAGTGGTGAAGGAGATATAAATATAAAAAAGCTGTAAATGAAGATGTGAATTGAGGAAATAGGTCCCACTCTTTTAAGAACAAGGTCAGCAAGACAAAAGCTGGTCTACATAAAATGGAAGAAAAATGGAGAATACAGAGGTCAGGATTTGAAGATGTGGAATTCAATACCGAGTCCCAGAGGCTTAAAGTGCTTTAGTGGAAAATGAGGTGCTGTTCCTCTAACTTACATTGTGCTTTATTGGAACATAGTATCAGGCCTTGAATGGAAGTGTTCACATGGGAGAATTGTGGTTTATTGAAATTGCAAGCAAGTTGGTGTCATTCCTATGGACAAAATGGAAGCATTCTGCAAAGCAGCCACCAGTTCTGTATTTGGTCTCACCAATGTAAAGGAGACTCATTTTGAGCAATGTCCAAAGTTCCAAACGTATCTTCCAGGTGAAGCAGAGTTTTACTTGTACTTCTTTCAATCTAACATACTATAAGGTGACTCAGTGGTTAGCACTGCTGCCTCGCAATGCCAGAAACCTGGGTTCGATTCCAACCCCGGTCGATTGCCTGCGTGGAGTTTGCACATACTCTGTGTGGGTTTCCTTTGGATGCTCCAGAATCCTCCCACAGTCCAAAGCTGTGCAGGCCAAAGGGAATGCAGGGTTACAGGGATAGAGTAGAGGAGTAGGGATGAGGGCCTGGGTAGGCTGCTGTTTGGAGAGTTGGTGTAGACTCGATGGGCTAAATAGCCTGCTTTCACACTGTCTGGATTCTATGATTTGTAGCTCACCACATGGAGTGCAGTGGGAAGATTCCCTGTCCCAAGTATGACACAAGTATGAAGCAATCCTTCCAGAATACATTCCTCAACCAATTTAGCTGTCCAATTCTCAAAACTGCTTCAGAATAATGGTGATTTACTCAGTTGAATTACTAGATTATCTCGTTAATCATGCAGTGCTAACCTGGTGCTAAAATGTTATCAGCAGATCTATCATTCTGAAACCTCCTCAAACTCACAGTTTCTTTTCAGTAGGCCTTTCATTAGTCGGTGTTAGGGAATAAAAGGCAAGTTTTTTCTTCTGCTAGGTGGATAGCAGCTGTCAAGAATTCTTTATGAGTGTTCAAGCCAGCAATAGAGTTCACTGTGTTATAGATCAAGTCACTGTAGACTTACAAGACCATAGGGTTGCTCTCTCAGTGTAGAGAGAGAGGGAGGGAGAGAGGAAGGTGGGCGATGGTGGTTTAACCTGAGGGCCTCCATACCTCAGGTGAGCAGAGACGATGAGAAGGAGAGTCATGGAGATATACAGCATGGAAAACAGACCCTTTGGTCCAACTCATCTATGCCAACCGATATCCTAAGTTAATCTAGTCCCATTTATCAGCACTTGGCCTATATCCCTCTCAACTCTTCCTTTTCATCCAGATGTCTTTTAAATGTAGTAATTGCACCAGTCCCCACCACTTCATAGTAACTTCAGCTGGTGCAGGAATTGAACCCACACTGTCAGCATCACACTGCTTTGCAAACCAACCAACTGAGATAAACCAGCTCCAATCCAATACCAACATCAATTGGCCAAACAGAGATACATATTGTGCAGGGAGATGATCTCTTTGAAACATAATAATTATGGGTACCAAGCCTTGGAATCATGAGAACGTGTTCTCTTATCTGTCTTTGAGTTTTATCAGTTGTCTTTAACCCAGCTACTCAGTATGAACCTGTCTTCAATGTGATAAAATTCTCTACTGGATTCTCTGGGCACTTATATTGGAGCAAATTACCCTGTTATCTTTCAGTTTTCAAACTCCACCCCTTGGCTGTGCAACTGAAAGTGGGCATCATCACAATCTAATGGTTAAATCATTATTCAAGAGGTTCAATGGAACATAATAAATGCGCAGGTGAACATAACAACAGCACAATTGAAAATATTTTAAATAAAAGTAGAAAATTTAATTATGTGCTTTTCTTTCTGCAGAAAATGCAAATATCTTGTGCCTATCAAGGAAGGTGTTCTAGTTGAAAAGAAAATACCTAGAAATATAATACAAGTATTCGTAGAAATACTGTCATTCCACAATTATCTTGTATAATAAAACCCAGTACATTATTGATCAGAAGACTGGGGAGGGGGGGATATCAGAATTTATAACAGTGAACAAATTTACCTAGTTTCTTTTGAGACCTAGAGATTTAGTGAGTTCACCTGCTTTTAGATGCTATTTCAAGTTGATTTGTATTACCAATTGAACTCCAAGATTTACTAGGTAAAAGTTTGTGAAAATTGAGAAGGATTTTTTCCAAACTTTGCCTCACTCTACATCACTACTTGGCAGAAGTGGGTACTGTAGATGCTGGAGATTAGAGTCAAGACTAGAGTGGTGATGGAAAAGCATAGCAGGTCAGGCAGCATCCAAGGAGTAGGAAAATCAACATTTCGGGCAAAAGACATTCCTGATGAAGGGCTTTTGCCAAAAACATTGATTTTCCTGCTCTTCGGATGCTGCCTAACCTGCTGTGCTTTTCCAGCATCACTCTAATCTTGACTATATCAATACTTGTTATACAAGTTCCTCAGGAGTAAAGATTCCCATTGGTCTCTTATTAGTCTACAGTCCTCCTTTATATCTGCAGTGATAGTAAACCCAAACACTAACTACAAATACAAACTGAGAACAGTGAGATTTTCCAATTGTTTGCAAGGGCACTAGAATTTCTTGTGGATAACAACCACACCCACATTCTTGAACACCAACTACGTACAATCTTGAACAGAAACTCCTTCACCAGCATTCGGGGGGCCGCACCAATCTGTAAGTGCTGGCAGTACCAACCAAGAATCTTGCCATTCAGCTGAAATCCTTTTAGGAATTAATCATGAATGGGACTATATGCCTGCTTCCCGACCATTCGATTGGTGATGTCGTGCAGAGCCCAGTTCCTCGCTCATCAAGTTGGTTCATTAAGAATTTTTCTTATGCATGACTCTTCCCAATCACCATGCAACTGGATATAGTGGACTAGATACCAACTTGGTGAAATCCTCCCTTGAGACTCCAGGGATTTATTGGAGTGTGTTAACCTCATCAATTGTTGGCCCAAGCCCTCAAAATCTTGATTGACCATGATTAATGACAGACTTTATTCAGAATATTATGTGATCAATTGATGTAATTTCACACTATTCTGGACGAAGCCAGCATACTTGTCTTTTGTTGTTTTATTTCCCTAATGACCATCTTAACTTCATGCTTGACCTGTTGCTCCATGCCATACCTTTGCCACTCTTGACTTTTCCCAAAGAGGCTTCAAGCACCCGACCATAAATGCTTTGGCACCAGATCCAGTAACACAACTGTAAGATTGATCACTGAGCCTTTCTGAACCCAAGACCCATATCAGTTAATTGGTGAGCTCCAGAGAGAAACCAGGCAGCGCCACTATCGTTGAAGATGCTGAACTAAAATGTTCCTGTGATCTAAAATATACCTTAAAACAATCAAGAAAACACTTCTGCAAGATCATTCAGTGGTCCGTGGATTGCCTTGATAGCCCTCTGGCAGTTAATCCATGCTAATGATGAATGTGCATAGTGATAAAAGAACAGTGATAAGTTCCAAGTCAGGATGGTGCATGCCTTGGAGGGAACCTTGCAGACTATAGTGTTCCCATGCATCCTCTGCCCATGTGCTTCTTGGCAATAGAGGTCATGAGTTTGGATGCTGTTATCAAAGAAGCTTGGACAAGTTGTGTACCATCTACAAGGTGCACTACAGCAATGCTGCCACTCAAAAACCTGGGTGAAAGGAGTGAATGCTGAAAGTGGCAGACACGGTGCAAATCAGGTGGGTTGTATGGCCCTTGGTGTATGTTTCTAGACTGTTCTTTAAACCTCATCCATGAAAACAAGTGAAGAGTATTTAAACTCATTCCTAACTGGTGTCACGTAGATGATGGACAAGCACTGGAGAGACAGGATGTAAATTACTCACTACTCAATTTTTAAGCACTGATCTTTTGTTTCTTCACACATGGGACATGGGCTACAATGGCTGGCCAGCATTTATTGACCATTCTTAATTGCCTGTGAGGAGAGAGTGACAGTCCTTGACACCAAGGCTGCATTTGTCCATATGTGGCATCAAGGAGTGCTAGCAAAATTAGAATCAATGGGAATCAGGAGCAAACTCTCCACTGATTGGAGTTCTACCTGGCACATAGGATGATGGTTGGTTGTTGGACATCAGTCATTTCAGCTTCAGGACATTTCTGTAGGAGTTCCTTAGGGTAGTGACTTAGATCAAACATCTTCGGCCGTTTCAATTACCTTTCCTCCATCAAAAGATCAAAAGTGGGAATGTTCACTAATAATTGTACAATGATCAGCACCATTTGTGAATCCTCCAATACTGAAGTAGTCCATGTTCAAATGTAACAAGATCTGGAAAATACTTGAGCTGAAAAGTATCAAATAACATTCATGCCACACAAATGCCAGACAATAAACATTTCCAATAAGAGACAATCTAACCATTGCCCCTTGAAATTGAATCATGTTACCATCACTGGAAATGCCACTATTCTGACCAGAAACTCAACTGGACTCACCACATTAAATACATTGGCTACAAGAGCAGGTCAGAGCCTAGGAATACTGCAGCAAATAACATCTCCTGACTCCCCAAAGCCCACCCACTATTTGCAAGGCACTAGCCGGGAGGTGTCATGGAACACAATACACTTGCATGGATGAGAAGCTAGACACCATCTAGAACAAAGTAGCCTACTTGATTTGCACCACATCCACAAACATTCACTCCCTCCCCCATCAATGCTCAGTAGCTGCAGTGTGAAATATGTATAAGATGCACTGCAGAAACTAACCAAAGACTCTTGGACAGCACCTTCCAAACCCATGACTGCTTCCATCTGGAAGGACAAGGGCATCAGATACATGGAAACCCACCAAAATTTAGAGAGAAATTAGTATTCTTAAATATTTAGAATAAAGTCAGGTAGACGGGTTCCACCTACAGCCAAAATCTGTTTAAACTAGTCTCATGAGGAATCAATTTAGACACAATTAAAGTCACTTCTCCTCAACATTAAATCACACTCAAATTCTACATTATTTTCAGAAAAATCCTTGAATCATTGTGGCCTACAATTTCCCCAATTACCAATCCTTCAGCATCGCTAAATCAAAATCCTGGAATTCCCTCCTTGATGGCATTGTGTGTCTACCTACAGCACACGGACTGCAGCAATCCAAGAAGGCAGCTCACCACCACCTTCTCAAGGGCAACTTTGAGGGTGGCACGGTAGCTCAGTGGTTAGCACTGCTGCCTCACAGCATCAGGGACCTGGGTTCAATTCCTGCCTTAGATCACTGTCTGTGTAGAGTTTGCACAGTCTCCCCATGTCTGTGTGGGTGTGCTCTGGGTTTCTCCCACAGTCCAAAGATGTACAAGTGAGGAGAATCGGCCGTGCTAAATTGTGCTTGTGCTCAGGGATGTGTAGGTAAAGGTCGTGTTTCCATACTTTTCGGATTTTAACTCCAACTGGGGACAGGCAATAAATGATACCCAAGGCGCAAAAGTGAATAACTTTTTAAAAAAGCAACCATCTTCCTGCATGCCAGGTATAACTCCAACCAGTGGAGTGTTTGCCCCTTAATTCCCTTTGTTTCTAGTTTTTCTAGAACTCCTTGATGCAGCCTTGATGTCAAGGGTTGTCACTGTCACCTCACCTCTGGAATTCAGTTCTTTTGTCCACGTTTGAGCCAAGGCTGGAATGAGGTCAGGAGCTGAGTGGCCCGAGTGGAACCCAAACTGGGCGTCGCTGAACAGGCTATTGCTGAGCAGGTGCTGCTTGATAGCACTGCTGATGACACCGTCCATCATTTTACTGATGATCAAGAGTCGACTGATGGGGCGGTAATTAGCCAGGTTGCAAATTGGCCTGCTTTTTGTGTAGAGGACATACCTGCGCAACTCTCCACATTGTCACATCGATGCCAGTTTTGAAGAAATTCACTGACAAAAAGGATCCTGTCCATCAGAAGTGAATGAATTATGAGGACAGAGCATATGACCCAAGAGATAGGAATCAAGTGAAATTAGAATGTGACAAACAATTGCACCCAGCAGGCTGCCGTGTTTCTGCATGACAAAAAATCCATTCTCTGTGGACTTTTCTGATTAAGAACATTTATAACTAAGTTATTGGCTGGCATTAGTCTTTATCCTTCCTCAGGTTTTGAATTTCTAAACTGATTGCTTTTCCATTATAGGTGGGAGCTATTATTGCCCAAAATGATTGTTTTGAGAGGAATCTGAGTTAAGCCCCATTCAAAATGCACTGAAAAGGGAAGAACAAATGGCAAATTCCAATTTTGTTCATTAAAATTAAGGAAAGTAGTGGCAAGTTAATGGAGCCAGCAGCTGAAGTGATTTTCTCCTACTTGTTTGCGATGTGGCGACACAAGGATTCTATCTAAAAAATGTAGAGTTTGGAGTGTGACTTAATGTTGGGGTAAAGTGACTTTAGTTGCATCTAACTTGATTCCAGGTGAGATAGATTAAGGCTGGTTCAAACTGATTTTTGTCTGCAGTGAAACCCATCTATCTGGCTTCATTCTAAATATTGAAAGAATATTGATTTCCATCTAAAACATGTGTCAGCTGTGTCTCAACTAATGTTGCCCCTTGCCCCTGAATAGGAAGGCTGTGAGTTAAAAGCCCACTCCAGGAGTGCTGTTTAGCAATCTAAACTAATATTAATGTGGTGAAATGAAAGAATAGTATATTCTTTTGATGAGGTGTTGAGTTGGGGCTCTGTCTGCCCTCTGAGATACACTCAGAAATATTTAAGGGTTATGGTCACTACTTATGCTGTAGCACACAAACAGGATACCTAATTACAGTCATATTGCTGCTTGCAGGAGCATCTTGTGTACAACTTAAAATCATTGAATCTCTACAGTGTGGAAGCAGGCCACTTGGCCCATTGAGTCCACACCGACTCTCCCAAAAGTATTTAATCACTGTTACCTACTCTACAACAGTAACTGCACCTCAAAAGTATTTCAATGGCGATAGAATGTTTTGGGATGCCCAGTGGTTTTGGAGGTATTAGTTGAATGTACATTCAAACAAAAGAGCAGAAAAAGCTGGAAAATACTCAACAGGTATGACAGCATGTTTTTAAATAGAGAAATAGCGTCATACAGCTTGAAAGCAAACCCTTTGCTCCAAATAGTCCATGCCAAATATAATCCCAAACTAAACTAGTCCCACCTGCCTGCTCCTGACCATATCCCTCCCAATCTTTCCTATCTTTTTTTAGTACTATCCAAATGTCTTTTAAATGTTGCAATTGTGCTCTCATCCACCATTTCATCAGGAAGTTCATTCCACATGCCAACCACCCTCTGTGTAAAAAAAAAATTGCCCTTCATGTTTTTTTTAAAAATCTCTCTCTTTTCACCTTAAAATGTGCCCTCTAGTCTTGAAATCCCCATCCTAGGGAAACAACAGCTACCAATAACCCCATCTATACCTCTCATGATTTTATAAACTTCTGTAAGGCACCCCTCAACCTTCTATCTTCCAGTGGAAAAAGTCCAAGCTTATCCAGCCTTTCTTTATAAGTCAACCCTTCCATATCCAGCAGCATCCTGGTAAATCTCTTCTGAACCCTCCCTAGCTTAATAATATCCTTCCTATAACAGGGCAACCAGAACTGGACATAATATTTCAGAAGCGGCCTCACCAACATCCTGTAAAACCTCAATATGACTTGCCAACTCCCTTAATTAAATGGACTAAGCAACAAAGGCAAGCTAAATGCCTTTTTAGCCATCCTGTCTATATGTGATGCAAACTTCAAAGAGTTATGTACCTGAATCCCTAGGTCACTTTGCTCTACAACACTACTTGAAGCCCTACCATTAACTGTCTCAGTTCTGCCGCTGTTTGTTATGCCAAAATGAGATACCTCAGATTTATCCAGATTGAACTCCATTTGCTATTTTCCAGCCCATTGAGTCAAATTTTCCATTTGGGGTTCAGAATATTTTGTGATCTAACCTTTCCTGCATTTCCTGCACCCCACAATCACCAAACCTATAACCCATAATTGGGCCAGATACAACTTTGATGCTCATTAGTGGTGCTGAGTGTTGCCAGGGGACTGCCTGCAGAGCATGAGTACGAAGGGCAGACAGCAGCCATGATGGGATCTGCTGCTGTCTTGCCAGAGAGAGGAGGCAGCACATTGACCAACATACAGCCTCACAACAAATAGAAGCGGACAGATAGCAAGCTGTAAGATACAGCACTCAATCCAGAGCAAAATCCCTCAGGTCACAAATGTTTGCAGCACATTAAAAAAACACTTAATTGAGCACCAAACCAGTCATGTTCAACAATTTATAATTTAAACATTGTCACCTCACCTCTTCAGCCTTTTAATGATCAACGTATGGAATGTAATGGGTATTAATTGGAGGCAAGTGAATTCTTAATTCCCTCCCTCTGCCCTTACATTGAAAATTTCAGCATATCCTGGAGGCAACACTTCTCTAACACTCTTGTTCTGGTGCACACAGACAATTGAAAATGCCAGTTAACGTTTCAGCTCTGTGATTCTCCATCAGATTGCCTATTCTGGAAAAGAGCTGACAATTTCCTGCATTTTCTTTTTTTATTCCACATTTCTATTATCCACAGTACTTTATTTATTGGCTTTTCCCTTCGTGTTCTCATGTCCAATTTCCTACGGTTGGTACTGAATCACTTCTGTGTGTTTCATGTTCCTACTTCTGATCATTTATCTCTGCAACAGCTCGCTTTTGAAATGCAGCAGTCTCTATCACAGATCAAGTAACTTAGTGCAGGTCTTTCAGAGTTATCTTCATTCTTATCACACAAATTGTTGTGACCCAAGTCATCTCAGGGAGAAGCACACATCAATAAAACAGCAATGGATATATTTTTCTTCATTTGCTAATACTAAAGATAAACTCTGTGAGGATTGAAAACACATTTCTCTGCTGTACACTCATGAGAAATTATGTTAGTGCATAGGAGATAATGAGTCTCTTTCCTGAAATATGAGTTGACTGTGTTGTATTATTGCAGATCCCAGACCAGACAGGCAGTTTATTTTTAAGACAGTTACAATATGTGATAACATATGACGTTTTGGATAAAGGTAACCACCTCACCCAAATCTTTATTACTGGCCATAGAAAGAACAGCAATAATAGTAATGGTGGTGATGGGGAGAGTAGCACAGAACCTAGACTGTAAGTCTAATATATCACAGCAGTGTAACTAACTTTAAGATATCTGTTGCAAAAATAACCCAGCCTTCATGATATATGTTAAAAAGGGCTAACAAAAAGGCAACACCCAGACCAAATCACTCTGGCAGTGGTGTCTCAACCAGAAACCATTTCAGATTGAAGGATAGATTCTGGCCTTTCCTTACACACCACTATCTTTCATCACATGGGCACCATGCTCTAAACTCTTTCTCTATATTCCTTAATGCGTCCACCAAATTTTCTAGTTTTGAGACCCTCCATAAATCTTTCCACTTTCAAAAGCATATGGTCACTCTTTGCAACATTTATTTGTTTAGCTTGGTGTCCAGGTATGCCTTATACCTTAGTGAAGCACCTTGAAACATGTTGCTACATTTTAAGAGAAAGAAATTGTCATAGTCTGCTCTTCAAATAACAAGGAAACATCAGGGACAAAGCATGTTTTGAGCAGATTTGTAGCTCAGGTTGACGTTCTGGATGTAGATTTGCTCACTGAGTTGGAAGGTTCATTTTCAGACATTTCATCACCATACTAGGTAATATCTTCAGTGAGGCTCCGGAAGAAGCACTGCTGATGTTTCCTGCTTTCTATTTATATATTTGGGTTTCTTTGGATTGGTGATGTCATTTCCTGTGGTGATGCCATTTCCTATGGTGATGTCATTTCCTGTTCTTTTTCTGAGGGGGGTGGTAAATCGGGTCCAAATCAGTGTGTTTATTGATTGAGTTCTGGTTGGAATGCCATGCTCCTAGGAATTCTCATGTGTGTCTCTGTTTGGCTTGTCCTAGGATGGATGTGTTGTCCCAGTTGAAATGGTATCCTTCCTTATCTGTGGTGTCCTTCCTTCTTCTGGAGCCTCACTGAAGATGTTATCTAGAATGGTGGCGAAATGTCTGAAAATGAACCTTCCAGCTCAGCAAGCAAGCCTACATTCATTAGGGACTGTCTTGTATCTGCATAATGTAGTGCAACCCAAGTCTTCAGCATCAAATTCTGAAAATTCTGAAAATTCTGAAATGACTAGTGCAACAAATTTAATACAATTATTTTGAACCGTTCTTGGAAGTTGATAATCAATATATATTTATTTCCAGTTAATATTATTAAATGTCTTTTTTTAAAATAACTTTTTTCCCTTGCTCTTGATTTCCCCAAATCTCCTTTTCTTCATATAAAGGATATAGTTCTCCTGAAATCACCAACCAGAAAGTCTCACCGAGAGATCATTGCTCATGTATAAGCCTAGATAGCAACAGGCAATAGGCAATCATCTATTATCAGCCAATCTACTATCAGCCAAAGCTTGACATGTCCATTTGAGAGCATGATCACTGGACAGTGATCTGCAGTGGCTGAGGAACAAATGAATATTGGAATAATTTATACCTGTCTGGTGAATACAAGGTATCTAACTGTAAAATGGTTAGTGGAATTCTAGAGAATAAATGATCTCCTAGGGTTACAGTTATACCACAATGCCTCTGTCCCTACACAGTGGAGCCTGCTGCATACCAACATGAAAATGGCAGATTTTCTCTGTAGTTAGTTATCAATATTAACCTAGAGCACATTGATGTGAGACTCCCTTCGGCAAACTCATTGCTTGGGTTAACACAGTGCAATGTTAACTGGCTGGACTTCCTGGATACCTTATAAGTCTAAACATGTTTCTTTCAATTTCAGAACTCTGACAAGTAGTTAGAAAGTAGTTTTGGTCAAGCAATACTGCAGAAACCTTGTCGATTACAAATTACCTTAGCACTCAAGTCCAGTAGCACTATATAACCATTCTTATTCATCTTATTAACTGGAGTTGGCACGCAGACTCTAATACATAGTGTGGCTTTTTAATCATATCATAGCTTACCCCAGTAAATGACACAATGACAATCTTAACAGAAGACTGTAAAATTTAACGGAGAGAACACAAATTGACTCATCTGCCCAATTCAGCCTTTGAAGTGGACTAAGTTGCCAACATGTTTTGCTATGATAAGACTATCGAGTTGTATGTTACTTTAAAGTGACACATGCTTAGTTTGGTTTCCAAGAGGTTGACATTCATGAGCCCGTTTCTTTTGCTCATGCGATGATATGTTGTTGGAAGAATCACCAAGCGACCCATTTTTCTTTTTCTGTGGGACCATAACTCTTCTGAATCCAAAACTAAACAAGTCACAGTGGAAGGACAGCTTGAGACATTTCAATTAGGTTTGGCTGATGTTTGGTTTGCAGTGTTTCAGCCCAAACACAGAGAGAAGAGGCCTCATGACCCCATTGTCCTTCCGTGTGCAGCAGTGACATTTTTGTTGAAAACAAATGATCTTCAGAGATGTGTTGCTCTTTGTGAGTCTTTAATAAAATTACCAAGATGGGGAAAGTTGGCTTACAGTGTTTGTCGATGCAGGCTTTTTCTCCTGGATAAAAGTTAACTAAATCAGAAGGCATTACGGAGTAATGAGATGTGAGGCACAAATCTGTTTAAAGTGCACAGGACAGATAATACAATCGCTGGGGCTTTTTTCTCAGGACAGAATGCACTCACTGACCCAATAACTCTGTAGCCCTCACATTTTAATATGGTTGCCATCACGAAAGAATTTGTGGATTGTGAAACGCAAATAAAGTTAGAAAGTTTCGCAATTTTCAGAAAAGTACATTTGTGAGATAATTGGAAGCAAAATAAATTGGCGGAGCAGACAAGATTTTGCTTATGTATATTCCTGTCACTCATTTAGTCTTCATGATTGCCCTGTCATTGTCAGATAGCAGTGTGTGCAGCTCTCTGGCAGTTGGATGGACAAATGTCCACCTGTTTTGCTACAAGCCAAGAATTAAAAACTTAATAAGTCAGTGGGATCCAGTTTTGGGCAGACTGACTGGCTGAGTGTTCAGGTGGACAAGTGCACAGTGCAGTTAACATGCTCCTCTTTAAGAGGAACTAGACTCAGTGAATGGAACCTGCTACTGAGTACCTTGACTAATGCTGATTGCAGGTAGAAACTGTGTAGTAGAACACTGGGAACAAGCAGAGCTTCTAGGTTTGTGGATGTGTTGATGGAGGCCTTAGTAGTGGGGGACAACTTGAGGAGAGATATGATATTTCCATTAGGAATGGTGCAGATGTGGGAGTTTGTAATGGGACATCCTCAAGTGCATTCTCTGAAGGGAAAGGGAAGTCAATGCCTGGAGTTTGGCCCTGAAGACATGGAAAATATGTAGCAAATAGTGACTCTGTGACTCTATGAATGTTGAGGATCAGTAAACTCATTTGTGAAGGATGCCTCTCTGCAACATGAGTTCTCACATTATTCAATGTACCACATTTCCATCGCTCACCAACAACACTCCCTGGTAATCAGGACTCACGCTCAAAATCCAAATGCTCCATCTAATTGTTATGCACCTACCAATGATGCAACCCTTACACTCATCTTCTGCTGCTTTCACGTATCTTCAATTAGTCAGCCACAACAGGTACATTACCCAGAGTGCAACAAAATCACTGACCTTCCTCCCCTTTCTTTGTAGGACTCAGTGGGCCTTTTCCACTGGGATCAAATCAAAACCAAAGAAAGACAAAAATATTAACATGTTTCTCCATATCACAGGTTGGACATGACAGAGCATTTTGCATTTGGTGTAATCAAGAACCGCAAGGATGACGGCATGTTGTTGCCTTATGCCTCTTCTCAACTGATTACCTCACCCTCATCCTGTTATACGACATCTTGAGTGAGCTGCTAATGGTGTGACCCTGGTCCTCTTGCGTTCTACTTCAAATCCTATTTTTTTCATTCCAACTTTCCCCTTCTGATTCTCTGCTTCCTTTACACAACAACGGTCACTGGATCCAACTGCAGTGAAATCAGGAACATCACTGCATCTGGAAACAGACATTCTTTAAACTTGAAAGGCCATTAGAGAATTGGAATCAACATGTGGTGCATAGCTGGTCACATGAGTACTTACGCAAATATTGCAATTACAACTGGTAGTGAAAAAATCATTTTAATTACAAAGTGAACACCTGACCCTTTAAATAATATTTATGGGACATTCCTTTTGCAGGTGAAGACATATCATTACTTCACGAATTCATTGGATCTACACAGAACACATTTCAAAGCCATGTAGTGAAACAGACAATGTTTGATGACATGAGCTGGTTGGTTGATAAGATCCTGTTGCATGCTTGGCACATCAGGAAAGGTGTCCTGACCAGCATTGTCCATTCCACATTTAAAAAAGATACCAGAGCTGTGCGGGCAGCATGGTGGCACAGTGGTTAGCACTGCTTACCTCGTAGCACCAGAGACCCAGGTTCAATTCCCACCTCAGGCAAGTGTAAGCATGGAGTTTGCACATTTGCCCCACGTCTGCGTGGGTTTGCTCTGGTTTCCTCCCACAGTCCAAAAATGTGCAGGTTAGGTGAATTGGCCATGCTAAATTGCCTGTAGTGTTAGGGGTACGGGCAGGTTGCTCTTCGGAGGGTCAGTGTAAACTTGTTGGGCCAAAGGGCCAGTTTCCATACTGTAAGTTATCTAATGCTATTCTAGAGATCTCCACTTCTGTTATACCCAGAGCTTCTAGTCCAAAAGATAATATTTATAAAACATATAATATCAAAGTTAACAAAACACCATCCAGAAACATATTTTTTGTTGTTCCTTGTTCACAAACTTTTTTTGTAACTCCACAAAAACCCCATGCAGGATTCAGCATCTTAAACGATGATGGGAAGCTCAGAACAGATTGGGAATCACTTGGGATTAGCAAAGTGGAAGGGGGAATGGGATTTGGAAGTTACAAAGATGGCAAACCATCCCATGCCATTGCTCAGTCTTGTAACGGGATTAGTGAGCGTTAGAGCCAACTTCAAGTCCAGATCACTTACAGTCTGAGAGAGACTGGATGGAGGTGGGGGTAATGGTGATAGGTCAGAGGGGAGAGGGGAGCATGTAGGTGAGAAGGAAGATGCACAGGTAGGACAGGTCATGAAGGTGGTGACGAGTTGGAAGGTTGGATCTGGGATAAGGTGGGGGGAGGGGAAATGAGGAAACTGGTTAAATCCACCTTGATGTCATGAGGTTGGAGGGGCCTGAGGTGGAAGATGAGGCTTTCTTCCTTCAGGCATTGGGTGGTAAGGGAGTGGCGATGGAAGAGTCACAGGACCTACATTTCCTTGGCGGAGTGGGAGGGGGTTGATTGGTGTGGGTTTCCCGGAGCTGTTCTCTGAAGCGCTCTGCGAGTAGGCATCCTGTCTCCACCATGTAGAGTAAAATATGAAGTAAATGACATGTGGAAGTGCAGGTGAAACTTTGATGGATTTCTCAGACACCACTCTCCCCTTCCTGGACCTCTCCATCTCCATCTATAGGGACAAACTCAACACTGACATTTTCTACAAACCCACTGAGTCCCACCGCTACCTGGATTATACGTCCTCCCACCCTGCCTCCTGTAAAAATGCTATCACTTATTCCCAATTCCTCCGCCTCTGCCGCTTCTGCTCCCAGGAGGACACGTTCCACCACAGAACACACCCGATGGCCTCCTTCTTTAAAGACCGCAATTTCCCCTCCCGTGTGGTTGATGATGGCCTCCAGCGCATCTCATCTACTTCCTGCACGTCTGCCCTTGAACCCCACCCCTCCAACCGCAACAAGGACAGAACCCCCCCTGGTCCTCACCTTCCAACCCACCAACCTCCCTATACACCACATCATCCTCCACCATTTCCACCACCTACAAATAGACCCCAACCAACAGAGATGTATGTCCCTCCCCACCCCTATCCACTTTCCATAAAGACCATTCCCTCCATGACTCCCTTTCAGGTCCATGCCCTCCACCAATCCACCACCCCCTCTTGGCAGCTTCCCCTCCCACCATGAAACCTGAGCTCAGACCTCTCCCCTCACCTCCGTCCAAGGCCCCAGAGTAGTCTCCCACATCCATCAAAGTTTCACCTGCAATTCCACATATGTCATTTCCAGTATCCATTGCTCCCGATGCGGCCTCCTCTACATTGGGGAGACAGGGTGCCTACTTGCAGAGCGTTTCAGAGAACATCTCCGCACCAATCAACCCCACCAAGGCTGAACACTTCAACTCCCCCTCCCACTCCGCCAAGAACATGCAAGTCCTGGGCCTCCTCCATCGCCACTCCCTAACCACCCAATGCCTGGAGGAAGAATGCCTCATCTTCTGCCTTGGGGGAACCATCCAACTCCATGGCATCAATGCTGATTTCACCAATTTCCTCACTTCCCCTCACCCCACCTTATCCCAGATCCAACCTTCCAACTCGGTTCCGCCCTCATGACCTGTCCTACCTGTCCACCTTCCTTCCCACCTACACGCTCCTCTCTCTCATCTGACCTATCACCATTACCCCCAGTTCCATCCACCTATTGCACTCTCAACTACCTTCTCCCCAGCCCCCCCCAGTCTCCTATTTATCTCTCCACCCCTGATGCTTCCAGTCTCATTCCTGATTAAGGGCTTTTGCCCGAAACATCAATTCTCCTGCTCCTCAGACGCTGCTGTGCTTTTCCAGCACTACCTTCTCAACACTTACAGTCTGTATCTAATACTGATAAATGCCTTTCAAAAAGAACTGGGGGTGGGGGGGTGTAAGATGAAATGCTTGCTACATTTTTTTCGCCAGTCTTATATTCATGGTATGCACACTTCATCCATTCTCTCCTCTGCTTGTTATAAGCCTGTCATTTCATCACTCCATCACTCAATCAGGTGTTGTATACTGATTTGTCCATTCCCTGTGCATATCGCCAACAACAAGTAAGAGGTCAAACCTGAGATCTCCATTTGGACTTTGAAGCAAATCCGTGGACTATTTTGTGTTTGGTTTATATGCTTATCTTTTGTTTTAAGCTATGAACTGGGGAGAAGATTTCATTTCATTTCAATATCCATTGAGATTTTAAGTTTGCAGTGAGCAATGAGGAAGAGGTTTCTCTCTGAGGCTGAAACAACAATAAACATATATCTAACATTTAAATGTTGCCATTTTAGATTCCCAGATGTTTTATGGAGCAACATTGCATTCCCAGATTCTTTGTCTCCTCACAGCAAGTGAATCATTTATTTGCTTTCATTATATTGGCAGATTAATGGGCCTTTGACTGAGGGCTTGCCAAATCTAATCCCTACTGGGTTAGAGGTAAGCAGTTGTTTTTGTTTACGGAATGGAGTGTGTGGAAGTAGGGAATGTGTCCATGAGGTTTTCTAATCAAGGAATGCTCCCTTGTCATCTGAATGTATTTCCCAGTTGGTTAAAGCTAGTATACAGATGAACTAAACTAAAACACTTACTTGAACTATGAAAATTTAATTACTGTCCAAGTAAACCTAATGCTGACTACCCAATTGTTAAGAATGCTTCTAACTCTGTCTCTTGTATTCAATTCCCTGAAGAACAATTAAAGCTCTTGCCTGCACTTTAAAAGGATAATACTACCAGATCAATATCTTCAGTTTTATGAGACCACCATAAGCTAAACCTTACTTGTGAGAAGACCTGTTGTTCCACTCAATCACTTTGACACCTATGTAGCATTTGACCAAGTGTCGCAATTAAGAGCCTTATTAAAACTGAAGTCAACGTGTATCAGGTAATACCCTCCACATGTTAGGACGACACCATGCACAAGGGAAGATCTTTGTGGATGTTCAAGGCCTATGATTTCAGTCCCAGAACATCACCACAGGAGTAATAGATCATAGGATCTCCACAGTGTGAAAACAGGCCATTTGATCTAACAAGTCCACGCTGACACTCTGAAGAGTAACCCACCCAGACCCATTCCTCTACACTATATTTACCCCTGACTAATGGACCTAACCTACACATCTCTGAACATTATGGGCCATTTTGCATGGTCAATCCACCTTAACCTGCACATCTCTGGATTGTGAGAGGAAACCAGAGCACCCAGAGGAAAACCATGCAGATCCGGGGAGAATGTGCAAACTCCACTCAGACAGTCACCCGAGGCTGGAATCGAACCCAGATACCTGGTGCTGTGAGGCATCAGTGTTAACCACTGAGCCATTGTGCCACCCGAGTCCTTCAGGGCCACATCCTTGGCTCAACCATCTTCAGCTGTGACATCAACTATCTTCCCTAGGTCATAGGTTCAGATGCAAGGATGTTCATTGATGATTGCACAGTGTTCAGGTCTGTTTGCAGTTCCCCAGATAGCGAGGTAGCCCATGACTGTGTAAAGCAAGATTTAGGTAAGTAACAGCTTGGGCTGGTACATGCTAAAAACGTTCATTCTATGCAAGTGCCAGGCATTGACCATCTCCAACACAGAGATTCTGACATCTCTTTTTGACATTCAGTAACATTATCACCACTAAAATCCCTACAATTAACAACCTGGTGTGTTACTTTGACAAGAGTCTAAATGGACTAGTTACAATAATGCAGTGACAACAGTGGCATGTCAGAGGCTGGTGTAGTGCAGTCAGTCCTGTCTTCATAAGGCCTTGCTGTAACCTGTAAGGCACGAATCAGAAATTATGGAATACTGCCAGGTTCAGTGCAACCCCAAAAACGCTTAAGTAGCTTCAAACCAACCTGGACAAAAGCATCCACTCAATCAGTGTACCGTCCACGACTTTAAGCATTTGCTCTCTCCACTGTCTGTGCATGTTGGCTGGATGGCTCAGTTTGATATGCATGCAGCGACTTGTCAAGGTTCATTCCATAGCATGTCTAAACCTGCGACCTCTAACCTTTAGAAAAACAGGGCAGGAGGTGCCTGGGAACACCACCACCTTTACATTCCTCCCACGTCACTCAGCACCCTGACTTGGAAATATATTATTGTTCCTTCATTGTCCCTGGGTCATAACCCTGGAATTCTACTGAACAGTGTTTTGGTTGAATCCTCAGCCAACAATCTCTAGTGGTTCATTGACACCTTCTCATGTGTAATTAGGAGTTGGCAATAAATGTTAGCTTTTCAGATCATATCCTCTGAATAAATTAAAGGAAATTGTTTCAAGTTTATCCACAAGTCCTCTGAAAGACAAAAAAAACCCATGGGAAATGAAAGAGCACATTCTGACAAAAAAAAAAGACCATAATGATGAAGGTAAGAAAGACTGACACCCATATTAAGTGCCATTCATAATCTTAGGACATCCCCAAGTGTTTTACAGTCCATTAGGCATTTATGGACGTTTGATCACAACAGGGGCATGGACAAAAATCACAGGCCCTGGTGTTGCTCCTGGTCTAGGCTCCTTGTTCAATAGGGCCCAAGTACAGCAGGTCTACCCCCAACCAAAATGCCATAAGCCCTGGGCTCCAGTCTCCAATATACCCCTTGTCCCAGGTGTTGGTTGCAGCTTTAAACTAGGAAAGGATGCTGGGACAACATTCTGCTCCAGCAGTGAGAAAGGGTGAGACATCAGTGTGTCAATGTAGGATGCATGTAGGTGCACATCCCTTCATTTAGTATGGCATTGCTGTGACACAGTATGCAATCAGAAGCTTCTCTATACTCATCTGTCTTCCAGCATTCCTAACTACACCTTCCCTTGCTGCAGAAGCATCCCAGCACTTGGAAGACAGATGATGAGGAAGACATATGTTAGTGAGAAGAAGTAGGGCAACAAAAACTTCAATGTAGCTGTTTAGGATGAGGACAGAGATGTTGATAAGACTTGTTCACAGGAGTCTGTGAAGTAACTTCTAGCCCAGTGGTCTCACAAGCTGTTAGAACTCAGAGGAAGCTCTGTTCAGGTAGCAATCAAAATTAAACATTGTAAATGCTATTTCCTAATTATAATAATCATCAGTCAAAGGTTGCCTTTTGCTATTCCGGCTGCATAAATAAATTTCTCTGTCCGCTGCTGACGCTAGCAACAAATATGCCTCTTTTCAGTTGTTCTGAATCACGCTTGCTGCATTGTGAACATAACATCCAGCATTTCAGCACAACAGTGCCAGTTGATTCCTCGCTTAATTATATTTAAACAATCCAAGTCGAGAGTTGCCAACACGGGCTGCTTCAATGCTAATCGCAAAATAGTTTCTTCCTCTACGAGGTGGAAATCTTTAACGGTGATCAGTTTATTTTTTGACCCAGAATTCGCTTCACAAAATGCGTACATGCTGATGGTGCACCCCGGATACCACAACAAAATGTGACATTTTGAGGCCAAATTAATTGTCACTTACACAGTGCAGCGTTAGCATGGATGTAGCCTAAACTGCTAAGCAACAAATGCAAAACTAGGTTAACCCTCTAGCAGCTCCCAGGAAAGCACAGGAATCTTGGTATTATTGTGCAGAGCTTTTTTTTGCATCAGGCTGTTTGCTGCTGAGGTACTTGAAAGAAGAGAAAGAAAAATGAAGACCTTTTCTATGGAGAAATTCCAGCAAGGTGAATGGAAATGCTTAAAGTGACACGAAGGATTTGGGAGAGGGCAGCATTGTGTGTTTTTTAAAAAAATACTCAGACCAAATTTAAATAGTATAATGGATTTGCAGGCATGGAACATACACTCTTGGCCTCTAATATCTAATCTGAATGTCACTGAACTTTGCTACCTGCAATGTAAACCCTCCCCCTTTCCTCTGCCCTGGGTTTCAGACAGTAGAAAAGGAGGCTGTCACAGAAAATGTATTTTTAGGGTCAAAAGCAATACTGGCTTTCACTGAACTGGAATAGGAGCTTTGTTCTTGTTTGCTGGTTGCTAGGCAAGCTACAGCAGCCGCAATGGGCACAGTTGGAGATTTAGATCACAAAAGATCAAGGCCTAGTGCTTCGAATGATAATAAATGACTGGCTTTGGCAGAGCCCAGGAGGACCATCTGTGACCCCCACAGGTCACTGAGCTTGCCTTGTATAAAGAAGCCTTGGCTATTCTATGCTTTCACTACTCTTCCTCTGCATTCCGTGTACTTGGGCAGCAAGCCAAAAACTGAGACTTTCACAACACTGCGGCTGCAATCAGACTGAGGAGGGGGATTAACGTGTATAATAATCCATTAGCAATGTGTAATAATCCATTAGTCCCTGCCACAAAGCAAGCTATATTTTTTTTTTGTTCACGGCTCGAAATAAAGGAATCCGCACCAGAACTATGCCTCCATTGCGATGTTTTATTATAGGGACAAAAACAAATGTGACAGCATTTGACTCCGCGTGGGTGTGTTTAAGAGAGAGGAAAAGTAGGGAGGAAGAAAGAGAGAAAGGCGAAGCGAAAGAAAATAAAGGCTGAAAGAGAGAGACTCCAAAAAAAAAGTGTTTTAAGGGAGAGGAATACGATAAAAAGAAATTTTAAAAGTGTATGGCAGGAAGGGGTAGAAGGGCTAAAGAGAGGACAGGTCAGACAAAGGAATGAAAACTGTCGAGTGGAAATGATTGCAGATTAAAATCAAAACGTTTGGGCAATGAAAACTTGGAACAAAACGGCTGGAAAGGTTTTTTTCATTTATCATGTGACTTAGATTTAGTTGTACTTTTACCTGGTTTTCATAAGTTAAGAAAAATTAATTTTAAAAAATTGCAGGAGATGGCAATAAAGCTCCCCTCCCCCTTCCCCAGAATCAACACAATGATATGTTTAAGTTCCTATTAATGATGCTGCAGACAGTATTAATGAGATTTCTTTCTGTCTGGCCAAAACATTAAAATAGCACACTTTAACGGGAGGCTGCTCAGCAGGGCTTGGAGAATATTAATTTGCAAAGATTCATCACTGAAAATGTTCCTAGTCCACACCTGCAGTTGTGAAGTTCTTGTCCCCGCCATTGTTACATCACCTACACACGGATTCTTGGATGCAGGCTGGGAATGGGAAATGTCTCTCAATCCGGTCTCAGTCAAGCTACCTCACTTTGTTTAGACAGCAGAGGTAAAGGAGTCAATGATAAGTATCACTGTGACACCATCAGATTACCAACTATCCACCCGTTGGCTTGCTTTGGTCTTGCTGAGGGCAACTCTGATCTGATGCAAAGGGAAGGTTCTAATGTTAGCTCAAAGAATGTGAAGAGAGAAACAATCCTCGAAACTAAAGATGCCAATGCATGTTCCCTTTGCCACAATGATCAGGGGGTACCAAGGCCACATCCTCCATGGGACCAGTGGATAAGGAACATGGTCTTTTGTAAGTAGTTCATTCTAGACACAAGAAAGACAAGCCTGAGTGTTGGGTGGCATGGTGGCTCAGTGGTTAGTGCTTCTGCCTCCCAGTACCAAGGACAGAGGTTCGATTCTATCCGTGGGTGTCTGTGTGGAATCTGCATGTTCAGTCCTAGGCTGAAGGATATAGTGAGGAGTTGAGAATGTGGTGCTAGAAAAGCACAGCTGAGGTCAGGCAGCATCTGAGAAGCAGGAGAATCGGTGTTTCAGGCAAGAGCCCAGAGAAGGTAAAATGCAGATTCAGCTCAAACGTAGAGGGGTTATAAAATGAGATGCTGTTACGTACCCATCATTGCCTCCAGCTTACGCTCTCTGTTGCTTTGTGATTTACCCAACAATATCATCTCTGTTTGAATCCAGCTCTGTTCGCAAGTGAATGCGCTGGAGTTAGTGTCTGAATAACTAAAGTACCATGACTGAATCAGATGGGGAAACACTTCATCTCATAATACCAAACCTCTTACTGTATGTTTCTTTTACTGTTCACTGTCTCTTTAAATGACAGTAATTTGTTTTCAGAGGGTGCTCTTTGACTTCTAAAATGTATGATAATGTGGAACATGAGCAGAAGGTTGACACTTGACCATTGAAGCCTTTGAGAAAATCTGTAAATTGGAAAACCTTTGGGTTATTTATGGGAAATGGCATGGGAAAGTTAATTCTGTCAGACTCAGTTTAGGATATCTGACTGGCATGGACGAGTTGGACTGAAGGAGTCTGTTTCCGTGCTGTTTAGACTCTATGACTATGACTCTATAACTCACCTCAGTAACCTATACTCCATTACCAAGCTTTGAGTCAACTGTGGTATCGTACCTCAAGTAACTGGTCAAATTGTGATTAGTCACATGCTTGCCTATTGCCTTAAGGTGTTTTGCGGTGTTAAAGGAGCTACATAAATGCAGGTTGCTGTTGTTAGTGCATCCGTGGTCGCAGCCAGACCGGTATTGTTGAGATCCTGTTGACATCCTACTTGAAAAAAGGTCGAGATTAAAAAAAAAATCATGTCTGAATTGACCTTGACAGCTGCCGTCAGTGTCTGACATTTGGCTGGAAGTCATCTTGAACTATGCAATACCATTCCCTCACCAGTTCTGTGGTGAATCTATGTCTTTGTATGCATTGTTGTTGGGGAAAATCCAGACAAATCCACTGTTAACAATAGGTATGATTGAAAAGGTAATGGCAGAGAGAAATCCTCCTGTTTTGACATAATATGGCTTCCCTTCAATTGTGTGCTCCCTTTCATCTTTCTCTTCTTCCTCCACCGAATATAAATAAGGAGAATTTCTTATAGAAGCACTGATTGTGTGAATGGTACTAAGGGAGTAATGATGACTAACGCCAAGACCATCTTGATTACATAATTAAGAAGAGGAAAAAGAAAGCTATTTAAGCAGCATATGTAAGTCGCTGGCTTCCTTTCCAACCTATTCGCTAGCTTAAATTTTGTGAGCAAAAAGTTGCAATTATCATTTTGTCTCCTTTAAAAATTAATTACAATAGAATATAATCTGGTCCAAAAAAATCAAATTCTGAATTTTTAAAAAATTGATGTATTTTACTGATATAATTTTTTTGTTGAGAGTCAACGGGTATCTCAGTACTTTCAGTAAGTCTCAACTCTGGGCTGCCTTGCTTGTCAGTTAGTCAACAATGTAAGAAGTAACTTTTTAATGTTACTCATACCTTGATCAAGAGACCTCCCTTTCTTCCATTTCCAGCCACCAATCTGATGTCTGTGTCCCTTGAATTTCAAACAAGCTTCCCAAAGGTATTCCTCATGAATTTACTCTTCACTGGTAGCTTGTTTGCTATAACCTGTCCTCAATATGTAGTTGTTTTGATTTGGTCTGCCCACGTCAATCAGAAAGGCATCCATTCAAATCAATGTAAAAGTGACAGATGATCCGAGAATATTGTCATACATCATCAATGTTCCAGCTTCCAGCGCTACCAACTACTTACAAGTTTTTTTTCTTCAGTAGAAGGTGTTAGTTCAGCAATTCTTTATTCTCTATTCCTTGAAATTGTCTATCACTGAGCCTAGGTTTTGTATTTTTAATAACATTTGCAGTCTCAGGTGGCAGCAGTGTAATTCTTTGATTGTGATGAAACTGTCAGTTTTTCCATTGTGAGCACGAAAGAAGTCAAATAGGGTCCACACGTCAACAGGAATAGTGACAGAGCACACAACTGACGTCCTCCATCACTAATCTCTGTGACTGCATATGCTCTATTGTGCTTTTCATTGTTTTGATTTGACATTGAAAGATCACACTACAGCACAAAGAAGTTTTGTGAACACTTTGCTTCTGTTGCTTCCTACACAGCATGCTCATGCTACAGACTACTCTGTTTGACTTGACAAGGAAAGCAAAGGAGCATGATTACGTGGCTGCCAGCAATATCTATGATTTCACCATTCATTAAATGTTCTTGTTAATGGTTCCTGGCTATAACAGTACAATGTGTATTGGTCACACTTGTAATGCAGAATTATGAATAATGACAAGGTATAGACTTGTAGCTGTTTAAAGTGTCTTTGCACATTTTCTCTGACCACCTTTAATTCAGGATCCCACCCTGGAACACCCTTGCGGTGCTCTCAATCCTTTACAAATCACTTTGGCTCCAACCAGCCAGAACTTGGCAACAATGAGAACTGAGAAAAAGTAAATAAAATGAAATGGCAATGATCAAATCACTCCGAATATTAGAATTTGCTGTCAAGATAATGGTGAAGCTAATGGCAATGAGAACTTCAGTCCTACTTTAATTGGTTGCTTAGAAAGAATGCAGTCAAAGGGAGAAAGATGCAGAGTCGTGGAGTCATAGAGCATGGAAACAGACCCTTCAGTCCAACTGTTCCATGTCGACCATGTTTCCAAACTAAGCTAGTCCCATTTGCCTGTTCTTGGCCCAAATCCCTCCAAACCTTTCTTATTTATGAATTTTTCCAGATGTCTTTGAAACTTGGCAATTGTACTCGCATCCACCACTTCCTCTGGTAGTTCATTCCACACATGAACCACTCTCTGTTTAAAAGGTTGCCCCTCATGTCCTTTTAACTCTTTCAAAAATATGCCCCCTAGTTTTGAACTCCCCTACCTTAGGCAAAAGACTGTTGTCATTCGCCTTATCTACCCACCCTTATGATTTTATAAACCTCAATAATGTCACCCCTTAACCTCCTATACTCGAGTGAAAAAAGTCCTAGCCTATTTTTATATCTCAAACCGTCTATTCCTGACAACATCCTGATATATCTTTTATCATAGAATCATAGAATCCCTACAGTGTGGAAACAGGCCCTTCAGCCCAACATAATGTGATCAGGGATAGTCAGCATGGTTTTGTGAAGGGCAGGTCGTGCCTCACAAACCTTATTGAATTCTTCGAGAAGGTGACTAAGGAGGTGGACGAGGGGAAAGCGGTAGATGTGGTGTATATGGATTTTAGTAAGGTGTTTGATAAGGTTCCCCATGGTAGGCTACTGCAAAAAATACGGAGGTATGGCATTGAGGGTGAGTTGGAGGTTTGGATTAGGAATTGGCTGGCTGGAAGAAGACAGAGGGTAGTAGTTGATGGAAAAGGTTCATCTTGGAATGCAGTTACGAGTGGTGTTCCGCAAGGGTCTGTTTTGGGACCATTGCTGTTTGTCATTTTTATAAATGACCTGGAGGAGGGGCTAGAAGGTTGGGTGAGCAAGTTTGCAGATGATACGAAAGTCGGTGGAGTTGTTGTTGTTGACAGTGAGGAAGGATGTGTCAGGTAACAGTGGGATATAGATAAGCTGCAGAGCTGGGCAGAAAGGTGGTAAATGGAGTTCAATTTAGCTAAGTGTGAGGTGATTCACTTTGGTAAGAGTAACAAAAAGATGGGGTACTGGGCTAATGGTCAGATACTTGGTAGTGTGGATGAGCAGAGGGATCTTGGTGTCCATGTACACAGATCTTTGAAAGTTGCCACCCAGGTAAATAGTGCGGTGAAGAAGGCATAAGGCGTACTGGCCTTTATTGGTAGAGGAATTGAGTTCCGGAGTCCTGAGGTCATGTTGCAGTTGCATAAGACTCTGGTGCGGCCTCATCTGGAGTATTGTGTGCAGTTTTGGTCGCCATACTATAGGAAGGATGTGGAGGCATTGGAACGGGTGCAGAGGAGGTTTACCAGGATGTTGCCTGGTATGGTAGGAAGATTGTATAAGGAAAGGCTGAGGCACTTGGGGCTGTTTTCATTGGAGAAAAGAAGGTTTAGGGGTGACTTGATAGAGGTGTACAAGATGATTAGGGGTTTAGATAGGGTTGACCATGAGAACCTTTTTCCACGTATGGAGTCAGCTATTACGAGGGGGCATAGCTTTAAATTAAGGGGCGGTAGGTATAGGACAGATGTTAGGGGTAGATTCTTTACTCAGCGAGTCGTGAATTCATGAAATGCCCTGCCAGTAGCAGTGGTGGACTCTCCCTCTTTATGGGCATTTAAACGGGCATTGGATATGCATATGGAGGATAGTGGGCTAGTGTAGGTTAGGTGGGCTTGGATCGGCGCAACATCGAGGGCCAAACGGCCTGTACTGTGCTGTATTCTTCTATGTTCTATGTTAAGTCCACACTAACCCTCCGAAGAGTATTCCACTCAGACCCATTCCTCTACCCTATTACTCTACATCTACCCCTGACTAATGCACCTAACACATCCCTGAACGCTATAGGCAATTTCCCATGGCCAATTCACCTAACCTGCACATCTTTGGACTGTGGGGGATAACTGGAGCACCCGGAGGAAACCCATGCAGATACAGGAAGAATGTGCAAACTCCACATCGAGCACCTTGTGGGCATCTTGTGGGCGGCATGGTGGCACAGTGGTCAGCACTGCTGCCTCACAGCACCAGAGACCCGGGTTCAATTCCCGCCTCAGGCGACTCTCTGTGTGGAGTTTGCACATTCTCCCCGTGTCTGCGTGGGTTTTCTCCGGGTGCTCCGGTTTCCTCCCACACTCCAAAGATGTGCAGGTCAGGTGAATTGGCCGTGCTAAATTGCCTGTAGTGTTAGGTAAGGGGTGGATGTAGGGGTATGGGTGGGTTGCGCTTCGGCGGGGCGGTGTGGACTTGTTGGGCCGAAGGGCCTGTTTCCACACTGTAAGTAATCTAATCTTATAATGGTTGTGCCCAAGACAAACTGCTCTAGAGTATAAAAAAAGGTATGGTCACTGAACTCGGTCAACTGCCTTCTCTGCATCTAGACAGATCACCAATCCCTGTATTGACTGTTGTTGACACACTTGAATTTCATAAAGCAGTCTCTTAACATAATTGGAGGATCTGCGGCCCTTTATAAAACCCATCTGGTCCTCTTTAATAATAGAAAACACAGTTTCCAGTTTAATGCAAATGTCTTAGAAAGGATTTTACACTCAACATTTAAAAATGAAATGGGCATAAAAGAAGCACAGTCGTCTAGGACTTTCCCTTTATTAAGAATAGGAGAAATATTGGCCTGTCTTAGAGATGATTGGAGATGATCATGACTGTATGAGTCATTGAACATGTTGAGCATCGGGCCTGACAATATGCTTATAAATTTCTTATAGAGTTCACTGGGAAGTCCAGCTGAAGCTGCTTCACAGCCTCCAGCACTTCTTGCCTTGATAAGGGAACATTGAGAAAGGATTCTTGTTCAGGGATCACACTCGGAAGCTCCAAATTCTTGAAATAATGGGGTGGCATGGTGGCTCAGTGGTTAGCACTGCTGCCTCACAAAGGCAGAGACCCGAGTTCGATTCCTACCTTTTCTGAACCTTCTCCAGTTTAATAATATCTGTCCCATAACAAGGCAATCAGAACTGGACACAGTACTCCAGAAGAGGCTTCATCAACATCCTGTACAACCTCATCCCCCAATTCATGTACTCAAAGATCTGAGCAATGAAGGCAAGTGTGCTAAATGCCTTATTAATCATTCTGTCTACTTGCGATGCAATTTTCAAAGTATATACCTGAGCACTTAGGTCTGTGTTTGACACCACTATCCAGTGTTCTACTATTAATTGTCTAAGTCCTGACCTTGTTTGTACTATCAAAATGCAATACCTCACATTTAGAGTTCCATTATTGCAAGGACATTAACCATGGGAACACTCATTTGACCTTAATTTTCCAATTCAAACTTTACCCTACACAAATGATGAATTTCTGAATACGTTATGAAGTTTCTTTTTATATTTTGTTTACACTTTTGTTTATGAATGGCCACATACGTTGGTTCCTGTACTAATGCTTTGCCATATGTTGTTAGATAGGAGTTTAATATCAGGGATGAAATGACAACAAGATCACACCAGTGGGAAATCTGGAGGTTCATAAGTAGCCAAGGTTCAGTTGGTTCAGGCAGTGGAAAGGCTGGAAGCTGGTAGAGAAGGAGCTATTTGAAGATTTCAATGAGATCAAGAGAAATCTATTCCTAGAATTCTTCCCTGAAGACCTGCCCACATCAATTGGCATCGCCCCCAACTATTTTTGCCAGTTATTACACCTCAATGCACTCACTTCATTCCTTCTGGTCACTTTAGAACTCAGACCCCACCTCAAGGAATTTCCATCCGACCAGAACATCCCTGAAATGCTCGGCAGACTCCAATTTGGCATACAATTCATCTGACTCCAGCAAACAGGAACTCAGTAGCAATGAAGTGTGACAAAATCCACCAGTATGCAAAACAAAATGGAACAGATTAAATTACTCAAACTGTTAACCTGGAAGTTGCTGTCAAAGTGAAGATAATGGTGCTAAACGTTTTGCATGCATACGTGGTGCGGCAACGTCAGCTGGGAGGTCAGACAATGTGCTTAAGCAGAAATATCCAATATTCTAAAGTTGGCATCCAAGTTGCTCAGATTTTTAGCAACTTAGGCAGTGTCTCTTTGGTCTAGGGGTATGATTCTCACTTTGGGAATTGTATATTGTAGGCGTGCGAGACATCCCGTTTAAATCCCAGACAAGCCTCGGCTGCTTGCCTTCAATTTGGTGTGGCTCAAAGTTAGCATTATTGCGTCATAGTGCCAAGGACCTGGGTTTGATTCTACCCTCAGGCCACTGTCTGTGTGCACATTCTCCCCATGTGTGCATGGATTGCCTCTGGATACTCTGGTTTTTCTGCCACTGTCCAAAGATGTGCACGGTAGGTGGATTGGCCATACTAAATTGCCTATAGTGTCCAGGGATGTGCAGGTTAGGAGGGTTAGCCATGGGAAATGCATTGTTGTAGGCATGGGATGGGTCTAGGTGCGATGCTGTTCCAAAGATTAGTGTGGACTCAATGGGCTGGATGGCCTGCTTCCACACTGTGATGATTGTATAGTGGGTGCTAGCTGTCTAAGTTGAAGAATTCACTATCAAGTCTAAAGATGGACTGTGTAAAATGTTTTGTTCCAGAAAAGTTTGGCCCATTATTTTCAAAAACTATTTTCTTTAATACAGTCTAAAATTGTATCATAATTAATGATAAGATTAGCTTGAATACCTTCAGTAAAACTTTAACTTGATGGATTGAAAACTTTTTTCAAATCTTGGGCTAGTTGATATTCTTCCTTGAGCTCTCTCTGTCTAGTGAAAAGAGCACCAATTATTTTTGAGCCTGCAATTCAGTGGATGTTACAGTGTGAGTGTTTGTAATGTGTACAACACCTCAGCATGCATCAGAATGATCTTGTTAGCCTTGCAACAGCAAGTCTGTCTTTCCTGAGGCGATGACGCTGTTAGTAGGTTTGTTTTTCTTATGGTTTAACTCTGAAACAACTATTTCACTGAACAGACTGCAGCATTTCAAGAAAGTAGTTCATCACCACCTTGTGGGCGGCACGGTGGCACAGTGGTTAGCACTGTTGCCTCACAGTGCCAGAGACCTGGGTTCAATTCCTGCCTCAGGTGACTGACTGTGTGGAGTTTGCACGTTCTCCCTGTGTCTGCGTGGGTTTCCTCCGGGTGCTCCGGTTTCCTCCCACAGTCCAAAGATGTGCAGGTCAGGTGAATTGGTCATGCTAAATTGCCCGTAGTGTTAGGTAAGGGGTAGATGTAGGGGTACGGGTGGGTTGCGCTTTGGCAGGTTGGTGTGGACTTGTTGGGCCGAAGGGCCTGTTTCCACACTGTAAGTAATCTAATTCTCAAGAGCAATTTGGTTTGGGCGATTAATGTTAGTATCAGCAGCAAGGCTTAAATTCCATGTATGGATTTTTAAGTATGTGTACACTTGGCTCCTATGTCTCCTATGATTTTGGAACAGAAATACAAGTCTAGTCTGTCCCAAAATCTATTCTGCTTGAAGCTTGGGAGTTTTTGAAGTTAATGCATTATTTCACTTATTGAAGGAAGCAGTCTTAAAACCTTCTTGGAGGCAATAACCTGAGATGGAATTGGCACTATTAATGTCAAAAAGATCAGCTCTATTTAAAATAATCATGAACCATGCTCTCCATGTCAATTAGAGAGGAAGGGGTGGAGCGGAATGGGGGAGTGGTGGGTGGTGGGTGAGGAGGTTGGTCGCAGGATTCATGGTTGCAAAACTCCATTCCAACACCCCTCAAGGAGGAGAGACCTTGGATCATGGTCCTAAAGCTGACACAGCTCACGTTCATGTACTCCAGTGGCAGTCCAAAAACATGATAACAGATTCCCTTAACACTTTCCTCACCAGGCATTTCCTCACCTTTGCATTGAAGTGAAGTGGAAGTTTCATTTGGGAAGACCAGAAAAATCCTGCTTTCATGCCTGCTCCCACTTTTCTTGACCCTTGCTCTCGTTGGCTGCTTGTCGGTCTGGACAATCCTGGATCATCTCTGAGACCTCCCTCCCCTTCATGGACCTCTCCATCTCCATTAATGACGAACGACTTGATACCGACATTTTTTACAAACCCACCAACTCCCACAGCTGCCTGGATTACACCTCTTCCCACCCTACCTCCTTCAAAAATGCCATCCCGAATTCCCAATTCCTCCGCCTCCACTGTATCTGCTCCCAGGAGGACCAGTTCCACCACAGAACAACCAGATGGCCTCCTTCTTTAGAGACCACAATTTCCCTTCCTACATGGTTAAAGATGCCCTCCAACACATCTCGTCCACATCCCGCATCTCTGCCCTCAGACCCCACCCCTCCAACCGTAACAAGGACAGAACCCCTCTGTGCTCACCTTCCACCTTACCAACCTTCGCATAAACCAAATCATCCGCCGACGTTTCTACCACCTCAAAACGGACCCCATCACCAGGGATATATTTCCCTCACCACCCCTTTCCGCCTTCCGCAAAGACCGTCCCTCCGTGACTACCTGGTCAGGTCCACACCCCCCAACAACCCACCCTCCCTTCCTGGCACCTTCCCCTGCCATCGCAGGAATTGTAAAACCTGCGCCCACACCTCCTCCCTCATCTCCATTCAAGGGCCCAAAGGAGCCTTCCACATCCATCAAAGTTCTACCTGCGCATCCACCAATATCATTTATTGTATCCGTTGCTCCTGATGCGGTCTCCTCTACATTGGGGAGACTGGATGCCTCCTAGCCGAGCGCTTTGGGGAACATCTCTGGGACACCCGCACCAATCAACCACACCGCCCCGTGGCCCAATATTTCAACTCCCCCTCCCACTCAGCCGAGGATATGGAGATCCTGGGCCTCCTTTACTGTCGCTCCCTTACCACCCGACGCCTGGAGGAAGAATGCCTCATCTTCCGCCTCGGAACACTTCAACCCCAGGGCATCAATGTGGACTTAACCATTTTCCTCATTTCCCCTTCCCTCACCTCACCCTAGCTCCAAACTTCCAGCTCAGCACTGTCCCCATGACTTGTCCTGCCTGCCTATCTTCCTTTCCACCTATCCACTCCACCCTCCTCTCTGACCTATCACCTTCATCCCCACCCCCATTCACCCACTGTACTTTTTGCTACCTTCCCTTACCCTCCTCTCTGACCTATCACCTCCATCCCCACCCCCATTCACCTATTGTACTCTATGCTACTTTCTCCCCGCCCTCACCCTCCTCTCATTTATCTCTCCACCCTGCAGGCACCCTGCCTCTGTTGAAGGACTTTTGCCAGATTTTTCTGCTCCTCGGTTGCTGCCTGAACTGCTGTGCTTTTTCAGCACCACTTTAGTCTAGAAAATGGACAATCTCAGGAGCCAAAAGGGAACCAGATGATGGAACACGCGAGGCAGGACAGCCATTAGATTTGACACAACAAACCAGCACTCAACTACTGGTATGTTGCAAAATCTAGAGGCAAGGATCATGTTGGGAACTACACGTGGCATGTTTGTGGCTACAAGTGGTCTGCAGTCAGACTACAGGGAAAGGGTAGCCCATGAGCCAAATTCCAAGAAGTTGGAAGAGTTCTACTGGAGGAGGCACGGCTATGGACTTCAGTGGAAAGGCTTAAAGAAGAACACAGAAGACAATTCACACTGAGATGCTTAGAGTTTTAAGACTGCATCCTGCCACAGATATTGTGTTGGAGGACATTGCACAGAACATGGAGTCCATCCTTCCCAGTGTGGAAACCATGGCTTATACTACTGCATCATCAGTGGATTGACCCATGCTTAGTGACTGGTGGTCCCTTTCATTGTGGTATAAACAGAATCCTTGCAATATCCAAATACTGCAGCACAAGCTCCAACGAGGGTCAGGAGATCACAGGCTGTTCTTATGGGAGCACAAACTACTGGCATCTGGGTGCAAGATTTAGCATACAGAATGATGCATACTCTTGCACACTCAACCAGCAGCCTGTGCTCCAGAAACTCGCAAGGACTACTGTAGTATCACACTACGGTTTCTATAGCTGTCCCTCTCTTTCATCCTCCTGCCACTGCCTCTGTGCTGTTGCCCTTGCTGTTGACTCTGGGCCGGTCTACCCAGTCTGTTGCTGCCCATGCCAAGGCAATGCAGTACCAGGTCCGTAAGGCTTAGCGTTGCTTGATGGCATCCTGCAAATACTTCAGTAGCCCATATCTACAATGTTGTATTCAGTTGGGCAGCTCTGTGCAGAACCAGCTACCAACTGATGGTACACTCTGATTTTGGTCAACTGATTTTGGTCAACAGTGAGATTCAGGAAAATGTGGACTATTTTGAATTTTCATTGGAACATTCATTCAGAGAAGGCAGATTACAGATGACAAAATTCATCATTGCTTCAAATATCCCATATCTGCCTTTGGCCAACCAAGGTAAGGAGTATGGTTGGAACAGTACCAACAACTGAAGACTTTGGTCATGGTTTACTGGGAAGTAGCGATCCCCATGCTCCTACATGCTTTAGAGAATTAGACAAATGTCAGCAGCCATTGCTAAACACTGGGAAAGTACCAGTTACAATAACTTTGCAAAATGTGGGGGCGAGAAAGTCAGTCCAACAATGTTCCCTCCCAAATCAATGTGCTCAACACTGGGGCATCAATTACTCAATATTACCCTCACTGTTTGTATGCTTGATAGTAGGTGCCTAATGCAAATGTTTTACTCAGTGTAAAAGCACAAGACCCCTGAGGAAGAGTCATATTGATCTTAAATCATTATTTCCCTCTCTACAGATGCTGACTTTCTGGTTCTCTTTCGAACTTGGTCAAGACAGAATACTTGCAGGAGAATGGCAGATATATTTGCCTTCTAAAACATCCCTTAGGAGATGAAGGGTTCCCATGGATTCCTGGAAGTCCCTGCTTTATGACCAACCAAAATGGAAAAGGTTCATACAGGAAGACATCAAACCTATTGAGGGACTTCTTTGGGAGCATGTAGATGGGATGTTGAGGCATCAAAGAGTGTGTACAAATCTCCAGACTTCTCGCCTACCCAACCCTTTCAATTACAACCTGCACCACACATTGTAGAGTCTGGAGATTGCACATTACACTGACCAACTGTCACAGAATGGGAATAGAAGCAGACCATTCTCAGCTCTGAAGGACATCCTAAGCAGATGACTGTGCATACACACAAGATAAGGCAAAGGCACCTGCAAGACAGTGATGAAGGAATCACAGAAGTGTGCTTGATTCATTCTTGCTTGTATGATTGAATATATCACTCTATGAAGATGTTTTCTTTCTAATTTTTGGATGTATTTTTGATGTCAGAATGGATGTGATGGTGGCGAACTGTGGCTCTGTGCTGGAATTAGAGAAGATATTGAATTGGAAGCAGAGCTTCTTAATTTGGTCTGTCACAGTCAGTCCAATTACCGCAGATCCAGGATATTTCCTTCCTGCTATGTCTTTTTCTCAACTCTTCCTTCAGCCCAGACTGTCAAAACAATGAAGCACAAATTGGAATATCCAGTTCAATGGAAAATCATGTATAAAAAAGATACGAAAAGAGAAAAAATAAAGAAGCATAAATGAAAGAGAATGTAAACCAATGTCATTTTAATTCTGTAATAATTCTGCGACTGTAACTATTGAAACTTCATATTCGTGAAAGTTAATTTTCAGTGGCATAGAGGTTGCTTGGTAGAAGTTTTATTTTAAAAAAAACTGAAATGGACAAAACAAATATTTCTCTGACATGTTTAGTGCATAGATATTGTGTACAGGGTAATTTTAAATTCTTGTATATGATTTAATGCTGCATCTTGGTATTGTACATGCTATGTGCAGCTTGTGGGTCACACATCAGCTTCTGGAGTCCCCTGTGTTATTCTGCCCGCATAGACATTAGAAGTTGCTGGACAATTTACTTTATAATAGGTATTAATTTATAAAAAATATTTTATTGAATGAGCCAGTATTTTTTGGTCATCCCCAATTAATTATGTATTGGATTAGTCTGTTAGGTCATTTCATAGAGTTGTTAAGAGTTGACTAACTTGCAATGGGTTTGGATCACATTTACCTAGAATGGCTAATATGGAAGATTTTTTTTTCTAAAGGGCATTAACGAACCATATTATTTTATTATAAATGGCAATTGTGATCACTATTAATGACACTAGTTTTAAATACGAGGTTTGTTGAACATTAATTCCACCAATTACCATGATGGGATTTGAACACATGACCCCAGGACTTTAACCTGGGCCTTGGAGTTACTAAAGAAGTAACAGTACCACCATACCACTGTCGGCCACTAAATGCCACCAGACTCGCCATTACAGGTCATTCTGCTATATTGCGTGTTTTGATAATACAAATTTGCAATAACACAACGGATGAATGGGGGAACACTGTTTCTAAAGCGCAAACCTTTAAAGCATATATTGGTCATAGCCTGATTCTTGCCCAATTAGTTTAAATGATGCTGCCATTACTCAATTTTCTTATAACAGGGGATTGCACGACAATGGAACTACTACATTATCGCACAACTGACTGTATTTCAATTTTGATATCCAAGTTAGCAATTTCTAGCATTCTACAGTTACATAGTTGAATGATAAATCTCCCTAAATCAAAAGAACTATGAAATATTATCATGAACTACCTATTATTATGTCCCTTTATTAGCCCCCAAAGATTGAGAGCACAACTAATTTACAGTTCCAATTTTCCAATCAATGGATTCCTTAGCTCAGCCATAACATTGCCACAGGGGATGCCATGTGGAAGTGAAGCAATTACCATAAAAAGAAAAGCTGAATAATTAGCCTTTATGGGTACCTCTCTTACAACTTCTCCATTATGGGGGAAAAAAAATCAACTTTTAAAAAAAGTAACATCGGTTTTTAACATATGGATTTATAAAAAGATATTTTAACTTGTACCTTAACCCATAACTTTGTCTCAATCACTCAACTGATTAAAACATGAAATGAAAAGTGAAGGGATCCAATGCTTTTTTACTTCACTGTCATTTGAAATACTTTGATGTGATTGGTTGCTTACCTTGTTTGATTAGAGTAGATTACATTACAGTGTGGAAGCAGGCCCTTCAGCCCAACAAGTCCACACCGACCTGCCAAAGCACACCCACCCATACCCCTAAACTAACACAATGGGCAATTTAGCATGGCCAATTCACCTGATCTGCACATCTTTGGACTGTGGGAGGAAACCAGAGCACCCGGAGGAAACCCACGCAGACACAGGGAGAACGTGCAAACTCCACACAGTCAGTCGCCTGAGGCAGGAATTGAACCCAGGTCTCTGGCACTGTGAGGCAACAGTGCTAACCACTGCACCACCATGCCTCCCACCATGCTATTATCACTTTTACTTAACATCTGTAGATCCCCTTAACATAGCTCCAGATTTAAACTGAGTTTGTAAAAAGGCAAGTCACATCACAAAGGTCACTAAATTGTTGCAGGCATCTATTCTCAAGCAAGTTGATAAGTACATAGAGTTACCCTTGATATCAAAATCAGCCCATTGTTAATATGCCTGGTGTTCAAGTTTTAATGCTATATTGTAAAAATGTCAGTAGAGTTTTTTTTTGACAAACAAGATGTGAGATAGTGTCTTTGTAGTATTTTGCAACAGAGAAATAGCATTACATGTCATTCTGTTTGCTGCTTACATACATGTTGTCATACATCTTGATACTGGCACAGAATTGAAAATCTGTGAAAGTACTGAGATGGTACAGAATTCACAAAGTTTTAAAGGGCACTCCCTGATCGATATGCCATGGATTTTACACTGTAGTATTAATAATTTTGAAGTAATCACTCTACCTTCATTGAGTGAAAGTCAGCACAGGGACAAAAGGAACAGGAGCACGCCATTCAACCTTTGAGACCACTCCACCATTTAATATGGCCATGGTTGATTGAACATGTCAATGCCTTTTACCCATATTACCCCCATGATCCTTTGTGCTACTGATAATCAGACATTTATCAATCTCTACCTTAAATATACTCAAAGTTTGAGCTTCCTTAGCCCTCTGTCATAGACAATGTGAAAGATTTGCAATCGTCTGAGTAAACAGAAGGTCTTAATTTCAGTTCTAAATAGCATCCCCTTATTTCTAAATTGTGCCTCTGGTTCTGAGCTCAGAGGAAATATCTGCATCAATCCTGCCTATCCCTTTAAGTGTTTTAAGCAACATCCAAAATAGGATAGAAAAACAGAAATTGCTGGAGAAACTCAGCAAGTCTGGCAGCACTTGTGGAAAGAAAACAGAGCCAACATTTCAGGTTCAGTGACCCTTCATGAGAACATGGGAACATAAAGCCAACATTTTCTGGAGTCACCGGTCCCAAAGAAGAGTTGTAAATGAGTCAATACATTAACTCAGTTTCTGTCTTCACAGATGCTGACAGCTTTTCCAGTAATTCCTTTTGTTATTTCAGATTGCCAGTTGCCAGAGTGTTTTACTTTTGTCTTAGTAGGTAATAGCAAGGGGTGGAATTCGAGAGGATGTGATGGAAGATGTGGGTGATGGATCCCAAATGACTGAATGTTGGTAGGGATGTGGATAAAAGCCATTGAAGATCATGTTTTCCCCGGACCCTCATCCTGTTTTTATCACTATGTCACCTATCACTTCAAATGCAGGAAAGATTGATAGAGAGA
Organism: Chiloscyllium punctatum; assembly: GCF_047496795.1. NCBI lineage: Eukaryota > Metazoa > Chordata > Chondrichthyes > Orectolobiformes > Hemiscylliidae > Chiloscyllium > Chiloscyllium punctatum. The sequence continues at coordinate 36,492,170 of NC_092760.1, read as the reverse complement.
AACAGAAAAGAACAGAATGAAGCAAAAGGAGTTAGGTGAAGAGAAGAAAATGGGGAGAAACAATGTCACAAAGGCATGTAAAAGTTTTACTATTTTGCAAATTCACAAGGAGCCCAACTTATTGTATAATATTTTGTCATGTCAAGTCAAAGAATATGACAGTTTTACACTGAAAGGAAGCCATCCTGTCCATTGCTTCACCCTGGCTCTCTGCAAGATTATTTATCCTGTCCCATTCCTCTTCTGTTTCCCTGTAGCCCTGAGGTGTTTTCTCTGCTTGTCCAAATCTCTTTTGAAATTCCAAACTGAGCCCACATCCATCAAACATTTGCCAATAAAGTCATTTTCTCAGAGCGGCTTTCCATTTTCCTTATATCTATGCCCAGGTTTTCAATCCTTCCACACAGTTTGACTTGATCACTTCTCCTCATGACTTTGAACACTTCTATCAATGTTCATTTCAAATATCTTTTCAGTAATGAAAACAATTCCAGTTTCCCTAATTTGAGCTTAAAGCCAGAGTCTCTCATACTCTGTACCAATCCCAAACCCTTTTGCATTCTCCCTGAAGATAAGTGCCCAGAACTGGACATTAGTGTAGGTTGGACTAGTGTTTTATAAACGTTTATCATCACTTTGTAACTTTTATGATCTATACCTTCACTTACAAAGTCCAGGATCCCCATCTTTGTTTCTTCAATTACAGTCAACAATTTGTGTAGATCCCCAGGTCCGCTGTACTTGCAAATCCTTTGCAATTTTATCCTTTACTTCAATATTTCTCTCATCATGCTTATGAGCAAATCTATAACCTCATCCTTCACTGCATTAAATTATATCTGCCACATGTCCACCCATTTTCTAATTTGTTTCCAGCCTCCTGAGATCAACACTTTTCTCCTTACAGTTCACAATACTTACAAATTGCAGCTCATACAACCAAGGTGTCTCTGTCCCTGAATTTTCGCCCTTGCAACAGAAACTTGCAAGATGAAAGCTGCACACCACCGAATAATTACAGCCATACAACTTGCCCAATAGATAAAACATTTCTGTCCATCTAAAATGTTTCTGTTAACATTAGTATTAAATCAATTTCAAATTCTAAATATCATATGAAGTATCACTGCAAGTTGTGCTTTGACTTGTATTGCTACTTATGATACCAACAAAAACCTGTTCAGTGCCATGAATTGTCGACTTGGCTCCATTCGTGCGGCCATCAATTAAGTAACAACCGTGAGGCTGCTTCTGTTTGCACATCTCAAATTTCACTCGTTTAGTTTTCTAGAGAATTCCTCATTAAAAGAAGTACTTTCAGTGTAGGTGTAAGCAGCTGCTTTAATATAGAGATTATTGAAAAGAACATTCCAGCTTGAATGATTTTACATTCAGCCATGGCCCAACATTGGTATCTTCACTTTGGTGAAATGTATGATTAACACCAGTGCCTCCTGCTGGATATGTTGATGAGGTGCAAGGATATTTGCTAAACCTCCACTCTCTTGAGGGTGTGCTAGTTCGGCAGCACCTGAAATGGGCCCAAAATCAAGCCCAGTCCAAAAGCAAGCCTACAATCCTTGCCATATTCATTTTGATTTTTTTTTTCATTTTGAATTAATACAGTTTGGTGTCTGGTTTACAGCACCATGAAAACCAGCAGTGTATACACTATTATCAATGACAAGAACACGAGGTAAGATCATTCACCTCACCTTAGTTCATCCACCTCGACAGACCTACTTTTTCTCTTCACTATCTAGACACCATTCCACATATTAGCTAATCTTCATGTGAAGAATTCCCTTATATTAGTCCTAAAATTATCCTTTACTTAATTTTGTTCCTCTTTATTCTTCCGCTCCCCACCTCTCTCCCCACACACACACAAATTTCTAGTTTAAAGAAATACTGGGTGTAGCTGGAAGGTTCATTTTCAATTGCTTCATCACCATAATAGGGAAAATCTTCAGTGAGCTTCCAGCTCACTGACATGAGACACACACCAGAATTCCTAGAAGCATGGCATTCCAACCGGAACTCTATCAACAAATACATTGACTTGGATCCCATTTACCATCCCCTGAGAAAAAGAACACAAAATAACGTCACCATAGGAAATGACATCACCACAGGAAATGACACCACCAACCCAAAGAAACCCAAACATACAAATAGAAAGCAGGAAACTTCAGCGGTGCTTTGTCCAGTGGCTCACTGAAGATGTTACCTAGTATGGTGACGAAATGTCTGAAAATGAACCTTCCAGCTCAGTGAGCAAACCTATATCCAGAACCTCAACCTGAGCTACAAGTCTTCTCAAAACTCTTAAAGTAATACTTTGTTTCCACGATATTAATAATTAATTGCATCTCAGATGCAAGCCCTAGTATTCTGCTGCATAACTGGCCAAAGTTCTTTATGTATTCAAGCAGTAACAACTGTAAGAAAGATTGACTGTTCTCCAAGAAGCAGCAGATGAATGAATGCAAAAATCCATTTCTACCCAACAAAAATCTTAGGTGGCTCAGAGCAATTTGAGTAATTACTAATGCCACTTGCTGACTGAAATTTACCCCACAACCCCTCTATATATATGGCATGGAAGGAGGTGAAAAGCCAATGAATTTTCTTCCAATGGAATCCTATTTTGCAAAGGCCATTCCAAGAATCAAGACTGAGACACATCGTGGGAAACAGATGGTGAGCACGAGGCAAACATAATTACTTACTATTAGGTTTCAGACTGGGTGGCATGGGGTGGATGCGCAGGGGGTATACCCAATGCAGCACCAGTTTCCCAGCTTGATCTTGATGCTGAGTTTGAGGAACAATGAGGGATGTGATTCACATTGACTCTCATCTTGATTCTTCATCTGCTCTCCATCCAACTGTCTGTGACCGTCTGACTCCAGTAGCAAAGCTGAGACTCACAGTTTGCCAAGTGGAGAAATGGCTCACATGAAACCATCTCGTACTGTACCATTGTAGCACAGTGTTGGTAAGCGGGGGCCAGGAGCTACTGTTAGCTGAGGAATTTATGTGTCGTTGCCAGCTGAACTCTTTGCTTTTGGATATCTTGAGAGTGACTGATGTCCCACAGCTTTCTCAACTCTGAATCATATCTCCTAGTAGCAGCAGCCAACCCTGGAAACCCACCTTGTCTGATAAACTTACCTGACTTTATTATAACATAGCCAGCATTTTTTGTCTATCCCTACATTGGCTTGAACTGAAGACTTACTTAGCCATATTAGTAGGGCAGTTAGGAGTCAATCACTCTGCTGTGGGTCGGGAGTCAGGGCCAGACAGGCTAAACATGTCACTTGGAAAAATAGAAAACAGGTGCAGGAGTAGGCCATTCATCCCTTCGAGCCTGCACCGCCATTCAATAAGATCATGGCTGATCAGGCAATTTAGTATCCCCTTCCTGCTTCCTCACCCTACCACTGGAATCCCTTTAACTGCAAGGGCCATGCCCAGCTTCCCCTTGAGTATACCTAAGAAACCGGCCCCTTCTTTGGGAGAGAATTCCATGGGGTCACAACTCTCTGAATGAAGGAGTTCGTCCTCACCTTGCTCCTGAATGGCTTACCGCTTATTCTTTATTCTTAGGCTGTGGTATTTCCTTCCTTCAATGACACTGCTGAACCAAAATGGGTTTTCATGACCATCAATAATAGCTTTATGATCCCCACACATCATTACTGTGACTAATTCCAATGCCAGGTTCATGAATTAAAATTAAATTCAAGGAGGCTGTTGCGGTGCGATTTTAAACTCATGTCCTCAGAGTATAACCATCTCTCCCCCATACACCCTACACATTCCCCCCAACTTCCCCAGGGATGTCATCTGCTTCATCTGGTAGAGACAGGTGACATGATCTTATTAGTACCTATAAATGGAAGAGGTGGGTGACCACAGCAGGAAGACAATAGCTCTGTAGGCAAATACCAACAAAAATGTAAGACACATCCATGGCACTCTCCTGATGAAGGATGCCCGTCACTTAAGAGGAGGGCACCATCCTGGAGTCAGTGATGAAAGCTAATTGCAAAAAGGCTGGTGCCTACAGTAGACGATTGGCACAACATTGCATCAAGAGAAAGGATCCCAAAGATATAAATAAAGATTACTTTTAGGCCCTGCAACAAAGAAGCTTTAATTTTAAAATAAAAATCTCACTTCCCTTCAATGCCAGCTTGCTGAATGGTAACAAACCCTGCAAATGCATGAAAAGACTGTTCTCAGAGCTCCAAAACTCCAGCTTAGCATCTCATTAAGTGTTTTGCGACAGCGTCGGATCCCGCAGCCAAACCCTGACTGCCACGCACACTTTGCTTAATCGGGGGCTTTTTTTTTGTGTGTTTTTGAAGACCGTGCTTTCATGCTTCATGCTCATCAATGCAGCCCCTGGTGTCTCAATGATATGATAAACTTTACAGTGTGTTAGCAAAAAGGCCCTTCACCAGAGCAAATTGAACAGTTGCAGATGGAATCGACAAGCATGAAATTCTCAATAAAGCTTAATCATCACCATCCGAGACCTGTACAGTCAGAGTGTGAAGCAGACCCAATGTGATTTTCCTCTGATTAAAGCCCCCTGTGTTTTTTTTAAATCCTTTGGATTGTTTTACATTGAAGAACTTCTATAGATATAAACAGGGATTTCTTTTAGTGGTGTTGCTGTTTCATATGCGACTGCAACGTTATTTGTAAATCTAGAGGGAATGAAGGCCCTGAGTAGGCAACAATCACCCCAGAAAAACAAAATGAGTTGTGTCAAATTTGCAGGTAGGCTGTGCACTGCAGACAAGAAAGGGGAGAAAGTAAGAGCAAGCATTTAGATAACACCGAATCACATCTCCCAGAACGGTCTCAAAACACTTCACACCAGATGCATTCCATGGTACAGTGACTGTTATGTGGATAATCATCAGTTACCATATTTGCAAACAGCAAATGCCCCATAAATAGCAATGGGATTAACTATATTGTTTTTGTGTCATATAGGAGGTACGTTGCATAGCTAGAACCTGAAATTTGTGGGAACACCTAGACTTTGCCAAATTATATCTATGTGCCCTCATTTTCATGCAACTAATGGGCTCCTGTGACACCAGTGTAAGACTGAACTCAGGAACTGGAAAGGGCATTTAAGGCATTGCACAAGAGTGGGCCATTCAGTCTGTTGTGCTTGCTCTGCCATTCAGTTAATCTCAATGCTGCTTGCCCACACCATCTCCCTATCCCTCAATATCATCAGTCTCTAGAAATCCATCTACTTCCATCTTGAGCATGCTTACTGATTCAGCTTCCACAGGCCTTCTGGGTAGAGAATTCTGGAGATTCACCATCCTCTGAGTGAAGATGTTTCTCCTCAGCTCAGACTGAAATAGCCTACCCTTTCTTCTGAGACAATGTCATCTAGTCCTAGATTCACAACTGGGGCAACATTCCCTTTACATCCACCCTCTCACACCCTATAAGAATTTTGTAAGGTCTGAAGAGATTTCCTCTCAATCTTTGAAACTTTCAAGATCCAGGTTCCTCAATCTTTCCTCCTAAGACAATCCCAGCACCCTGGGGATTACTCTGGTGACCTGCCCTTGTAATCCTTTTTTGTCAAGTAAATCCTTCCTTAGTTAAGGAGACAAGAATGGTGGTGTCTAGGCCCAGTGTCTCAGCAGCTCGTGTCTGTCCCTCGTCCTGGCTTGGTGGTGTCCCGGCCCGATCTCTTGGCTCAACATGGCATGTCAGTGGGTCTTGCCCAGGCATGTTCTGGAGGCCCCAGGAGGTGACAGCTTCAGCAGAGGCAGCAGCAATGTCATTGCGGCCCAATGTGGGAAGAACAAGCAGTGAGGGATTTCCTCCGGCTTCTGCAGCGACAGCATCGAGAACAGGTAGCTGAGGTCTCCTGGAGAGGGAGCTAAGCAGAGAACTCATCAAAGACTGCTGCACCACTAACTTAATTCATTTATTTTTCCAGTTAATATTAAGAAGAACATTAAAGTTCTTTATTTTTCAACTTATTCTGTGAGGGTAATGCTTAACTTTTTCACCTTTGTTTCTTTTACTACTTTGCAGCTATACTTTTTATAACTAGGCACCTTTGTACCTAAGATGTGTGGCAATATTACAAATATCCCCCCTATCCGAACGTAGAGTGTTCCAATGAAACCTTTCGCAAGCCGAAATGGCGTAAAGTGAAGAAGAATTAATTTATATGGCAAAAATTTTGCCTTTTTTCATAAAAGCGAAAATCGTCTTTGGATCTCTTTCGGGTAGTGAAAACAGGTACTAACGTAGATGTTTTAAAAAAGTGAAGTGGCGTGAAGTGAACTTTCGAAAAGTGGGGGATGCCTGCATACACTTTTCACTGTAGTCCTATGTTTGAGTACAGGTGACAATAAATCTAAAACTGCACACACCATTCTAGGTGAGGTCTCATCAGGACTTCATACAATCGCAGTGAGAAATTTCCATCTCTGTATTCAAATCCCGTTGGCATTATACAATTTGCCTTCCCAATTTCTTGCTGAATCTGCATGCTAGCTTTTAGTGAGACATGAACAAGGCTACCCAGGTCCTGTTGGACACCAGTGCTTCCCAAACTCCAATTGCTTCAGGGCCATTATCCAGGCATGATCATTCGAAAAGGTCTTCTCATGTGTAACATTGACAAATCTTATCCAAGAAACGGTGAAGATAACAATACATTTTTAAAGCATTGTGAAATGATGTGCAACATTGTTCTCACCTGCCAGAACGGATAGGAGTTTGTTCATGTTGACTGCTGGAGAACACGCTGGGTAATGGGAGAATTCACTTCAAATAAATAACTGTCAAACTGTGAATACTGTTATGTTGCACCTTTTCAGTACTGTATTAAAATATTGTCTCATCTTTTCAACCTTTATTAACAACCGTCAAATAATATATCATAGACCTGTCTCACTGCCTCCTGCTAAGGTCCTTGTGTGTCTGAGGGACAAGTTGAGACTTAAGCCCTCACTAACTAGTTCCATTTGTTTCCTCTACTTTTTGCTGCTTTTGCTCACCTTAATATTTAGTGAACCTGCAGAAACCAGTTTTGCTCCTGCAGCATCAGCTCTAATCCTGTGAGAAGCTTTTTCTGAACAATATTGGTCAAGTACTCAATCGCTGGTAGCATCCTGCTTCACTCCCTCGTCTGATCTAAACATGTATGTTTTGTGGACAATCTCATGGTTTAGGATGCAGGAGCTGGAACCCAGAATTATTTTTAATCAGATACCTTAAAAGCATTGAGGAAAACGAAACAAGTAGAGTAAACAGACAAGGTATTTTCCCTGGTGTGGGGGGGCGGGGGGGGGGGGGGAGTCCAGAACTAAAGGGTATAAGTTTAGGGTGAGAGGGGAAAGATTTAAAAGGGACCTGAGGGGGGAGAGAGTGGCACACGTATGGAATGAGCAGCCAGGGGAAGTGGTAGAGGGTGGTATAATTAGAACATTTAAAAGACATCTGGATGAGTATATGAACAGGAAGGGTTTAAAGAGGGATATGGGCCAACTGCTGGCAAAAGGAACTAAATTAGTTTAGGATATCTGGTCAGCATGGATGAGTTGGATTGAAGGGTTTGTTTCTATGCTGTACGGTTCTAGGACTCTAAGTATACAAGAGGTAAAGAAGTAGAATGATATGTTGAAAAGGTGGGATTAAGTGAGAGCTGCCACTGTGGTTCATAGAATAGAATCCCAACAGTGGGGAAGCAGGCCATTCGGCCCATTGAATCTACTCCAACCCACCTAAGTGCATTCCTCCCAGATCCATCCCCTACACTAGCCCTGTGACCCTGCATTTCCCATGGCAAATCCACTTAGACTGCATATCCCTGAACACTATGGGCAATTTAGTGGGGCCAGTCCACTTAACCTGCACATCTTTGGACTGTGGGTGGAAACCAGAGCACCCGGAGGAAACCTCACAGACATGGGGAGAATGTGCAAACTCCACATAGACAGTTGCCCGGGACTGGAATTGAACCTGGCTCCCTGGCGCTGTGAGGCAGTGGGACTAACACTGTGTCACCCCAAGTGGATTGTTAATGCTTTAGTGTGCATGTAATGACTTGTTTCTTTGCTGTAAATTCAACGTAATTCTATATAATGTACTTGGGAGAACCCCATAGCCAAGGTGGGGAAGTTGAAATGATTTAACCAGACCTTTCCTGGGCTAGATACTCAGCTCCACAATGACCAGTGCTTATCAATTGAACCATCCGATTCTTTCACTCACTTCTTTCCCAGTTTGAAATTAGGTACAAATTTAAGAATTAAAGACGACTTTGAACTTGCTGCAATGGCAACCTGGACACTGAAGGTTTTCAAGAGGCAGAGCAGTAGGCTCCCCTAGTTCCACAGGCCACACACTGATGATGACGGATGGTGCAGCAGAGGAAATGTAGGCATTTGTCTTTTCTAAGCAGTGAGACTTACTTAAAAAGGAAATTAACAGCAAATATTTGCCATGAAACTTAATTTAATTTTGTAAATTTCAGAACAGCCTTTAGGGGGCTGTTGGGCGGTGAAAGGGTCCAAGAGTGATGTATGTCCTGCAACAAAGCCCAGGCTCCCTCTCCTTTTGATACAGGAATAAAGCGCTGTACATTTTTCAAGCCGTGGTGAGCGAGTGGCTGACAAAAGCTCCTGCCTGAGCACTCGTCGCAGGCTGAGGGTTTTGTGTGACTTGTGTCAGGATGACTGATGGTTGCCGTGGCATTGTCGCAGCTGCACGTTTCCTCCAGGACAGTCCTGGGGAGAGGGGACGGAGTGCTGGCTTGGAACAGGCTGTTGCACTGAGAAGTCAGTAACTATGTGTGGCGACAAAAGACAATTGGCCTGACCTCCCTTGCCCTGTCCCAGCAATTGCCTAAGCTTCAGAGGCTGTTAAACAAATACGCTAGCATCTGCCAGGAGCTGACCTTCCCTGAGTGTCCCCACCCCGCCCCCTCTCTGTAGCTAACTTGATTTGTCTTACCAATTAATCCTTGCCAAGCTCAGGAAGTGAATGCAGTCGATGGTTTCGTTCCAGGCCAAGCACTTGTAACTGATCGGGCAACAACAACAAAGGGGCATAATACATGCATTTTGCAATGATGCACACAACGGGCTAGCATTTTGTTTTAATGCCCACACTGCTTAGACTGTGGACTGTTGTGTTTGCTATTGTTTTCTGTTAGTGAATTGAACCATCAGCAAATAATATTAATGCAATTAATATAAAGCTAGGTCAGACCAACTGTCTGGCCTTTTCCAATGTTGCTGCAGGCAGATTGAGTCATACCTTTGGTGCAGTGAAATCCTGTTGTAGCCAATGGGCCAGGATGCCCAGAAGTTACCAGGGTCACATATAATGGAGCTGATGGCTAGCCAAGTGACTACTGGAGAATCAAGATTGTAGCAAAAGTTTGCACGTGTCAAGGTTTTCTCTTGCATAAGACTGTACTGCAGAGGGTTGTGTTGGCATTTATATGCCACTTGAGTAATAATATAAGAGGTCAAGTTACTTTGTTCATTGTATTCTCGATGTCCTTTGGCTTATTTGCATTCGGCACTATCCTCTGCGTAATTGCATCTGCTTCTTGATATTTGCTAATGGGACTTGGGTTTATATGGTATAAAGAAATTACGCTCATGGCATGAATGCCTATTTACATTGTTGAATTAATAATAGAGTATCATTTATCCCATGACTTTTATAGAGGTAAAAATGCTTTCACTGATGCAAATTAAGAAGAAAAAACTTATTGTACAGTTCAAGATAGGAATTAGCACATCACCCCAGACCTGGTTTATTAAAGTATTTGCTTTCATAGTAAGAATCTTTGCACTCTGAACACTTACAGGTTACAGTATAACATGTGGCAGAGAAGTAATCCTCTTGTTAGCAACACTCTTAGATGTAAGTGTGTGTGTCTGTGTGAAACATGTTCAATTAAGTGCCTCAAGTGACAAGAACTAAACAAAGGTGCTTAGGGCTACAGTGGCTCAAATTCTCTGATTTGGGACTCGTATTACATTCCTGATGAAGGGATCTTGCCTGAAATGTCGATTTTCCTGCTCCTCGGATGCTGCCTGACCTGCTGCACTTTTCCAGCACCACACTCTTGACTCTGATCTCCAGCATCTGCAGTCCTCACTGTCTCCTACTCGTAATGCATAGGCCAACTTAAGGAGATGAGACCACAGTGGAAGGTTGTGCGGTGAAATAGATGGCACCATTGAAATTAAAAGGAGAGGAAGTGACGCAAGGTGAAAGAGTAGAAAAATAGAGTAAACACAGACAGAGAGGGGACTGAAGAGTAGCACACATTACAGAAAGCAACACACAATAGATTGTGGAGTTAGAGAGTGTCACAAAGAAGAGAGTGGAAATACAAATGAGCTGCATAACAGAGGGGAAAATTCAGTTTGTAGCACAGAGTTGAGAGTAGAAACAGGCAGAGCTGCAGTGTAAGAATGTAAATAGAGAAAAGGTAGGAAAGGGAATGTTCACAGAATGAAGCGCAAATAGATAGATGTGCACTGTTGAGAATGGAAATGGACTGGACAGTGAAAAGTGAAACTGCAGTAAGGCATATTATAAAATAGAGAGGCAGAGTGTGGGAAGTCAAAAGAGAAGGATACCACAGAAATAGAGTGCCACAAAATGGAAATAGAGGGAATGTACATAAAGGGTAGAAACAGAAATAGTGGGACTGAGAGGGGAATGGAAGCAGAGAGAGAGAGAGAGCACACAGTGTATTGTGAAAATAGAGAGACATATCAAAGAATGTGAGTAGAGAGTTGTGCAGCATAGGGTGAAAACAGCGACAGGTAAACAACAGTTAACTGCGAGAGATATAAGTCAGAGAGTTGAACTAGAAAGCGGTACAGGGGAATAGAAAGAGAGAGCCAAACAGCAGAGAGTGAAATTACAGGGAGAGTGGAGACGGGGGGAAAAAGACACACAAAGAAGAAAGTGCAAAAAAAGAGGAAAATGCAAAGTAGAGAGTAGATGAAAATGGTCAAGTAGAGAAGAAATAGAGGAATGGACAAGATGAGACCAAAAATAAAGAGCAACTTATAGCACAGAGTGAAAATAGAGAGAGGCAGACAGTGGAGAGTGGAAGTAGAGAGAGAGGTAGACAGCGAAAAATGAAAATAGAAAGAGGCAAGACAGCAAAGAGTGGAAATATAGAAGGGCAGATAATGGAGAGTTGAAATAGAGATACACTGCCGAGAGTGTTAGTGGAAGCAGGGTGGACAGCAGGGAGTGGAAATAAAGTGCAAATAGAGAGAGAGTTGATCAGTTGAAGTTGAAATAACAACAGACTGCTGAGCAGAGAGTGGAAACAACAAGTGTGGACAGAGGAAATAGGATGGACAATGGAAATGAGAGAGAAGTGGATAAGAGAAAGATGAGAAATGGTGAGAGGTACAGAGAGGAATGATGAAAAAGAGAGGACAGCAGAAATGGAACTGGATGAAGAATGACACTGTGAAGAATGTAAATAGAGATGTACACATCACAAAGTGAAAGGAGAGTGAGGACCAGTGGTAAGTAGAAATAGAGATGCACAACAGAAATGTAATAGAGAAAAATGTACAGCTGCATATCAAAGTAGAGAGAGGCACATCACAGAGTGGAAACAGAGAGATTGCACATGAAGTAGAAATAAAGAGACAGAGGACAGAGTGGAGAATAAAAATAGACACTACAGAAGTGTTTTCCATCATAGTTACTCTTTAGAGATGAGAATAAATGGACATGCCTTTCAAAGGTTTCTTAAAAATGCATTTCTTTCTTTATGATCCATTCATTAAGCTTTACAACCAGACTTGTTGCATTTTTCTGCTTCAGATAAAGACGCTGACTGAGTAGCTGTAATATGGTTATGAGGGGAATCTGTGACATGCCTGAAGAGAGCAAAGATACTATCAATCTGGTCTCATTGTTCTGTTGTTGTTTACCCCCGCAGGACACCATCTGTTGAGTGTCAAGCCATCACCTAGACTGACTGGGTGGTGCAGACTTGGCAACAAACAGGGAAGGAGGAACGAACAGACTGTGCTGTTGTCATTAGGAAAAAGTGTCAATTAACATATAGTTGTGGAATGGTTTGACACCTGCCACGCTACTGCCCCTTAGTGCACAGATAGCACATTACACCGAGCTCAGCTTATTCTTCACATCGGCAAATCACACCAGATCTCTGCTGAGATCCCAGGCCACACGTGCAGCTGTAGGAGGAAGTCTACTGTTGGTCCCACTGAGTTTAGAGGATAGGATGTATATTTTCGTCGGAGTGGACAACAATCCCAGAGATGGCGTCCTTATTGAAAGACAAACAGCGGGTTTCAACTGCTGGGCCCCCACACAAATGCCATGCTGGCTGAAAGCAGCAGTTGAATGTTGTGGGCAATATACGAATGCAGCAGTTTACTTGTGAGCTATTGCTAGCAAGGTAAGTCTGTCAGGAACTTCATCCACCATCAAAACCCACACATTTTTCAAATTAGAACCGGTAAGAACAGAGCTGAGAATTAAATCCATCTATTTTCATTCTCTTTGTCTTTCAAATGAACTGCTAAGCCAAACTCTGTAAGCCCTTACAAGGTGATGTAGAAGGGCTTGTGAAATCATTTTGAAGGGAATTCTATCAGATGTCTAGACCAATATTTATTCCTCATCCAATATGTCTTAAACAGATTATTAATAGATTGATGTCTGTGGGAACATCCTGTGTGAGAATTTATCACATTTCTAAGGTTGCATCAGTGACTACACTTTAAAATTACTGCATTGTCCCTGCAGCATATTGGGACACTCAGAGATTATGAAAGGTGCTATATAAATGCAAGTTTTATTTTCTCTCTTTCCCTCCTGCTAAATGGAGAGGTACCCTTTCCTAGGGGTCATCTGGCCCTTGGAGCTTGCTCCGCCATTCAATAAGATCATGGCTGATCTTTTTGTGAACTCAGCTCCTCTCGCCTGCTCACCAGAACCCTTAATTCCTTTACTGTTCAAAAATCTATCTTTGCCTTAAAAACATGCAACGAGGTAGCCTCAACTGGGGCAGGGAATTCCACAGATTCACAACCCTTTGGGTGAAGAAGACCCTCCTCACCTCACTGTCCGAAATCTGCTCCCCCTTACTAAGAGGCCCCCTTGTTCTGGTTTCACCTCCTTCCATCTTATTTAATCTCTTCATAATTTTATATGTTTTTATAAGATTTCCCTTTCATTCTTCTAAATTCTAAAGAGCATAGTCCCAGTCTACTCAATCTCTCCTGATAAGGCAGAGGCAGAATCAACCTCGTGAACCTCCTCTGCAACCCCTGTAGTGATGTTCATCCTTTCTCAAGTAAAGAGACCAAATCTGTATACAGTACTTCAGGTGTGTCCTCACTAGCAGCCCCTACAGCTGCAGCATGACCTCCCTATTTTTAAACTCCATCTCTCTAGTAATAAAGGCCAATGTTCCATTTGCCTTCTTAATTATCTGCTGCAACTTTTTATGATTCATGCACAAGGACACCCAGGTCCTTCTGCACAGCAGCATGTTGCAATTTTTCACCATTTAAATAATCAGCCATTTTGCTATTATTCCTATCAAAATGGATGATCTCACATTTGCCAACATTGTACTCCATCTGCCAGACTCATGCCCACTCACATAACCTATCTATACCCCTCTGCAGACTTTCAGAGTCCTCTGTTCACTTTGCTTTACCACCATTTTAGTGTCGTCTGTGAACTTTGACAAACTAGACTTGGTCCCCAACTCTAAATTATCTACGTAAATTGGAAACAGTTGTGGTCCCAACCACTGATTACCAACCAGAAAAAAACATTTATTCCCACTCATTGCATTCTGTTAGTTAACAATCTTCTGTCCATGCTAATCCATCACCTGTAACACCAGGCATCTTCATCTTGTGCAGCAGTCTTTTGTGCGGCACTTTAGGAACATGGGACTGGGATATCATAGCAATTACAGAAACATGGCTCAGGGATGGGCAGGACTGGCAGCTTAATGTTCCAGGATACAAATGCTACAGGAAGGTTAGAAAGGGAGGCAAGAGAGGAGTGGAGTGCCACAAGGATTGGTGCTAGGCCGTCTACTTGTTGTCATTTACATAAATGATTTGGATGCGAGCATAAGAGGTATAGTTAGTAAGTTTGCAAATGACACCAAAATTGAAAGTGTAGTGGATAGCGAAGAGGGTTACCTCAGATTACAACAGGATCTGGACCAGATGGGCCAATGGGCTGAGAAGTGGCAGATGGAGTTTAATTCAGATAAATGTGATGTGCTGCATTTTGGGAAAGCAAATCTTAGCAGGACTTATACACTTAATGGTAAGGTCCTAGGGAGTATTGCTGAACAAAGAGACCTTGGAGTGCAGGTTCATAGCTCCTTGAAAGTGGAGTCGCAGGTAGATAGGATAGTGAAGAAGGCATTTGGTATGCTTTCCTTTATTGGTCAGAGTATTGAGTACAGAATTTCGGAGGTCATGTTGCGGCTCTACAGGACATTGGTTAGGCCACTATTGGAATATTGCATGCAATTCTGGTCTCCTTCCTATCGGAAAGATGTTGTGAAACTTGAAAGGGTTCAGAAAAGATTTACAAGGATGTTGCCAGGGTTTAGAGGATCTGAGCTACAGGGAGAGGCTGAACAGACTGGGGCTGTTTTCCCTGGAGCATCGGAGACTGAGGGGTGACCTTATAAAGGTTTACAAAATTATGAGGGGCATGGTTAGGATAAATAGACAAAGTCTTTTCCCTGGGGTTGGGGAGTCCAGAACTAGAGGGCATAGGTTTAGGGTGAGATGAGAAAGATCTAAAAGAGACCTAAGGGGCAACATTTTCACGCAGAGGGTGGCACGTGTATGGAATGAGCTGCTAGAGGATGTGGTGGAGGCTGGTACAGTTGCAACATTTAAGAGGCATTTGGATGGGTATATGAATAGGAAGGGTTTGGAGGGATATGGGCCAGGTGCTGGCAGGCGGGACTAGATTGGGTTGGGATATCTGGTCGGCATGGAATGGGTTGGACCGAAGGGTCTGTTTCCATGCTGTACATCTCTATGACTCTATGACCTTGTTGAATGCCTCCTGGAAATCCAGATACACCACATCCACCACTTCTCTGTTGTCCACTATGCTCATAATGTCCTCAAAGAATTGCAATAAATTGCTTAAACATGACCTACCTTTCATGAACCCATGCTATGTTTGCTTGATGGGACAATTTCTATCCAAAGCTCTCACTATTTCTTCCATGATTATAGATTCAAAATTTTTCCCCATTACAGGAGTTAAGATAATTGGCCTATAGTTACCACCTATTGTCTGTGTTGTTCCTTAAACAGTAGAGTCACATTTGCTGTTCTCCAATCTGCTGAACTGCGCCAGAGTGCACCAAATTTTGGTAAATTACCACAAACGCATTTGCTACTTTCCCCGCCATCTCTTTTAGCACCTGGGATGCATTCCATCAGGGCCAGGAGACTTGTCTATCCTTAGCTCCATTAGCTTGTCCAACACTACAACTTTAGTGATCATGATTGTTCCTAGATCCTCACCGGCAGTAGCGTCCTTATCATCTGTTATTTGCGTCTTCCACTGTGAATACTGACACATAATATCAGCTCAGTGCCTTTGCCATTTCCTCATATCCCATTATTACGTTCCCCTTCTCATCCTCTAAAGGACCTTCACCACTCTTTTTCATTTTATATATTTGTGGAAATTTTTGCTATCTGTTTTTATATTCTGAGCTTTTTTACTTTACTAATCCATCTCACTTTTCTTTATAGCTTTATTCGTGGCTTTCTGTTGACATTTAAAGATTTCCCAATCCCCTAGTTTCCTATTAATCTTTGCTATGTATGCATTTGCCTTCAATTTGATACCCTCCTTTATTTCCTTAGTTATCTATGGCTGATTTTCTCTTGTCCTACAGTCCTTCCTTCTCACTGGTATATACTTTTGCTGAGCATTGTGAAAAATTGCTTTGGATGTCCTCCACTATTCCTCAAGTGTCCCACTATGTAGACTTTGCTCCTAGTCTCTCTTAGCCAACTCTTCCCTCATCTCATTGTAGTGTCCTTTTTTAAACACTGGACACTGGTATTTGATTATATGTTTTTATCTGTATTTTTAAATTCAACCATCCTGTAATCAGTCCTTCCAAGAAGATCCCTAACTGTGAGATCATCAATTACTCCTGTCTCATTACACGGTCTAGAATAGCTTGCTCCCTCATGGGTTCCACTACACATTGTTCAAGGAAACCATTCCAGATACATTCTATAAACTCCTCCTCAAGGCTGCCTTGACCAACCTGGTTTGACCAATCAATCTGTAGATTAAAATCCCCCATGGTGATTGCTGTACCTTTTTTACATGCATTGGTTATTTCTTTGTTTATTGCCTTCCCTACCAAGATATTGTTATTCAGCAACCTATTGACTGTGCCTATTAGTGACTTTTTCCCCTTACTATTTATAATTTTCCACCCACATTGATTCAACCTTTTTCTCCAGAACTACCGCCCCGATGTCATTCTTAAATACTAGAGCCACACCATCACCCTCAGCTTCCTGTCTGTCCTTCTGAACATTCTGAAACCCCTGGATAGTTAATTCTCAGTCATGACTGCCCTGTAATCATGTCTCTGTAATGGCAACTAAATCACATCCATTTGTGATGATTTGTGCTGTCAACTAATTTATCTTGTTTCAAATGCTGCAGGCCTTCTGGGAAAGTACGGTTATACTAATTATACCTTCTTTTTGAATTCTAACACCTCCACTGGAAAAACCTTTGTTTTCAAGCATTCTCACTTTTTCTGTTACTACCTGATTTCCACTCATCATAGTGCTGCATTGGGTCAGGCAGCATCCAAGGAGCAGGAGAATCGATGTTTCGGGAATAAGCCCAACAGGAATGAGGCTTGTGAGTCAAGGGGATAGAGAGGGGTATCTCTCTACCCCCTTGCCTCACAAGCCTTATTCCTGATGAAGGGCTTATGCCTGAAACGTCGATTCTCCAGCTCCTCAGATGCTGCCTGACCTGCTGTGCTTCCCCAGCACCACACTCTCAACTCTGATCTCCAGCACCTGCAGTCCTCACTTTCTCCATAGTGCTACATTGCTCAGCTTCTTCTTGCTTTTTATTAACTGCCTTGATTCTCTTTTTTCTTAAGCCCTCACTCACTCTAGCTAATTCAGATCCTTCCCTTAGGTGCCCATCCCCATCCTATCCACAACACTACCATTATCTACTGCAGTTATCACCTTGTCAAATAACACAATTAAATTTGTCAGATTTGACCTTGCCATTGACAAATCCAAGTTGACTGTCCAGTACTAAGTTATGTTTCTTTAAAAGTGCATCTTTACCTTCGCCCATTTGTTTTTTGCCTCCAACAGTTTTCCCACTATTGACATGAAGCTGACAGGTCTGTGTTTCCTGAATTATCCCTTGCCCTTTTTTGAACAATGGCATCACATTTGCTATTCTCTAGTGCACTGGGACTAATTCTGTGTCCAGAGAGGCCTGAAAAAATTCTGTCAATGTCTCTGCAATTTGCTCCCTTACCTCTGTCAATAATTTAGGATGCATCCCATCCGGGCCTGCTGATTTGTCTAACTGGAGTGCCGCCAGCCTTTTTATCTACTTCTTTATCAATCACCCACCCTTTTTATCTACTTGTTTATCAATCACTATACTGCTCAGTTGCTCAACACCCACATGTTCAAATGGGTTATATAGAGAAAACATATAAAATAAAAACATATTGTTAGAGAAACTCGGAAGGTCTGACAACATCTGTGGAGGGAAGCAAAGTTAACTTTGAGTCTAATAAGACTCTTCTTTGGAATTGTTCCTCCCAAGGCAATGTTAGACAGACATGCAATAATGCTTTGTAAAAGAGATAGGTTTGAAGAGGCATCTGAAAAGTGGAAGAATTCTGACTCAGAGTCATATTGGACTTTAAAAGCTAACATGTTTCTCCATGGATGTTGCCAAAACTGCTGAGTTTCTTTCGTATTTTCCATCTTTATTTCCGATCTCCAACACCTGCAGGACTTTGCTTTTATTTCAGAGAAAGCTTATTAATGGCCATATCTGGATGGATATATTTTTATTTTATGTTGTGATTCATGGACTAGTTGGACTAGCACAACAGTGCTCTTGATCGCCACTCTTGCCTGAACTGAGCATTATGCAATTATCACTGCACATGCCCAATTATAATCTTATAACAGTAATTGATGAAGCAGCTAAATGGTTAGACCTAGAGTTACTCTCTTGCAATGATGCTCTTTGACTGAGAAGCTTGGGTACCAACGTTGACACCATTGGCCTTTGTGCCAAGTAAAACTCCATTCAAAGTTTCCCAGAATTTATTTTCTAGATTTTTATTGACTTAAATTTTATTCATGTTCCTTGACCCTCCACTTTGTGAAATGCTATCTATGTCAAGAACACTCAGTCTCATCTCACCTCTGCAATCCAGCTCTAACCTCCATGTCTGTTTGCTCAATGACACCAACAACTTGATTTATGTAGCGCCTTTAACATAAAAAAGCATGCCAATGTACTTCACAGGAGCAATATAGAGAAGCATTTGACATAGACCCACATGAGGAGAGATTAGAACACACAATGTAAAAGTTTCTAAATGCAAAATATTTTAAGAAGCAACTAAAAGGAGTATATTGAGTTAGCTGTACTGATGTTTGGAATAGGGAATTTCTGGTGGGATCCAAACTGAAGATCAGTCTGGTTATATTATTAATGTTTGGTGACAATCTCTTTCACCACTTTACTGAAGATCAATTGGAGACTGACAAAATGATACTGCCCAAGTTGTTTTTTGTTCTCCTTTTTGTGGTCAAGCTACACCTGGTCATTTTTCTACATTGTGAAGCAAACTTCCACGTTGTGAAGCAGCAACTTCACTATGGGTATGACCCATTCTGGAGCATACGTTTTCAGTGCTACAGACAGGATGCTGCCGTGTGGTGGCACAGTGGTTAGCACTACTGCCTCACAGAGCCGAGGCCCCAGGTTCAATTCCCACCTCGGGTGACTGTCGTTGTGAAGTTTGCATATTCGCCCTGTGTCTGTCTGGGAGGAATCCCACAATCGCAAAGATGGGCAGGCCAGGTGATTTGGCCATCCTAAATTGCCCATAGTGTCAGGGGTAAATAATGGGTCGTGGAATTGATCTTTGGAGGGCCGGTTTCCATACTATAGGGAATTTAATCTTCAGGTGTAAACACATTTGCTGGTCATTCCTTAATAACACACAAAACAAATTTGATTTGGATGTGGAAGAACAGTCAAATTGTACTTATTAAATTGCTTTGGGATTACTTAGCTCTATTTATCACATGCTATTTTCACTAGCATCCATGTATTCCTGTGTTGTAATTTTACCAGGTTGGCACCTCAGTTTTAGTTATGTCTGGTTGCTGCTCCTTATAGCTGTTACAGCTGTCTCCCTTCCTGCACTTATTTATGGAGTAGATATTGGTCATTGTAAGTGGTAACCTGGGGTAGCAACTACCCAATCTGTGTAGAACCTGTCTGGTTCCATTAAAACTGCTGGAAAAATTAAGCCTACAAGTTCTTTAAAGGCTAAACCTGGCCTTATTAATGATAACCTCCCAATAAAAGCAATATTCAAACCCATTCAAGATTTATAGCTTGGATGCCATTGTTTTTGTTGTGGGTGTGCTCGCTGAGCTGGGAAGTTGATTTGCAGATGTTTCATCTCCGTCTAGGTGATATCTTCAGTGCTTTGGAGCCTCCTGAGAAGTGCTGCTATACTGCATCTTCTGGAATTTATTTGGTTCCTTTTCTGCTGCTTCCAGTTAACGGTTCCAGTTGTTCATTGTAGTGGCTGGTATATCGGGTCTAGGTCAATGCGTTTGTTTCTAGTGCCATGCTTCTAGAAATTCTCTGGCTGTCCTCTGTTTAGCTTGTCCTATGATCGTTGTGTTGCCCGAGTTGAATTTGTGGTTCTTGTCGTGTGTGCGTGTGTGTGTGTGTGGCTACTAAGAGCAGCTGGTCGTGGGATTTAGTGGCTAGTTGATGTTCATGGATGCAGATTGCTCGTTGTCTGCTTGTTTGTCCTATATACTGTTTCATGCAGTCTTTGCATGGAATCTTGTAAGTTACCTTTGTTTTGCACATGATGGGCATAGGGTCTTTTGTCCTGGTGAGTTGTTGTCTGAACGTGGTTGTTGGTTTATGGGCTGTCATGAATCCAAGTTGTTGGAGAACTCTAACTGTCAGTTCCAAGACTTTTTTTATGTAAGGTAGTGTTGCTAGTGAGTTAGGTTGTGGCACGTCCTCATCGTGCTGTTTGTCTGTTAGGTATCTACGGATGAAATTGCGGGGATATCTGTTCTTAGTGAAGACTCTGTAGAAGTCTTCTTCTTCTTCCCTTCGCAGGTTGGGAGTGCTGCAGTCTGTTGTAGCCCTTTTGAACAGGGTCTGAATGCAGCCTCTCTTGTGTGTGTTCGGGTAGTTGTCATTGTAATTCGGGACCTGGTTGGTGTGTGTGTGGCTTTCCTGTACATGTTTGTGGTGCATCCACTATGCTCTGTTCTTTGTATCATCACATCCAGTAATGGTAGTTGATTGTTGGTTTCCTCCCCTTTTGTACATCTGATCCCTTTGAGTATGGTGTTGATAATCAAGTGTGTGTTCTTGATTTCTGTTCTATCAATAATAACAAAAGTGTTATACACATATCTGATCCAGAGTTGGAGCTAGATTTGTGGTAGGACTGTATGTTCCAATCTTTGCATCACTGCTTCTGCTATGAGCCCAGAGATGGGTGAGCCCATAGGTGTCCCATTGACCTAGTCATATATTTGGTTGTTGAATGTGAAATGTGTCGTCAAGCACAGGTCTAGTAGTTTGAGCGTGCAGTCCTTGTTGATAGGTTTCCCGCCATGTTGTCTGTTCTGCTTGTCCAGGAAGTTGGATATTGTTTCCCTGGCTAGAGTTTTGTCAATTGAAGTGAACAGTGCCGTTACAACAAATGAGACCATTGCTTCATCCTTGTCTATGTTTATGTTCTTGATGTTGTCTAGGAATTCCTGTGATGATTGTATGGAGTGTTTGGATCTGCTGATAAGATGTTTGAATTTTTGTTGAAGTTCTTTTGCCAGTTTATGTAGTGGCATTTCCAACCACAAATCCAGCCCAAACACTGGATCAGAAATATACATGACACTTTTGTTATCGTTAAAAGAACAGAAATGGAGAACACACACTGGATTATCAACACCATACTCACAGGGACTAGATTTACAAAAGAGGAAGAAACTAACAATCAACTCCCATTCCTGGATGTGATGGTACAAAAAACAGAGAATGGTGAATGTACTACAAACGTGTACAGGAAAGCCACACACACCAACCACGTCCTGAATTACAATGGCAACCACATGAACACACACAAGAGAAGCTGTATTAGGACCCTGTTCAAAAGGGCCACAACAGATTGCAACACTCCTGACCTCTCCAGGGTATTCACCCAAGAATGGATATCCTCCACAGATGCCTAACAGATACACAACGTGACGAGGACATGCAACAACCTAACACACTAGCCTTGCTACATTACATAAAAATCATCTCAGAACTGACAGCCAGACCTCCCCAATCACTCTGATTCATGACAGTCCATAAACTGATAGCCATGCTCAGACAACAACTCACCAGGACAAAAGACCCTATACCCATCATGTACAAGACTAACATAATTTACAAGATTCCATGCAAAGACTGCATGGAAGACTATATAGGACAAACAGACAGATAACTAGTAAACCCATTTCCCTCTGACTAATGCACCTAATACCACAGGCAATTTAGCATGGCCAATTCACCTGACCTGCACATCTTTGAATTGTGGGAGGAAACCGGAGCACCCAGAGCAAACCCACTCAGAGACAGGGAGAACGTGTAAACTCCACACAGACAGTCACCCGAGGCTAGAATCAAACCCGGGTCCCTGGTGCTGTGAAGCTGCAGTGCTAACCACTGAGCCACCGCGCTGCCTTTGGGCTAACAACAAGTACAGTCTTAGAATGGCTAAGTGATGACACTTCAGTTGTGACTGGCAGAAGATTCCTTTTGATTGTAGAAAGGATTTCTTCCTGAAAGGTCTAACTCCACCACATAGTACCTTAATACTGGCAATTTTACTATAAATTATTAGTTCATTCGAGATAGCGAGGAAAAGCCTTTCTAATATATGTCCATTCTAAACTATCTGGAAGCTGGTTACATTCAACTGGGATAGCTTTGAGTGTTTCAGTCAAGTTTAGTACATTAGTAGTGAGTCACCTTTTATTTCTATCTGAAATTATACATAAGATGGGGCTTTTTTGTCATTTTTATTGCAATCATGCCAGGAAGCTTTAGAATATAAAATAGCACAGATTTTACAGTGTCTGTGCTGAGAACATATGCCATTGCAGTAGGGGCTCTTGCATGATAAAGCTAGAAAGGAATGAAATAATTTCATCTTTGACTTGAACATTTATCATCAGGAAAATATCACTTGTGTTGACAGCTTGTTATTCTGAAGTGAACAGTAATTGCATGTGCTGACCAGGATTTGCAAACAATCAGGTCCCAGAATATCAGCGACAGCTGCACTTAAGGTCCGACAAGCTGACTGAAATTTGAAAGAAATTGGCATCAAATTATCTAATCAGACATGTGACGTAAGATCCACTGATGAACTGAAATTAACTCGTTTTGAAAAGTGTCTGCTCACAATTAAAAAAAAAGTTCTAAATTTAAATCCCAGTGACTGCTTCTCGACAGAAATCTGATTCATCTGCAACAAGATCATAAATAGCACTGAAATCAGTATTTCATCAAAGCAGTGGAAGGAAAGAAAATAAAAGATCAATACTGTAAATGCACGATCAACAAATTCTGCAAGTGTCCTGAAGATGAGTCAGCCTTTGAAACAGAAATACATTTAATGATATGGACCGGTCCGTGATGAAGCATTCCATCGTAATAGTATAATCAATCAGCCTTTAACTTTCAATCATCATTAGGATAATGATAAATATTGAGTATTGATATTTAGGATTAGAATCCCTACTGTGTGGAAACAGGCCCTTCGGCCCAACATGTCAAGACCCACCCTCCAAAGAGTACCCCACCCAGACTCAATCCCCTACTTTTACCCCTGACTTCATGCACCTAACCTACACATCCCTGAACACTATGGGCAATTTAGCATGGACAATTCACCCTAACCTGCACATCTTTGGACTGTGGGAGGAAACTAGAGCACCCGGAGGAAACCCACACAGACACGGGGAGAATGTGCAAACTTCACACAGATAGTCGCCCAAGGCCGGAATCGAACCTGGATCCCTGGTGCTATGAAGCAGCAGTGCTAACCACTGAGCCACCGTGCCACCCCTAATTAAATTTAATTTCCTTCATCTGATTTTAATACCAGAACCCTTCATGGATGAAATTTATAAAGGACAAAAAACTCACCATAAGCGGCTGCTGTGCTTATCTGACCAGAGACTGAGTTGAAAACTGTGGCGCTAGAAAAGCATGGCAAGTCAGGTAACATTCGAGGAGCAGGAGAGTCGACATTTTGGGCATAAGCCCATCATACGGAATTCGGGCTTATGCCCGAAATGTCCACCCACCTGCTCCTCAGATGCTGCCTGACCTGCTGTGCTTTTCCAGAGCTACACTTTTCAGCTCTGATCTCCAGTATCTGCAGTTCATCCTTTCTCCTAGTCGCTGACCAAAGGCTGAGGCGAGCTTTGTAAAACCAGTGTAGGATTTATAAAACTAGCTCACAAGGTCTGTGTTAACTCATGTGTGAACGGAAATTTGGCATATTGCAAGATTTCACTGCCAGTTAACCTGCTTGGGAAAACAACGAGCATACTCAGGAATAGTCGAATGGACCACTACCTGCAATTGGTTGGTGCAACAAATTAGAGAGGAGGAAAAATGGATAGGTAATGAAGAACGGGAAGACTCTCTCTCTGCTTCTCTCCATCATTAACCTCAAAAGTTAGTGCACTGGAGAAAAAGCAGAGGAATCAACTAGTCTCTGAGAGCTTGAGGATATCTTGCAAACACCACCTCTGTTGCAGAAACAAGGGAATATTGAACAATTAGGATTCAGTTCATTTGCACAACTCAAGGATAAGGGACATAAAAAGGCAACTGCTTTTACCTTCCTGCCTGTGTAAGGCAGCTTTCCCCTTCTTTTTAAGCTTGTTACCTGTTTATGTGTTTGCTTAATGTTGCTTTTTTTAACGTTTTTAGGCAGGCAATAAAAATCCTCTGACTTAGGAAGACCATGTAACTTACCTCCTACATTATGACCTCCATAATTTTAATTTTGTGGAAGGTATGTGCTAAGAAGAGAAAAACAATTAATGGCTACAACTGATTTGAGAGGGGCACAGTAAGAGGGGAGCTGATCACTCCTCTTGAACAGGTCATAACAAATTTGGGCTTGGCGTACGATTAGAGCATGGATAGGAAAGGTTTAGAAGGATATGGGCTAAGTGCAAGGAAATGGGATTAGCATGGATGGATATTTTGGTCAGCATGGACCAGTTTGGGTCAAAGAGTCTGTCTCCATGCCGGAGGACTCTATGACTCTTTGGTCAACACTGCTGCCTCACCATACCAGGGAGCTGAATTCAATGAGGAGTTTGCACATTCTCCCCGTGTCTGCATGGGTTTCCTCCGGGTGCTCTGCTTTCCTCCCACCATCCAAAGTGGTACAGGTTAGGTAGATTGGCCATGCTAAATTGCCCCAAAGGTCCAAGGATGTGCAGGCTAGGTGGGCTAGCTATGGGAAATGCAGGGTTACAGGAGTAGGGAGTGGGGGTGGGTCGGTGTGGGCTTGATGGGCCAAATAGCCTGCTTCCACACTGTAGGGAGTCTATGATTCTTCAACTGTTAACAGGAGAAACTAGAATGGGAGACAGGTGGGAAACTACCTCAAGTACATCCACTGCTGAAAGTCCAAACATAAAAATGGAAACGTATTGACTTTGGCATTTTCCAGAAGCCCAAGCTGCAGGATCAAGCTATGGAGCATTAAAGGTGATCAATGTCTGCTCAGGTAAAACTGTGGGCCAGGATAACTTTCAAGAGTTTGTATCAAAAGAAACAGTAACCTCTGATTGCTTTAAACAGCTAGAGAGAGAAAAATCAACATGCTTTGAGACACTGGATGTTACAGACCTTGCTAGAGGGGAAATTCAAGACTTTCCACCTGAAGGCAGATTAAATTCTAGTATGCTCATAAAATGGCTCACTGGGTGGTTGGGGGGTGGGGGAAGGAGAGAAGAAAGAGTGTCGAGGTGTCACTGGTTAAAGTTTACTTAAGAAGTGAACTTGTTAAAAGTCACATAAATTGAGGGTCATCCTAAGCTTGTCAATGCCAGGGATAGATGTTGTATTGGAGAACAGTTTGGCTGGTCATAAAACACACACTTCAAACTGAAAAAGGTCAACACAAGGAAGTTCAGGAGTCTCAAAAAATCAGCAGCAAGCAACTGGAATGTTGAAAATTGTAAGAGGTTCAGAAATCCTGCAGGGAGTGGCAAAACGTGAGGTTTGAGTGGCTAAAGAAAGGTTACTTGAAGTAAATCAGCAGGAAGCTGCTAAGAGGCTGTGAACCAAGAAAGGTTTAGAGGCTGTTCAGAGGGCAATAAAGCCTTCAACGGTTGGCGGAGGCTCAGGAAGCGTTATGTAGCTTAAACAGGGCTTAAGTCAAACCAAAAGGGTCAGAGAGATGCCAAAGGAGTCGAAAATGCTGGAGCTAGATCAGCAGTTACATAAGGCAAGGAAGGACAGGAGAAAACAAGAACAAAGCTTTACTTGGCAGAAGAAGGTCAGGGGATTTTGAGCCCAAGTCAGGATGAAGAGTGTGAATGGGGAATGTGTGTGTTGTTATGTCAGCTTTTGTGTTGTTATTTCATCCTAACCTTGTAACAGAA
Organism: Chiloscyllium punctatum; assembly: GCF_047496795.1. NCBI lineage: Eukaryota > Metazoa > Chordata > Chondrichthyes > Orectolobiformes > Hemiscylliidae > Chiloscyllium > Chiloscyllium punctatum. Next base: position 36,466,089 of record NC_092760.1, on the reverse strand, counting down.
CACTCACCGTAAACAAAAAGGAAGAAAAAATGTTTGTATCCATTCTTGGTAGGCTGGAGTGGTAAATATGGGCAATTAATATTCAACTTCCATCATCTGATGTTAATACCTGAAATCTTCATAGACTATAGTTAGGCTTTTAAAGGGAGCAAATGCTAGCTTTAAATGTGATCCCCTGACCACAGATTGAGGCCAGATTTGTCAAACCACTGTGAGATGTACAAAACCCTACCACACTGAAACTGCCATTTCATCCAAAGACAGTCAGCTGAATTTGACTGGAAATCACCTATATCTCAATTTTGTCAAGTTTTAAGGAAGGTATCTCTATGAGGTTGAGCAGATTTTTACACATTATCTTCTCAATCTAGCCCTGTCCCCATGTTTAAACATGCCAATCATGGTGCTGCATTGGTTTCCTGCTAAGGCCACAGTGGTGATGACCAACAGTAACACTCCCTCTTCCCCATCCTACATCCTCCAATGCACTATAGTTTCCCATCTTTGTATATCGAGTTTCTGCCTTCACCATTCTTGTCCTCTTTGCTCCCCAGCATGCTGACTTGGGTCTCCAGAACTGACTTCCCCAACTTGCCTACTGCAGTGTAGTCCTGATAACCTCCTTCGCTTCCATCAAACTGACCCTCAGGAATGACTATAGTCCATATAACTGTCGATAGACAGCCTTACCAGACCCCTGACTGATCTCTGTGCAACTCCCTGCCTAATTTACCATGATTCTCCAATCTGGTTAAACTGGACCTACAGGACTAACCATGACCTACTTTCTGGACAGTAGTGGCACAGGCCCCTGACCATCCCAAAGGTCTGAGACTACCCATGTCCACACCTCTGGACTGATTGCGGAGAATGCTGTTTACTTGCTGCGCTGGTATCCCTCGACTGAAAGATATCTCTCTTGACTTGACTGAGGACTATTCCCTCTGGACTTATGAGACATGACTATTTATTCAAAGCACATTCAGTGGGGTTTGTCTCATTAGCTGCTGGTACATAGTGGAAGTGTGAGACTGACAGTAACATAGCACTATACAGCACTTCTGTCTTTTTGCCTTATCACTGCTGACAACCATAACATGCTTCCTGGCTTTGCACCTGTGCTAAATGGTGAGGCAAGATAGAAGTACGGTGAACCTTTAAGGACTGACAAACAGTGAAAAGTACATAAAGATGAGGCTAGGGGAGGCATGCTGTGAGCAGGAAAGTGAGTGAGCACTAAGTGAGGATTTCTGGGATGCCCCCTGGCCAAATGCATAAGCTGGGTACCTCCCTGTGCACAAAAAGTCCCAGCAGCAACATTCCAATAAGTGCTGGGGTGCTCAAATATACAGCATTAAGGTGCAGAACTGTACTGTCAGAAGATAAGATATGTGCCATGAGCATATTGAGGCTGGCATGTGTTGGATGCCCAGAGGTGCGCATGTGGTTGTTGGCCATAAGATCTTGGTATCTGGCATCCAAGAAAGCAGTCCAGAGGAGTAAACAGTGAGCTGGAGTCACCAGGTAACCACTCTGATTTTCACATTGAGAATTGCCTACATCTCGTTTCTATCTTGTGGCTATGCTAATGGGAAACTGCATGTAGGAGAGGTAAGATAAGCTAACAATGAAAAGTCATTGCACGACAATACAAACAAATAGGCCTCTCACCACTCACAAGTGAAAATCCTGCCTCGCTGGTCAACACGTGCTTGAAATTAAGGACCTTTTGCTTTAAATGTCGAGAAACTCCTCTATGCTGATCTTGCCCAACTTTCTTGCCAACACCCACTTCATTCAAGGCCTGGGAAAATTCCTCCAGTGAAACCATATCATTCAGTCAGCATTAAGAAATCAAGATATCTTCTTTAATTCCTACATCTATGTTAAGTTGACACAATGAGAGCTGGAAACCCCACCTGCCAGTTATGCAGCTTTGTGAAATAAAGCTGCAGACTCTGGAATATATAACCAGACCTAATATTTTTGCAGATTGTAAGTAATAAAATTCCCCTTTATTCTCATCAAGAGTACTTTCTCCCCACCCCCACCCTCCTCTAGCTTATCTCTCCACGCTTCAGGCTTTCTGCCTTTATTCCTGATGAAGGGCTTTTGCCCGAAACGTCGATTTTACTGCTCCTCGGATGCTGCCTGAACTGCTGTGCTCTTCCAGCACCACTAATCCAGGATCTGGTTTCCAGCATCTGCAGTCTTTGTTTTTACCTACTTTATAATGTGTCTGCTTCATTTGACTGGGTCAGTTACATTTAATTGAAGTGTGATAGCTGCATGCTAAAAAATAATTTAAAATATTTGTTGCGATTGAGAGGAGATCAAAAAGAAGAAAGCTGATAGCCCTCCTCACCCCACTGTAACAGTTATGACTGACTCCATGCTGAGCTTTGTTAAAAATGTTAAATGGTCCAAAGCTGTTCAGCCTTGCTTACCTGTATTCGAGACAAGAGTGTATCAAATCCGCAGAGAGTAGCTCTACGTCAATGATGTGTTAGGATTCCATTCTATACACTTTTGCAGCAAATGGCTATACTCTCTCATATCTTGATAGAGCCCTAGAGTGTGCTTAATTCACACATTGCTAAGGCAAAATCTTCACTGGCCTGGACCCATGCATCAGCTAGTTGATGACTGTCATTTACCCACACACCTTCCAAATGGTGAATAAGTCACTGGGTCACAGCCTCCTGGGTATCCTTATCTCTGCTACGAGGTCATCTGCAAGTGAGATATTAAGATGATGGATGGTAGACATAGACAACAAGGAGATAGCTGCTAATGGCTGTGAGCTCTAGGGGCTGACTACTTGGAAGAGCTGGGCAGAAACTAAAAGTTCAGCTGGCTGAGAAGAGGACTCAGGGAAAACATAGGCCAATGAATAATCGTCTTCCTCCACAGCAAATGTGGCAAAGATTGCCACACCAAAGACGGGTTCCTGACCATGTTTTCACCACCGTGGTGCAAACTGTTGTCCAACGAGATGGAAACCCAATAAAAATTAGCCTTATTGAATTAATGGCCTATTGCACACATCAAGTTCCTCCTTGGCCAACATCTATAATCTAGAAGACAAAAGTGAGGGCTGCAGATGCTGGAGACCAGAGTTTAGATCAGAGTGGTGCTGGAAAAGCACAGCAGGTCAGGCAGCATCCGAGGACCAGGAAAATCAACAGTTTGGGCAAAAGCCCTTCATCAGCCCTTCCTGATAAAGGGCTTTTGCCCGAAACGTCGATTTTCCTGCTCCTCGGATGCTGCCTACATTTGTAATCTGTCCGTACAATTCTCTGGGAAATAGACATTTCTGTTTTCTTGTGCATCCTCAGCTTCCTTTATCTCATAACTGGTGGCCGTGCATTTAGCAGCCTCAGCCCCAAACTCTGGTATTCCCTCCTTAAACTTCACTCCTTCTCTACATCTCTACATTCCTGTAATGCACTCCATAAGACTCCTGGTTTTCAATGTGTTTTTACTCACATATTCCAACAGTTCCTAATGTGGCTCAGTGTCAGATTTTGCCTGATAATACTTCTGTAAAGTGCATGGGGATGCTTTACTAAATTAAATTCATTCTAGAAATACAATTTCTTGTTGCTTTACCAAAACCTAAACTGACCCACGCGATGTATTACCAAACATTGCTGGTTTTATTTCAAATCACAGAAGGGAGTGATCCAATGTATCAGCAGATGCTGAGTTCTTGTGATGATCCTGATAAGGACAGGATGTGTCATTTTCCGAGACAGTCCACATTGTTTATGAAGACTGTTATTTGAGCGATGCTGGCTAAACTCTAATTTGACATTTCGGCTTTGGGTAATAAGCTGAAAATTGCATTTAGAGGAATGAGCTCATAGTGCACAAAAAGTCTCTCTTTTGAAAGAGCTTCTGCTTTTCAGAGCCATTACAGCATTATGGAAAAATGCTCAGGACATCTTGATCCACATTAGGCACCGAATCATTGCTACTTTGGAGGTTAACAGTGACTGAAGGCTGAAATTCCATTAGATGTGAAAAAGGACAAGCAAACTGACTGTTTACTAGAAAACAGAACAAGAGGAAATGAAAACATCTCATGTCTTGGATTATAAGAACTTTGAATCTGTACAATTTACTTCCATCACATTTTCTCTCTTGTCTTCCTTACTGGCCTTCATCTCTGCTCTTGAGAGTTCCAATCTTGTCTTACTCTCCACTATTTATATGCTATTCTGCATTAAATTCTGCCTCCAAACCACAACTCTTGCTAATCTACATTGACTTCTGTCTGTATAATACAGTTCCACCCTATATTTCTTGACTTTGTAAGTACTTCTTTACCCTCCACTTTCTGGCATATAATTCAACAATCATGATGTGCTCAGTTGCTCAGCTCTCTTACAGTACTTTCTATTTGTGCTTGAGAGACTCTGGTTACCATGACTCCACCTTCTTACCTGTGCAGTCACCTTGGGAAGAAAATATCCATTTACTTTGCTTTGATATCAAATAAAAACAAGAATCAAATGATAACAGCTTCTCTTTACTGAGGTGTTCTGTCAGTATACACTAAAGTATAGGGAGCAATGAGAGCTACAAACAGTAAGTTCTAACACACTGCAAATAGATAGTCTTAGTGCAAAGCAGTATGAAACATGATTTGGAGATGGCGGTGTTGGACTGGGACGTACAATGATAAAAATCACACAATACCAGGTTATAGTCCAACAGGTTTATTTGGAAGCACTAGCACTGCTCCTTCATCAGGTGATTGTGGCAAATAAGATTGTAAGACACAGAAGTTACAGCTGCGTCTACCATGTCAAGGTTGGATGGTATTGTCCTGAAAGTTGGGCAGTTTGCTATGAACAATGATCTGTTTGAGGTTTGGTGGTTGTTTAAAGGCAAGAAGTGTAGGCGTGGGGAAGGTCTTGGCGAGGTGCTTGGCGCAGATACCACCATTGCACGTAGGGACATTTCCCACCATGTATGTAGCAGGTACTCACGTGACTCAGCCAACGTTGTCTACCTCATATGTTGCAGGCAAGGATGCCCTGAGGCATGGTACATTGGGGAAACTGAGCAGAGGCTACAGCAACAGATGAATTGACACCGCACAACAATCAACAGACAGGAGGGTTTCCTCCCAGTCGGAGAACACTTCAGCAGTGCAGGACATTCAAATTCGGACCTTCGGGTGACCATCCTCCAAGGTGGACTTTGGGACAGGCAACAATACAAAGTGGCCAAGTAAAGGCTGATAGCCAAGTTCAGTACCCACGGGGAAGGCCTCAATCGGGACCTTGGGTTCATGTCACACTACAGGTGACCCCATTGCACTATACACACACAGACAGATGGACACACACACACTCCTACAGTCACAAACTCACACAGACCCTTTCTCATACGCTCACACATACACTCCCACACACACCCTCTGACAGACTTATACCCCTATACACTCACACTTTCACACATACACACACTCTCTCACAGACACTCATAACACACACACACTGACACATACACACATAAACATATACGTTTTTGGGATGAATTTGTACTTGCAGAATTACATTTTAATTTGCTCAAAAACTGCATGAATCCATGTAAGATTCTGTAAATCTGTTTTTTAGATTAGAATCAGTCTGACCATTGTGGCACAGACAGCCTTACACCATCAATACATTATCTGGGTTGACATGACACCAATTGTAAAAGTTCACTTGAGAATGTAACTTTTTAAAAAATATATGCGATTTACATATGAAAGAACTGAAATCAACATGGTCATTCTGAAAGCTGAGAGACTTAACAAACAATCCAGGTCTTTTTCAATATATAATTTCAGTTACATCACACTGCAAACCTTTGCTTTAAATTCTGTGTCTTACGATCTTATTCTCCACCACCACCTGATGAAGGAGCAGCGCTCTGAAAGCTAGTGCTTCCAAATAAACCCGTTGGACTGTAACCTGATGTTGTGTGATTTTTAACAGTATGAAACAGACATTTTTGGGAACAAAAAAATTATAAGAGCTGAAGTCCAGGATGTGATCAATTCTCTTAAGCCATGAAACCTTGCAGACTCCAGACTGAAGTTTAGAGAGAACACTCTAATGCAATATACCAGTTGAGGAATGTCAGACACAAAAAATATTTTTGCACAGTCAAGCTTAATAACTGATTGCAAATTTGCTGTTACGATGTTATTACAATATTTATTTCTGGCAGCAATTCCTCGGCTTAGTGGAGAATGCAAGATGGTGGGTGAAAGCTTGTTTGAAAACATAGTGGGTAGTTTTTGCTGAATCTAGATCTTTTTGGTGGTTTTCCTGAACAGATTTCTTCTTGCTGATTGTCATGGTACTTATCTGCTCAGTTGTAATTTATTGCTGTTTGACGAATAATTGACATGTAAGTTCGTGATGAGAGAAACGAGATGCCCAGAATTGACAACGAATGTGTGACAACAGATAGCATAATTACATATCAACATATTGTTGTAAGTACTATATACCTGTCAATATGTAAAGTCTACCTTCCATCTGAGATAAATAGGATGGTTCCATCTGCCTTTTCAGGTGTACACAAAAGACCCCTTATGTGTGGAAGGGCTTGGAGGTTTTCCTGATATGTGCTGACCCAATACCTTCGAACCCAGATCATCCTTTTTGTGCTTGTGCAGATACATGAAAATGTGTTTACTTAAAATTATTACATTAAATGAATATAAACAAAGAAAATAGTCAAATTGTACATTGAGAGGATACATGACTGTGAAATTATTTCATTGTGATATAAATTATTGGATCATATATTTTATTTTTTAGATTCACAAGATGTATTATATTGTTTACAATTCTGTCATGAATTAAGTGTGTAGATGTAGATTGCATACAAATATTAAATGTCATATATGAAATAAAATTGTGGGATAATGTGGCAGGTGGTACATTGGAATGATTTACTGCATTAAAGTCGCTTCATAAATGCAGATTGTTGTTATGGTCACATGGGGCAAATGTAGGTATGGGCATTTGAACAAATTAATTGAAATAAATTGAAATATTGAACAAACTGGGCTTAGATTTTAGAATAGTTGACAATTGAACTGCATGGTGTGCTCAGGATGTCTTCACTGTAATAAGTGGCAGATCTTTCACTTAAAATTAGGAATGAATGAACCCTTGCTCCCAAAGCCAGGCTCTGTGACGTTCTCCCCTTGTGCTGTAGTTTGAGGGGGCTGAGGTCTCTTTTCAGTGCAAATGCTATACATCTTCCACTGTGAGCTTCTTCCCTTCGCCCTTCAACAGATTGAAGTGCATCCAAGAGTGTAAGGGGAGAATGCTCATAGACGTCTCTTGTGTAGTTTACTCTGATACCAACAGACAGACCTTTTGACTTGGCCTTGTGATTGATTCCTGAAGAAGGGCTTATGCCCGAAACGTCGATTCTCCTGCTCCTTGGATGCTGCCTGACCTGCTGCGCTTTTCCAGCAACACATTTTTAAGCTCTGATTTCCAGTATCTGCAGTCCTCGCTTTCTCCTTGTGATTGATTGTAAGGAAAGGGTTGATAGACTGGCTACAGGCTCAGAGTTTTGTTTGCTTTGTGGAAACCAGATGGGTGCCATACAATGACATGAACTGATTACATCGATACATATTGTAGTGATACTGTGAACTGAATAGAGCAATCAATGGAAAAATTAATCACAAAATAAAAACTAGCTGAAATCAGTAGAAGCCAATTGATACCAGAAAGGAATAGAAAGAAATTCTTAAATGACAAAACCAACGGAAGGCAACTTGCAAACAAGCTCACCAACAGCTGATCATACACTCCGAGAATCAAGCAAACAGCCAAGAAGGGTCATGTATTATACCATTTGTTGAGCAATCAAAGTAAAAAGTGAAATCAAAGAGTCACTTGGACAGGAAGTCGCTCAATAAAACCAGCAAAATGTCTCGCTTATCTTCAGTTTGGATTAATTAGATTACAATCATCCTAATCTGACTAACTAGGGGATAATTCTATGCTTTTACTGTTATGCTTAGCACTGAGTGAGGGGCCCCAGTTCAATTCCAGGCAGGATAATAGAACATGGAAACAGATTCTTTGGTCCAACTCATTCATGCCAAACAAGTTTCCCAAACTAAACTTGTCCTACTTCCCTGCATTTGGCCCATAATCCCTCTGAACCTTTCCTATATAAACCCAAGTAAGTTAGCTCATTGAGCTTGAAGATTTGTTTTCAGATGGTTTGTCACCATAGTAAGTAACATCATCAGTGGGAGTCTCTGGTGAAACGCTGGTGATATGCCCCACGTCCCTATTTATAGGTCTTGGCTTCTTAAGGTGGGTGATGTCATTTCCGGTTCTGTTTTTCAAGGGAAGGTAGATAGGATTTAAATCAATGTGTTTATTGATGAAGTTCTGGTTAGAATGCCATTCCTTTAAGAATTCTTGTGTGTGTCTGAGGATGTGTGTGTTGTCCTGGTCAAAGTAATGTCTTTGAAACTATAGAAACTAGTGATAGTTTCCCAAATAGACTTTTTCTTCTGGGTAGAGGTGGAGCTTGAATTGGTTCACCTTCTTAATTCAACCCCTCTCTCAGCAACAAGGTTAATTTAAGAAAAGGATCCTTTTTTGCGTCCCGCCTGTGAGATGTGGTCAATCATAGACGCTGAGAGCATCCCTGATAATTACATCTGCAGGAAGTGTTACTCAGCTTCAGATGCTCGCTAATAGAAGGGCATGAGGGGCAGTTGGAGACAATAAGGAGCACACAAATGGCAAACAGGGTCAAAGATAAAAGTTATAGTAACTTGGTCACACCCAAGGTATTGAAAGAGAGATGGGTGACTGTAGATGGGGCAGACAGTCAGTGCAGAAGTCCCCTGCAGCTTTTGCTCTGTCAAACAAGTGAGCCAGAGCAGTGGCACCACTGTGGGACTGCTGCACAGAGGGGAGGGACAAAGAGTACAGCAATAGAATTCAGAGATCTGATAGAAGGGGAACAGACAGGCACTTGTATGGCTGCAAGAGAGACTCCTGGGTGGTAAATTGTCTCTTTGGTGTCTCTGAGCAGGTATGGGGCATCCTGAATTGGAGGGCAAACAGACAGAAGTCATTGTCTAAATTGGCATAAATCATAGGATCCTGACAGTGTGGAAGCAGGCTATTCAGCTCGTTAAGACCACACTGACCCTCCAAAGAGCATCCCACCCAGACCCAACTATCCCTGTAACCTTGCATTTCCCATGGCTAATCTACCTAGCCTGGACACGATGGGCAATTCAGCACGGCCAATCCACCTGACTTGCACATCTTTGGCCTGTGGGAGGAAACCCATGCAGACAACAGGGGAATGTGCAAACTCCACACAGACGGTCACCCGAGGGTGGAATCGAACATGGACCCTGACACTGTGAGGCAGCAATGCTAATCACTGAGCCAACATGTCGTCCTAATGACATAGTGGCAAGAGTGACAAGGTCTTGCAATGACAATTCAGGGAGTTAGGTCATAAGCTAAAAAGCAGGACCTCTGGGTATGAGGAGAGTTTGGACAAACTTGAATTGTTTTCACTGGAAAGACAGAGACTGAGGGGCAACCTGATAGAGGTCTACAAAATTCTGAGAAGCATTGATAGGATGGATAGTCAGAGGCTTTTTTACCACGGTGGAATGGTCACCTACAAGAGGGCACAGGTTCAAAGTGAGAGGGGGAAGGTTTAGGGGAGAAGTGCAAGGAAAATGTTTCACCCAGAAGTGGTGGGTGCCTGGAATGCACTACCAGTGGAGGTGGTGGAAGCAGGCACATTAGCAATGTTTAAGGCATTTAAGTACCTTAATAGACACACAACTGGGAGGTGAACGGAGGGATAGAAACCACGTATGGGCAAAACGTAGAGGGTCTAAATTAGGACCAGAAATTGGCACAGGCTTGGTAGGCTGAAGGGCCTGTTCCTGTACTGCGTTGTTCTTCTCATATGGATACCTTTTCCCAATTCGAATTTGCATATATTGGAGACTCAAATCAAGGGGAGAGCTAAACAAGAGGTTTAGCTCCTAAACAAGAGGAAGGATAATAAAATGCATTACGCATGCACACAGATTTGAAACGTGAATTGCGTTAAAAAATAACAGTTAAAAAGATGCCGTTGAATCGGTCCCCGGGTTTGGGAAGATCACATTAATCTAGGTGGCAAACCTTGCACCAGTCTGGCAGGGTTTGATGTCATAGCCTGCACTGCCAGTTTTGGGATAAGAGGATAGCCCTTGTTTGCATGCTCTTTCTCCCTGGGGCACAAACCCCTCCAGGTTCCTCTCCAGAAAACAAGATGTCAATTCCCACCTGTCTTCCATGTCCAGGGGAAATATTGCAGACCATCAAGGGCAGCTGTAGACTGGGAGCACAATGAACTTTAAAAAATGGTGTCAGTGCCAGGAATCCCAGTACATCTCAGCAGTGGAGAATACTTTCACTTAAGGGAACTGGAGAAATTGGGCTAGAATCAAATGAACAGTATGTGGTACCCATTTAATGAGGTGAGTTTGGGACAATCACAGTGGAGTGGCATGGTGACTCAGTGGTTAGCACTGCTGCATCACAGTGCCAGGGACTCGGATTTGATTCCACCCTTCGGTGACTGTGTGAAGTTTGCACATTCTCCCTGTGTTTCCTCTGGGTGCTCCAGTTTCCTCCCACAGTCCAAAGATGTGCAGGTTAGGTGGCTTGGCCATACTGATTTGTCCATAGTGTCCAGGGATGTGCAGACTAGATGGGTAAGCCTGAGGTGGGTCTGGATGGAATGGTATTTGGAGGGATGGTGTAGCCTGCTTCCACGCTGTAGGGATTCTATGATTCTAAAAAACTGTTAGTCCTCAAAGCTCAAAGAAAATGACATGAATTCAATTTCTGGTTAGATTTAGCCCTAGGAGTTGTGAATTGGATACCAGTTCCTTCATCCAGGACAATGTACAAAAATAAAAATAATTGATTCAAAATTCCCTTGTGATTACATGGGGAACAAATTGAATTAATGTTATCCAACATCAATATGAAACTACCTATTTAACTAATAATTAGATTAGATTACCTACAGCATGGAAACAGGCCCTTCAGCCCAACAAGTCCACATTGACCTACCCAGACCCATTCCCCATATTTCCCCCTGACTAATGCACCTCACATTATGGGCAATTTAGCATGGCCAATTCACCTGACCTGCACACTGTTGGATTGTGGGAGGAATCCCACACAGACACAGGGAGAATGTGCAAACTTCACACAGACAGTCACCCAAGGTGGGAACTGAACCTGGGGCCTTGGCGCTGTGAGGCAGTAGTGCTACTGAGCCACCATGCCACCACACAATGAATAATCTTGAGCACATTGTTTCGCGTTGCCACAGGTTGTCTTATCAACATTTAAATGCTCAGGTTTTAATCCATTTTTATATGAAATACTGGAGAAATTAATATTGTCAGTGAAATATATTGAGAACAAAAGCATTTTATGATCTTACTATTGACAAACTATTGAGAAATAAATAAATAAATAAATATTGTTTATTACTTAAAGGAGAGACATATTCTAGAAGCTCTGTGCATGGCACTCATGAGGACAAACACAAGGTTACCAAATTTAAACTCAGAATAACTCTTACTAAAGGAGTAAAGGTACCAACTGACTGGCAACTTGATGTGATTGGCAGAGGCATCGCCATGAAGAAATTAGTAAGAATCTCTTGGTGCTCATGCTTCTGCCTAGTGATTGGCAAGAGGCTAATTTGAACCATTGGTTAAGTAAAACACTTCACCCTACTAACCTGCTGGGGCTATATGAGTGATTATTTTCACAAACAGGACACTGTTGTCACTCTCAATGATTGTTTTGCATAATGGACAATCAAATAAATCATGTATGAATGTCAGTGTTGGCACAGTGCCAGGTACATAAAGCCAGTTATCCCTAATATTGGCTGAATGAATCAAACAGCATGTCCCTTCAGCTGTTCACAATAGCTATACTTAACTGGTCTGTGCTGGATGTAATTCTACAATTGACCATCACTTGCTGAACAATCTAAAGTGTGCTAATTGTTTTATGAACTAACAACTTAAGATAATCAGCTCAGCCCATAACATGGCTCACTTCCCCTTGCTAGAAGTGATATAGATTCGTACCAAGGGACCTACTCTCTGGAAACAAATGGAGCATCTTCACCCTCATTTGAATTATGTGAGAACGTGGCAGGTCTTTGTTGTTTTCCTAATGCCAACACCACAATAAATCCAAATTGACTTGCCAAACAATCAAGCACTCCTTTCTCTTGTGGTATAAATTGTAGTAGTTGTTTAACATTTGAAATTCCTTATGATCATTTAAAATTTGTTGATCATTCTCACGTTTGCCTTGACGAGTCCAATGTGAAATTCAAAATTCATAACTCCAAAATAGGTTCTCCTTTTCAACAACATTCAAGTCCTGTCATGTGGAGGAGCCGGTGTTGGTCTGATGTGGACAAAGTTAACAATCACACAACACCAGGTTATAGTCCAACAGGTTTATTTGGAACCACTAGCTTTCGGAGCGCTGCTCCTTCTTCAAGTAGCTAGCTCGCTCTGAAAGCTTGTACCGCCAGATAAACCTATTGGACAATAACTTGGTGTTATGTGATTTTTAACCAAGTTCTATAAAACCAAGCAACTATAATTATCGTTTCTGTTACCCACTACATCTGTACATACAAATCATTTATTAAAATAAGCACAATAGACTGCATCTCAAATATCCATGAACTCTGGATTTTTCTTTTCATTTGAGCTGTAATGCCTCTTTCTGATCTTTGAAAGAGCGGTCCGATTATAGTCCCTTGAAGATTGCCCTTTTTAACCATTTGTCCAATTGCCTTTTGAACATTTCGGTGGAGTCTGAACCCATTACGTTTTTAGGTACACTATAACAGATTTTGATTTGATTTGTTTTATTGTCATCACATTTACCTATAAAGATATAGTGAAAAGTGTAGTTTTGCAAACCACACAAAGTGCATCAGGGGAACAGAACAGAGTGCAGAATACAGTGTTACAGCCACAGAGGTGTGGAGAGAGAGATATCAGATTCAACATTTGAGAGGTTGATAAAAGTGGGGAAGAAAATGATCTTCTATCTGTTTGGTTGCATATTTAAACTTTTATACCTTTTGTGAAATCTCCTAATTTTCTCTCCACATCTTTAGCTAGTTATTTTAAATCTATGATTAGTTACTGACCTACATATTTAGAGCAACAGTTTCTCCCAATGTGTTTCAAAATCCTGTGTAATTTCTCAAATCTATTTCTCCTTCAAACTGTTCCACCCAATTTTAACTTCTCCTGTAATGGCTATCATCTTAGACCTTTTCTGGGACAATTGCAGATCAGATATACCTCTGAGATGTTTCCTTGCAACTTTAATAGAAAAAGGATTGTTCTGAGAGATGCTAAAGGGGTTTGAATGACTAATTTATCTCCTCAAAAGGAAAGGAATCCTGCCCCCTTCCCCCAATAGTATTATCATCCACCATATAACCATTTTAACAAGTTTCCACTGAATTATAATTTTCTGCATAGTATTAAGCTCAGAAAATAGCTCCTCAGTAATGTACATTTCTCCAAAGATGGAAAGGAGGTGGGTACATAAGTTACTGAAACAGAAGAATATAGTGGCACAATATAAATTCTTATATAGATGTTTATTAAAGAACAAAGCATACAATTCACAGTTTAGTAAGACAATACATTTCAACGTGACAAATTTTAAGAAATGAGTGAAAATACAACCTTATTTGTAGTGGAGAGTCTAGCTTTTTAAATTCAATTATTGTTACGGCAAAATATTTTAAGTAGGAGATCCCGAGGAAATCCATCAATAATGGATGGCGAGTTAGTGAAATGATTCTGTAAAGTTAGAGAGATACTTATCATTGCTAAGCCCCAGTAGTCAGATTGTTAATATGAAAGAAGCTGATGAGTTCTTTTGAATTTGATGTACGTTCTCAATATTTATGGTGTTCCATAGGGCTGTAACTACTTTCTTACGTGTGATGCTGGTATTTTAATTATAATTAGGTTCAACCTCTTTGACGTTCGATGTAAAGTTTGTGTTATTAATTTCATTGCAGGTTTGGCCCTCTTTGACTTTTAAAAATGTTTATTTCACTGTTCATTTCCTGATGAGGATGGTCCCACATCAGGTAGCCAGGGCTGCAAGGGCTGTGTTAGTCGATTAGCACGAGTCATGTGGTGTGTTTTAGGTTTGGATGGCTTTGTAAAAATGTCACTTGACTGTGGTTTCCTACAAAATTGGTATTAAATAGTCTTATCAAATACTGTACTGTGGTGGCCTTTGTGACAGTTTATAAAAGGTCCTGTTACTCTGCGATTTTGACTGTGCATCTATCTTTTCTCACTGTTAGGTGTAGTACATCCCTACACACAGAGTGAACTGTCTTCTGAACCTTTGTAAATGTTCTGAATTTCCATGTGTCGGAAAATCGTGGCTTTAATATGATAACTCGTCATTAGGGCCTGATTTTCTTTACATAAAATCCCTTCATAGAACTGAAGGCCCTCATTTGGAGAAACATTTATTCAGAACAAAGCCACCTTTCAAATTGATCCACTCAAAAATGTATCTTTTATAAATCAAACTTGTTTCTTCATTGCTGTCTTAAATGGGTAACCACTTATTTTTAAACTATGACCCTAGTTGTAGATTGTCTTACAAGAGGAAACATGCTTTAAACATCCATCCTGTCAAGTCCCCTCAGGATTTTATACGTGTCAATTAAGTCACCTCTGACTCTTCTAAACTCCTGAGGATACAGGCCTATTCTGTCTAGCCTTTCCTCATAAGGCAATCCACTCACAGAATCATACAGTACAGAAGAGGCCCTTCAGCCCACTGAGTCTATATTTTCAAAAATATACTACAACTCACACTTTCCCACACTAGGCCCGTGGCTGTGAAAATTATGACATTTCAAGTGCTCATCCAAGTCCCTTTTAAAGGTGGTGAAGTTTTTCACCTCAACTAGCCTCCCAGGCAGTGCATTCCAGATTCCCCCCCCCGCCGCACCCCCCACACTCTCTGGGTGAAAATGTTTAGTCAAATCTCCTCTAGAACGCCTGCTTTACACTTTAAAATTATGCCCCTTTGCCACTGACCCTTTGACTAATGGGAACCTTTGCTTTCTATTCAGCCAGTGCATGCCTCTCTTATTCATCTCTACCAGGACCCTGTCAACCTTCCTTGCTCCAAAGAAAACAACCTGAGCTTATCCAGACTCTCCTCATGGCTAAAATGCACCAACCAGTCTAGTAAGTCTTCTCTGACCTGCTTCCAACACAGGCATATTCTTCCATTAGTATGGTGACCAGTACTGTACACCATACTCCAGTCGCAATCTCACCAACGCCCTGCATAACTGAAGCATAAAGTTGTTGGCACTTGACTTTTAGATATACCCGGTGCTGATTCTGATGTCCTCTCCTTTAATCTTGAATGAACTACATTTGTTTGATAAAAATGATAGCATGAGAGAATTGCTGAGTCTGAGGTGACAGACCATGACAGAATAAAAATCTGCCTGTCTGATGGCCCACAGAGTCACCTGACATGACCAGATATAACGAGACATATATATTGGTGAGAAGGTGGTCATGCCAGTTTTTCATTTGTGTTTCTTAATTCATCGCCTAATGCAGTTGGGTTGCCATTTCCTTCAATACTTGAGCAGCTCAATGAATAGGCTGGTTGTGACATCAGCTGAGTGTTGGGGAGAAGGATTGTGCCCTATTGTCTCTTATGGCCTCAGCCTGGCATAACTTGCCAATGGCTTCCAGGCCAGAACTTTTCGCATCTTTGAATAATCTGCCTAACCTCTTCGCAGGCCAGTTTGATTCATTAATGACTTTAAAGTTGCTGCAGTACCTGAAAGTTGATGCCCAACACAGCATCAACCCTCCTCCTAAATGCAGCATTCACCTCCAGGATAAGTTCAAAGTGGAATTGGATCCCATGCATCAAAACATTAATCCTCCAGGAAGTCAAGAATCATTATGCTAAATGGTGCAACTGCAGCCCTTGTGTCTTGATGAAAGTTGGCACGTTACTGTTGCAAGATGACTGAATGTTGCCTACCCTGGAGGAGAAGGCTCACTGGAACCCAAATATTACCTCTGCTTTCTCTCCACAGATGCCGCCAGACCTGCTGAGATGTTACAGCAATTTCTGGTTTTGTTTCTGATTTCCAGCCCACCTCCACACCCACACTCCATTGGAGCTCACAAAATGCACTGTGAACCCAAGCCCAGTGTGAGAAGATTGAAACCCCTCATTATGGGCTGGGTGTGCATTTTGAAAGCAGCAAATTTGTGCAGGTTTCACTGGGCGGGGACTGAAATTCAGCCCATGGTCACTGGTAATAATATTGGCTTTTTAATTCCACACCACACTGGGGGCTGCTGTGCCTGCATAACATAGTCATATTTAATAACATTCGATTGACCACCACATAGTGTCAATACTCAAAAAGTGACAATAAAGCTGCCAAGGATATCATGAAGGATATCTATATGTTGAGGATCAAAGACTGCTGTAGTTTCCTTTAGGAATTTAACATTAGATTTATTAAAAAAGGGGTCCTTGGTACTGAAATGGAAAATTGATGCAAAGACATATTGTAATACATGAACCATCTTTTCTGAAGTATTGTTTGCTGACATTAGGCATCACAGATGTTTAGAAAACATTGTGGTTTTTCTGCTTTATGCTGCCTTTGGTTTTGAGTCTCTTTACAGAGTGCTTTGAAGAAAAAGGTTGATTGCACCTGGTGCTGGCACGATGCACCATTCATTTTTACCCGACCCCGAGTAATTTGCCAATGTAAGTGGTGTATAGATTGGAAACAGTGTAAACAGACACACCCTTTCTCTAAAAGGTGAAGCATAAAGAGTCTGGAACCTATTCAAAGCTGGGCCTTTGCCATTGCACCTTTCCAGGGCTGAACAAATAACAGCATATTATTACTGCAGTTTATTTCCCTTTTCTCAATGAGCAGATTGAAAACAAACGATTGTTCATGAATGATTCAAAGCGTGTGCCAGATTCACCTGGAGTTTCTGAAGGGTCAGTTTACACAGTATCAATATTTTAAGAGGCTTAAGGGAAAAAAACAACCTTTACTTAACCTCTCCTCATTCTGGCTAGCTGGCTAATCCTCTTGAACATAAAAGCTTCGCTTGGATGAGGTGAAGGACTGGATACCTTTAAATTTCATTTCAAGTTGAAGTTCGAGGTCTGGAAATACCAGTCCAACAAGGTAGACCTCTTGGCTATGGAGCAGACATTTAATTCTGAAGCTGTCCGTTATGGATTCAAAAGTATTAGTGTTGCTCTGATTGACACTCTCAGGGGGAGAGTGCATTTATTAACCAACGTGCCTATTGTTTGATGGACCAGCTGTTCACTTCCAGTATTTTCTTCTTCATATCATTTTTACAGCATTGTAAGTCTCTAACTGTCTGATTGGAATAGTATTGAAACATACCATGGATCAGCCATAAACCAAAATAGTTAAGCCCTGTGGCTAAGTTTAAAGCTGTTCAATTCCATTCAATTGGTCACATAGAATATCCGGGGTAAATAAACGTGTTCAAATGTAGCTCTTAGAATATCAACAGAATGGTGTCACTCTGTCACCCGCATTTAGATTGCTTATCTTGAACAATGAATTGGGCTGCATTGAAATTTCCTGATATGGCAGCTAAACCAACTCGAGCTAAAATTGTGGTGCTTGAGGAAGCAAAGGCTCAGTGACAGAGTCTAACAGTGGTTGGTTTTTAGTTTGTTTAACAAGTTTGTGTTTCTCAGACTATCCCTATAGAGTTGGATTGCACATTATTTGCTTAACTGTACTGCAGTGAGTAACCTAGAACCAACAAGGCTTTTCAATGTACAATGACCACATGGATATTACCAGTATTTTACTTTGACAAACCAACACTGAGATCAAGACTTAGGGTGGGGGAATCTTTAAAGAAAGAATGCTTCATTTGCTTTCTTGATTTTTTTTTGTGTGAGGATCTTCTGGTCTTCTAAGACATCTCTCAATACTGCTTTTCTCAGGTTTCCTCAGCCTTTTTGAGAGTTGCGGAACTGCAGACAGTCTCACTCAAATTTATGTCTTCACTTTCATGTTGGCCCTCTTGGCTTCAGACAAGGTCTGATATGGACCGCCGTTTCCCATGTACAAAACTGGACAAGCTAATGTCTGAGTAACCTTCTCGTGGGTCGTAGGCAAAGCAGTTCATATGTAGCTGAATGTGCACAAAGTGTAACCAATGTGCCACTAAATACATCACAGCAAATTCACCATGATTATGCTTGATGCCAAACACAGTGGTGCACAATGCAAGGAGAAAGAAAACTATTCTTTTTTACTTGTTCATATTATGTGGGTTTCGCTGACTAAGCTAACATTTTCACCCATCTCTAATTGCCCAGAGGAGTTGTTAAAAGTCAACCACACTGCTTGGATCTGGAGTTACATTTAGGCCAGACCAGATCAGGATAGATTTTCTTCACAAAAGGACATTAGTGAACCAAATGAGTTTTTTTTTCAACAACAATTAGTGATAGTTATATGTTCACCTTTAGCTAGCTTTTTAGTC
The DNA here is from genome assembly GCF_047496795.1 of Chiloscyllium punctatum. Taxonomy (NCBI): domain Eukaryota; kingdom Metazoa; phylum Chordata; class Chondrichthyes; order Orectolobiformes; family Hemiscylliidae; genus Chiloscyllium; species Chiloscyllium punctatum. The sequence continues at coordinate 36,447,368 of NC_092760.1, read as the reverse complement.
TAGATATTTATAAAATACAAGTTTCACAACTTGCCACAGTGGGATTTGAATCTATGACTCCAAAAATGGGGTTCTGGATTATTAGTCCAGTGCTCTCAAGATGGTAAGCATCAACCTGAGAGATCCACAGTCTAGATTTTCTAATAACCAGATAATCATTTGTGAATTGTAGATAGGTGTTTCACATGGGGACTCTGTGGAATGCACATTGTAGCTCACTCCTAAAGCAATTTAAGATTCCATTGGGCAATTCCTCTATTACTGGAATGCTCCAAATGTATCAATTAAAACCCAAATGAGTTTGGCTGAAGCAAAAAGTTTGATTATTAAAGCCTTGGTTCAACTCTGGAGTAACTAATCAACTTACCCCAAGGTTAACCTACACCCCCTCAAGTACACTTTCCCTAGACTCCTTACACCCCGTGCGTCACTGACTTGACAGCTCCTTGACCTGCCCACCATCATATCTGACACTAGCCCCACCTACCTAGAGACCCAACTCACTTCACTTATCCCTGTACTAAACCCCTATCCCCACCATTGTACCCAAACCCCCTTTCCCACCACTGGATCCCGACTCCCCTTCTCTTGTTGTTGGACCTGACGCAAAACCCCTTCCCCACTGCCACACTCAACCCTTGCCCCACTCATGTTGCTGGAATCAGAAAATCTACACCAGAGCTTGTTTCTTGTTTGTACAACTATCACTGGTGGCTGCTCCAGAGGACAGAATCTGCAATCATAGAAATGTGTGCGTCTATGTAATGATAGTGTCGAATAAAGGAGTTGAAAGGTTTCCTTAACCTTCAAAAGTAGATTGACACCCTCTTCTCCAATAGCATTTGACTGTCCTCTGTAAAATCTAAACCTTAATTTACCCCTTATGGACTACTGACCACCTAATGATGTAAGAGGTCAAAGAGAGAAAGAAAGACCACATTTATACAATCAAAGTTATCCAATATCAGTTAATATCTGTACATGGTATACAATGTAGCTAATGTACTTGAACTGTGATCTGTTGAACTGATCCACAACCTGTTCTGGCACTCTCGATTTTAAGGAAGCTGCACAAGAGACTGACCACACAGCAATGATAGCAGCGACAATCTCAGGAGACTATTGCCTTCTCTTTACGTTGACCTGGATTTATCCTGTCAGGATTTTGGCAGGCAAATATCTACCTCCAACAAACATCCCCATAGTTACTTCAGGCAGTAAACAGCATAGGTAAACCAGGTCAGCATGGTGGCTCCGTGGTTAGCACTACTGCCTCATAGAGCCAGGGACCCTCAGGTGCTATGAGAGTCCTGAGGGTGGCTCTGCATAGAATTTGCATGTTCTCTCTGTGTCTGTGTGGGTTTGCTCCAGTTTTCTCCTATAGTCCAAAGATATGCAAGCTAGATGGATTAGCCGTGGGAAGTACAGGTATAGGGTAGGGAGTGGGCCTCATTTCAGAGGGGCAGTATGGACTCGATGGACCAAATGGCCTGCTTCCACACTGTAGAAATTCTATGATCTTGATCCACTGGAGAACAGAGGGGAAAATCTGGTCAAATTTGGTGAAGCAAACAAGAAGAATTAAAACTTGCCTGCGAGCAGAACGGAGATAAACTAAATAAGTTGATATCGACCTTTGAAGAAACAAAATGGTAGGAACTTAAAACAGATAGGATTAAGCTGGCTCAAGTGAAAGCTGAGAGCTCTGGGCATGATAATGGAGTTAACATCAATCATATCCAATTGTTGCAGAGCAACAATTAAAGAATACTGAACAATATAAACAAATCAGTGCAAGAGCCTGGGGACATGATGTGGAATCAAGTTTAATTTTGTTTTGGTCAAGGATGCGCAAATGTAAGGGTAAAATAGTCAAACTAAGGAAGGGACAAGTACAGAGGTTCATGCCCTAACTGAAAGGCAGTGATTTTGGTGGGGTGGTGCAGTTAGAGGAGTGTAGTGATTGGACATTGTAATATTGGAGCAGTGCCAGGGTTGCAGGGTGACAGCACTGGGACAGTATAATATTGCAGGTGGACAAAGGTACTAGAATATAGGTTTAGATGATGTTGGAGTGCTGTGTCAGGAAATTGTACACTGAGCAATGTTTAAGGGAACTTGGACTCTTCCATTTTGAAGAGAAAACTTAGGTACATAGCAAAGAGTAAATGAAACCTGCTATCAAGCAGCACCCACTCAGTTTGGATTCTGCCAGGGCCACTCAGCTCCTAACCTCATTCCAGCCTTGGTTCAAACATGGACAAAACAGCTGAAGTCCAGAGGTGAGAGTGAGAGTGACAATCCTTAACAACAACTGTATTCGATTGAGTGTGGCATCAAGAGGTCCTAGCAAATCTGAAATCAAGGGGATTGGGTGGAAACTATCTGCTGGTTGGAATCATACCTGGCACATAGCAAGATGTTTGTTGGAAGTCAGTCACCTCAGCTGCAGAACATCTCTGCAGGAGTCCCTCAGGGCAGTGTCCTAGGCTCGACCATCTCCAGTTGCTTCATCAATGACCTTCCCTCTATCATGAGGTCAGAAGAGGAATTGTTTGCCAATGATTGCATAATATAAAGGCTTGAGCTGACAAATGGCAAGTAACATTCGCACCACACAAATGACCAATGAGAAACAATCTAGCCAGCACCTCTCGACATTCAGTGGTATTACCATTACTAAATCCCCTACTATCAACATCCTGGGATGTTAACATTGACCAGAAACTTAACTGGACTCACCATATACATGTAGTGGTTAGGTCAGAGGCTAGGAATATTGTGGTGAGTAACTCACCTCCTGATACCCGGAAGCCTGTCCACCATCTACAAGGCACAAATCAAGAGTGTGATGGAATACTCCTCACTTGCCTGGATGGGTGCCGCTCCAACAACACTCAAGAAGCTTGCCACCATCCAGGACAAAGCAGCCCACTTGATTGGCACGGTATCTACATTCACCCCCTCCACCACCAACATTCAGTAGCAGCAGTGTGTACTATCTACAAGATGCAAAGTGGAAATTTGCTCAAGAACCTCAGGCAGCACCTTCCAAACCCACCACCATTTCCATCAAGAAGGACAAGGGCAGCAGAGAAAATCCCCCACAAGCCAATCACCATCCTAACTTGGAAATATATCGTTGTTCTTTCAGTGTCGTGGGGTCAAAATCTTAGAATTCACTACCTTCTGACATTGTGGGTGTACCCACAGCACATGAACTGTGGCAGCTCACCACCACCTTCTCAAGGGCAATTCGAGGCAGGCAATAAATACAGGCCAGCCAGCAAAGCCTACAACCCACAAGAGAATTAAAAAAGATATTTATGATACCAAATAAAAGGCAAGTGTTCAAATGAGGGTGGTATAATTACGAATGAGCATTGAGAGGAAACAATATTTGAAATGTTATCTATGTATGGTACAGGGAGGCAGGAACACTGAAGGATTTGTCCAGCCTAAATTTTGATGAATAACCTTGATAAAGCTTCAAAGGCCAACTGGGCCCCCTATCTATCCTTCCCTTATTTAATCTTATGGACACAACAGATTGATTCATGTCTTGGTAGAACAGCTTTTGGAAAAAAACGGACTAGCTTTATCATGCCAACACCAAACTTAAAGTCTCTTTCTCCACCATTAAATATTTCTGTAGATGAATGTTCAACTTTCTGGAAAAATACCTGATGGGTCTTTCTATCCCCTCGTCATCCTCCTGCAGGAACATCGCACCGACACCCACATCAATGGCAACAATAGCCACCTTGAAAGGCTTCATGTAATCCAGTGTGGTTAACACAGGGGCAGTGGTTAACACAGTTTTTAGGCTGTCAAATGCCTTTTGACAGTCCGATGTCCACTGAAACTTCTTGCCCTGTTTTTTAACAATTCAGTGAGTGGAGCAGTCATACTGCTAAAGTTCGGCACAAACTTTCGGTAAAATCCATTCAACCCCAGGAACCGTAGTACTGCTTTTATCATCGACGGTGTGGGAAATTCCCCATTTTCTTTTGTGTTTGCATCTTCTGGGGCCATTTGTCCATGTCCAACAACATGGCCCAGGAAGGTGACTTGGGCTTTGGCAAATTCACTTTTAGCCAGGTTTACCACCAAGCCTGCCTTCTGAAGTCGATCGAACAAGTGTGATAAATGCTGTAAATGTTCCTTCCCTGAGTGACTAAAAATCACCAGGTCATCAATGTACACACGCCGTTGGGTAATCCGGCAATGACCTTATTAGTCAGTCTCTGAAATGTGGCTGGAGCATTTTTCATACCAAATGGCATGGCTTTGAACTGATATAGTCTATTTGGCATAACGAAGGCCAAAATCGCCTTTGCTCTCTCTGACAGAGGTGGTTGCCAGTAGCCTCTGAGCAAGTCCAACTTAGAAATGTAAGTTGCTTGCCCCACTTTTTCAACACAGTCCTCCAACTGTGGAATTGGATATGCATCAGTCTTTGTAACGGCGTTGACTTTGCGATAGTCCACGCATAACTGTTGGGTACCATATGGCTTTGGCACCATGACTATGGGTGAGCTCCAGTCACTGTAACTCACTTTGATTATGCTATCTTGGAGCATGCACTCTATCTCCTTCTGAACCAGTGCCAACTTTAGAGGGTTATGCCGATAAGGATGTTGCTGAATCGGAATATCATCTCCTATATCCACATCGCTATGACTCTGAAATATTTTGTATGAATTGCATCGTGGAACATTCTGTGGCCAGCAGAAAAAAATCAGAATGATGTGTTGCTTTCCTGGTGGCAGGATCAAGGATGTCTCAGAGGGTGCAGAATGTTCTCAATGGGGAAAGGGCCCAGTAAGAGGTCACTGTACACATTGGAACCAATGACATAGGAAGGAAAAAGGTTGAGATTCTGAAGTGAGATTACAGAGAGTTAGGCAGGAATTTAAAAAGGAGGTCCTCGAGAGTAGTAATATCTGGATTACTCCCAGTGCTGTGAGCTAGTGAGGGCAGGAATAGGAGGATAGAGCAGGTGAATGCATGGCTGAGGAGATAGTTCACATTTTTGGATCATTGGAAGCTGTTTTGGGGTAGACGTGACCTATACAAGAAGGACGGATTGCACCTAATTGGAGGGGGACTAATATACTGACAGGGAAATTTCCTGGAGCTGCTCGGGAGGATTTAGTGACAAAGGAGATAGTGACAAAAGATTTCAATCTGACACTGGTACAGCTGAGATCAAAGGTGAGTCAAACAGTAAGGGCAGGCAGGGACAAAGCAGAGAACAAGGTAGGACTGATAAATTAAACTGCATTTATTTTAATGCAAAAGGACTAACAGAGAAGATACATGAACTCAGGGCATGGTTAGGAACATGGGACTGGGATATCACAGCAATTACAGAAACATGGCTCAGGGATGGGCAGGACTGGCAGCTTAATGTTCCTGGATACAAATGCTACAGGAAGGACAGAAAGGGAGGCAAGAGAGGAGGGGGAGTGGCACTTTTGATAAGGGATAGCATTACAGCTGTGCTGAGGGAGGATATTCCCGGAAATACATCCAGGGAAGTTATTTGGGTGGAATTGAGCAATAAGAAGGGGGCGATCACCTTACTGGGATTGTATTATAGACCCCCTAATAGAGAGAGTCAAATCGAGAAACAAATTTGTAAGGAGATCTCAATTATCTGTAAGGATAATAAGGTGGTTATGGTAGGGGATTTTAACTTTCCAAACATAGACTGGGACTGCTATAGAGTTAAGGGTTTAGAAGGAGAGGAATTTGTTAAGTGTGTACAAGAAAATTTTCTGATTCAGTATGTGGATGTACCTACTAGAGAAAGTACTCTTGGGAAATAAGGGAGGGCAGGTGACTGAGGTGTCAGTGGGGGAGCACTTTGTGGCCAGCGACAATAAAATAGTGATGGAAAAAGATAGACCAGATCTAAAAGTTGAAGCTCTAAATTGGAGGAAGGCCAATTTTGATGGTATTAGGCAAGAACTTTCAAAAGCTGATTGGGCACAGATGTTCGCAGGTAAAGGGGCGGCTGGAAAACGGGAAGCCTTCAGAAATGAGATGACACGAGTCCAGAGGAAGTATATTCCTGTTGGGGTGAAAGGAAAGGCTGGTAGGTATAGGGAATGCTGGATGACTGAAGAAATTGAGGGTTTGGTAAAGAAAAAGAAGGAAGCATATGTCAGGTATAGACAGGATCAATCAAGTGAATTCTTAGAAGGCTATAAAGGCAATAGGAGTATACTTAAGAGAGAAACCAGGAGGGCAAAAAGGGGACATGAGATAGCATTGGCAAATAGAGTTAAGGAGAATCCAACGGGCTTTTACAAATACATTAAGGACAAAGGGATAACTAGGGAGAGAATAGGGCCCCTCAAAGATCAGCAAGATGGCCTATGTGTGGAGCTGCAGGAGATGAGGGAGATAATAAATGAGAATTTTGCATCAATATTTACTGTAGAAAAGGACATGGAAGATATAGAATGTAGGGAAATAGATGGTGACATCTTGAAAAATGTCCATATTACAGAGGAGGGAGTGCTGGATGTCTTGAAACACATAAAAGTGGATAAATCCCCAGGACCTGATCAGGTGTACCCGAGAACTCTGTGGGAAGCTAGAGAAGGGATTTCTGGGCCTCTTCCTGAAATATTTATATCATTGATAGTGACAGGTGAGCTGCTGGAAGACTGGAGGTTAGCAAACGTGGTGCCACTGTTTAAAAAAGGTAGTGTGGACAAGCCAGGGAACTATAGACCCGTGAGCCTGACGTCGGTGGTGGGGAAGTTGTTGGAGGGAATCCTGCGGGACAGGATGTCCATGCAGTTGTAAAAGCACCGACTGATTAGGGATAGTCATCATGGCTTTGTGCATGGGAAATCATATCTTACAAATTGATTGCATTTTTTGAAGAAGTGACAAAGAGGATTGATGAGGGCAGAGCAGTAGTTGTCATCTATATGGACTTCAGTAAGGCATTCAACAAGGTTAGATCTCATGGAATACAGGGAGAACTAGCCATTTGGATACAGAACTGGCTCAAAGGTAGAAGACAGAGGGTGGTGGTGGAGGGTTGTTTTTCAGACTGGAGGCCTGTGACCAGTGGAGTGCCACAAGGATCAGTGCTGGGTCCATTACTTTTAATCATTTATATAAATGATTTGGATGCGAGCATAAGAGGTACTGTTAGTAAGTTTGCAGGTGACACCAAAATTGGAGGTGCAATGAACAGCGAAGAAGGTTACCTCAGATTACAACGGAATCTTGATCAGATGGGCCAATGGGCTGAGAAGTAGCAGATGGAGTTTAATTTCGATAAATGTGTTGTGCTGCATTTGGGTAAGCAAATCAGGGCAGGACTTATACACTTAATAGTAAGGTCCTAGGGAGTGTTGCTGAACAAAGAAACTTTGGAGTGCACGTACATAGTTCCTTGAAAGTGGAGTCACAAGTCGATAGGATAGTGAAGGTGGCGCTTGTTATGCTTTCCTTTATTGGTCAGAGTATTGAGTACAGGAATTGGCAGGTCATGTTGCAGCTGTACAGGACATTGGTTAGGCCACTGTTGGAATATTATGTGCAATTCTGATCTCCTTCCTATCGGAAAGATGTTGTGAAACTTGAAAAGGTTCAGAAAAGATTTACAAAGATGTTGCCAGGGTTGGAGGTTTTGAGCTATTGGGAGAGGTTGAATAGGCTAGGGCTGTTTTCCCTGGAGTGTTGGAGGCTGAGGGGTGACCTTATAGAGGTTAATAAAATCATGAGGGGCATGGATAGGATAAATAGACAAGTCTTTTCCCTAGGGTGGGATAGTCCCAGAACTAGAGGGCATAGATTTAGGGTGAGAGGGGAAAGATATAAAAGAAACCGAAGGGGCAACTTTTTCAGGTCAAGGATGGTACATGTATGGAATGAGCTGCCATAGGAAGTGGTGGAGGCTGGTACAATTGCAACATTTAAAAGGCATCTAGATGAGTAGGAAGGGTTTGGAAGGATATGGGCCAGGTGCTGGCAGGTGGGACTAGATTGGGTTGGCAATCTGGTCAGCATGGATGAGTTAGACTGAAGGGTCTGTTTCCATGTTGTACATCTCTATGACTCTTTCTCAATGGTGGCAAGTTCTCAAGATCCATTGATGTTTGGAAGGTCATGGCCACTTTACGAGGCACGAGCAGGGGCCAATTCAGTGAACTGACCTGATGAGCAGGATGTTTAATATGATGGAACAATTTTGTAATCGCTAAGAACAATACTTGTGTATTAATGGAGCAATCAGCATTGCGCAACATCCTAGGAAGCATTATGAGTAAAAATACTTTTGACGTTATTTGCAGCTGAGCCACAAGAAATCAGGAATAATGACTGGAGGCTGCTATCAAAGAGGTTGTGTTAAAGCTGTGGCTTAAAGGAGAATAGAGGGGAAATGAAGAAGGAAATGGCAGTTAAAGGCAGGGCTTCCAATGTTGTAATGATTAAAACCTCAAATGCAAAGATACCAGATTCAGGCAATGATCTCCAAGACTCTAAAATTGGAGGTAGATATCAGGGGAAAAGGCATTGGAGAACTTTGGAAAAAAAAATAGGGACATTAAAATCAAGGTGTTGTTAGATAGGGAACCAATGATAGTTAGCTAGCATAGAAGTGCTAGATGAATGAGATGTAGATCCAGAGAAAATACAGGCTGCAGAATTTCGGATGAGCATGAGTCAATAACAGTGGAAGATTGGGAATTAGCCAAAACGACGGTGGGATAACCAAACCTAAAGATAACAAGAGATGGGTGAGGGTTTCAACAGTAGTGAAGCTAATGAAGAACCAGAGTCAAACAATGTTACAAAGGTGAAGATGCACAGTCTGTCCGAAGAGGTTGTGACCATTCATGTTCAGCTTCAGAGAATTACAACAGATGGAAATGGGGCTGGGGGCCAAAATGATTCACTCTGTTGGCTCAAGGCTTTGGCCTATCCAATAATGGACATTGGATACACAGTGTAATAAATCAGAGGCAATTCAGTCTTCTAAGGAGGTCAGATAGAGCCAAGAGTCATAACAATACTTGTGGAACCTAATATTGCATTTCCAGATAATATAACTGAGCAAAAGGAAGTAGATGAGAAGGAGAAGGGCACCCAAGAATAGTCCTTTGATGAACTGCAAAGTGAGTGATGGAGGGAGAGCAAATGGGAAACCATTGTAGGTATTTCTCTGACTAGATAAGAATGGAACCAAACACGGTCCTTTCACTTGGCTGAACAACAGAGAGACACTGCACTGTGACCAGTTTTCGACAGGTCGAGAGGGATGAAAAGGGATGGTCACAGTCGCAAAGAACAGATATCACATGTATTACTCTACAACTATAAATTCCAGACAGTAAATGCTTTCAAATCAGGGTCTAATGTGAAGTACTGTCAATCTACTGTCATTTTCATGTCACTGTGTCTTGTACCCGATGTGTGCTAATACAAACTCTGACAATATTATGTATTGTGTAATCCATACAAAGTATGATGAATTCCTGTTACTTCAACTCTAACCCCAAGCAACATGAAGATGACTTTCAGCATGCTTGCTTTCCTTGGTCAGAGTGTTGAGCAGATGAGTTGGGGTGGCTTGTTGCAGCTGTACACGGTGTTAGTAAGGCCACTTTTGGAGTACTGCATGGAATTATAGTCTGCCTATGGTAGGAAGGATATTATTAAAACTAGAAAGAGTTCAGAATAGATTTATTAGGATGATATTGAACTGGAAGGTTTGAATTATAAGGTGAGACTGGACACGCTGGGACCTTTATCTCCAGGTGATTTAGAGACTGCGATGATCTTAAAGAGGTCTATAAAATCATGAGTGGCATAGATAAGCCAACAGCTCTTCCCCATGGTAAAGGCGGCTAAAACTAGAGGACATAGGTTTAAGTGAGAGAGGAGATACAAAAGGATCCAGGAGATACAGAAGGGCAATGTTTTCACCCAGACGCTGGGGAGTGTCTGGAACAGGCTACCAGAGGCAGTGGCGGAGGGGTGTGTTGGTGGGGGAGCTGGAAGGAGGACAATTTTGTCATTTAAGAAACGTTTGGACAGGTACATGGATGGGATAGGTTTGGAGAGATATGGATCAAATGCAGGCAAATGGGACTAGATCAATTGTGAAAACTGGGCAGCATGGGCACGTTGGGCCGAAGGGCCTGTTTCCATGTGGTAGACCTTTATGACTATAAGGGCAAACAATGACTGAAGATTTTAAGTACAAATCAGCAGCTGACAGCTCCAGTAGGAACAATAGTGGATAGCAGGTCTTAATTAGACCAAAGAACTAAAGAAAGTCCTCTGTAATTTTAGCTCCCGTTTACTGGTCCCGCCTCAATATTTAACAGTGCAGATAGGTTTATTGTTTGGAGTTGCAAGGCAATTACTGAGAAATGGAACAAACCACTCATAACCTATCGGATATGAGCCTGTTTTGTTTTTCAAGGAATCATCTCTCCATTTCCCTGAACTGTAGTGGCCAGCAATCCTCAATTGAAAGAGCTCCTGTTTGTCTGCCTGAGGTTGGGCATCAATTTCATTGCTGTTGGTGGGATCTCACAGTACACAAGCTGGCAGTGGCATTGGTCTGTATAACAAGAGCAGCAACACTACAGAAGTGCTTTTGGCATGTCTTGTGTGTTCAGAAAGTGCCACATAAATGCCAAGTCTTTTCTTCAAAAGATATTTTGACTGATGCAGGAGACTGACTTGATCAACCAATGCTTTTGTTCGGATTTGCACTTAGTTTTAGATTTACCTTTTCAAAAGTTAAATATTTGTGGCACGATTGCCTTCCTTTGTCTACAAACCAGGTGGAACGTCACAATTTTAGATTATCCAGGGCTCTGATTGGTGCCTCTGTCTCATGACAAGTAGATATACAGGAATACAGTAATAGGAATCATGTTTTCATGGGATGACTGTCCATCACTTAGTACACTGAAGGAGGCAGTAGTGAGCTGCCTCCTTGTGGTCCAGCTGGTGGAGTGCAGTTGGGAAGAGAATCTGCTGGAATTGTTACGGTGGGATGAAACCATGTGGTGGATTTTTCGCTTGGATGTCACGGCATCTATTACACAGACAGCGCCTGATGTCCCATTTTGTTGAAGTCAAGGGGAGCTGTGATGGGGGCATTTCTGAAACCCCGATCATCAATCCTTTACACTACTTTCCTTTGGGAAGGTGGGGTGTGGGTGTTCCTGCTGCTCTTGTCACTTCAGCACTTCAGAAACACAGCTGCACCAGTACAACCCTTGTTGCTCGAAAGCAGTGACATTCTGTTACAATGACACTGCCCTCTTTAGTGGATCTCGGTTGCTCTCCAGATTTAATCAGCTCTCTGTTCCCTAATTTAGAATAGAGTGCATCAAACCAGTCATTATTGTCGTAATGAGTAACAGATTTAATTGAGCAAACCATCTAACTACTTTAAATGCGGACTTTAGTTGTACATTAATTGATCTATTTTCAATATGCTGAGATTTACTGTACTGCTCTCTCTCAAGAGAATAATCCAGACTTGTGAATTGCAGAAACACCTGCTCCTTGTCCACACAGTACCTGCATTTATGAGTTATTGCAGCCTCATCCAAATAAATACAACACTATAAAGGGGAGGTTTTTAATAGCAATTTTATGTGCCTTTTGAGACAGTGAAACCTCTCCTGACATGGAAAAGGTAACTGGATGTGAAGCGTGTGGCCTATCAGATGATCAAAGAATAACTACTTTCTTTAGGATTTGTGACTGGAGCCCAGCCAAGGAAAGCTTCATCAAGACACCACAAAGCAAGCCACCTGCTCCATGAGGCATTTATGTAAATACAAACTGTTACATTCAACATGTTCGCAATCCAGTAGACGCGTTTACATGGATTGCCTGAGAGTCTTTATCACACACAGGCAAATATTTGATTACTCTTTAACTATTTCCTGTACTATATGTTCTCCGAAGGGGTGAGTACTGAGAATACACTGTGTGGCCCTTTCTTAGTTTCCTTTGAAGAAGTGAGAGATTTCTGCTGTTAATTTTCCCCTTCTTTCCTGTTTCCTGTTCTGTGTAAGATACAGGCTCCTGCTGGGTTGCTGCTCCCCCAGTAATGGTGCCACATTAACTATAACTTGATTAGTCGCAATTTTACCTCAGAAGCAACTTGATATCCTTCACCAGAGCCCTGAACACACAACCTAGGTTGACACTCTAGTGCAGGGAGAGCTGCACTGTTGGACCTTATCTGTCCTACCCAACTAGCCCTTGAAAGTAGATGGAAGAAAAAACACCCACAATATCTTGGACAATATTGGCCCTTCAATTGGGTCACTCTGAGCCACAATCTTGGCTTATCAGACTCCAGGTGATGAGATACACTGCAATAACCACATTTTGGTTGCTTCAGTTATTACATTTTGATGAGGAAATTCTTCGTTGGTTGTCAGGCATTTTTCTGTGTGATGTCCTCAGGTCAGGACAGGTACTACATAAATGCAAACCTTCCTTTCATTTCTGATTCCCAAGCCAATAGCGACTGCTCTCTCTGTGAGAGCTCAGAGAGTGTCAGTGACACCAGGGGATTATAGCTATGTCTGTCCCTGGTCTCACCAGCCCAGTTTTTACAGTGGCCCATGCATCACAAGCTGTCCTCAGTTAATTCATTTGCAACTGTGACCCTGAACCTGACCTTCTCCATCACATCTCGTCTTCACACTACACACTTGCTTCTTATTAATTAACCACGTAAAGAGGAGAGTTGCATTATCCAGTCATCCCTCATTGATAGAGCACGATAGAGCCAGCTCTCAGCCAGTGACACAAGGTACATTCCCCACATGGTGGCAAGAGAGAATCCTTAGCTTTCTTAAATGTGGAAGTCGGGAAAATTCTGGGGTCTCTGTTGCCAGCAAACAAGAATGGATTCCATCCAATTTGCATTGCCCTCTGAGCAAATCATCTGTAACCTCGGTGATATTTATAAGAATCTCTATGACTATGTCTGTGAAATCCATGAGGGCACTGGACGTTTACTTGGGATGGTAACGGTGTGCAGGCATATGGGGAAAGGGCAGGAAATTGGGATTAACTAACAGAGCTGGACTCAATAATGGAGTCGGACTAGATAACAGAGCTGGTGCAGGCGTGATGGACAGAATGGCCTCATTCTGCACCGTAATAACTTTTTACAATATATCTAAATGATATAGAAGATGGTATCAGCAATAACATTAGCAAATTTGCTGATGACACAAAGCTAGGTGGAAGGGTAAAATGTGATGAGGATGTTAGGGGATTACAGGGTGACCTGGACAAGTTAGGTGAGTGGGCAGATGCATGGCAGATGCAGTTTAATGTGGATAAATGTCTGGTTATCCACTTTGGTGGCAAGAACAGGAAGGCAGATTACTACCTCAATGGTATCAAATTAGGTAAAGGGGCTGTTCAGAGAGATCTGGGTGTTCTTGTCCACCAGTCAATGAAGGCAAGCATGCAGGTACAGCAGGTCGTGAAGAAGGCTAATAGCATGCTGGCCTTCATAACAAGAGGGATTGAGTATAGAAGCAAAGAGGTGCTTCTGCAGCTGTACAGGGCCCTGGTGAGACCACACCTGGAGTACTGTGTACAGTTCTGGTCTCCAAATTTGAGGAAAGACATTCTGGCTATTGAGGGAGTGCAGCGTAGGTTCACGAGGTCAATTCCTGGAATGGCAGGATTGCCTTACACGGAAAGACTGAAGCGACTGGGCTTGTATACCCTTGAGTTTAGAAGACTGAGAGGGGATCTGATTGAAACGTATAGGCTTATGAAAGGATTGGACACTCTGGCAGGAGGGAACATATTTCCGTTGATGGGGGAGTGCCGAACCAGAGGACACAACTTAAAAATACGGGGTAGACCATTTAGGACAGAGATGAGGAGAAACTACTTCACCCAGAGAGTGGTGGCTGTGTGGAATGCTCTGCCCCAGAGGGCAGTGGAGGCCCAGTCTCTGGATTCTTTTAAGAAAGAATTGGATAGAGCTCTTAAAGATAGTGGAGTCAAGGGGTACGGAGATAAGGCTGGAACAGGATACTAATTAGGAATGATCAGCCATGATCATATTGAATGGCGGTGCAGGCTCGAAGGGCAGAATGGCCTACTCCTGCATCTATTGTCTATTGTCTATTGTCTATTGAATCTGTGAATATGCTTCTGAAGCCCAAGTCTTACACAGAACTTCCTTTCCCAGCCAATCCCTCTCCGTGGAAAAGAGGTGAAAACATTCTGAACATGTTACTTCATTATACTTAGATAATAGTGTCCTTTTATAATAGTCCCAGAGAGGCATAACCTCCTCAATGGTGCTTTGGGAAGAACAGGCTGTGTCTGCTCCTGTACTATCCTCTCTACTCCCTGTCTCACATCCCTGCTCACGTCAACAGCTCAGTTGTAATATGTTTGTAGTGGAGTCAGATTGTTGGCTGTTCAGGACCTGCCATGGATTAAAGCACATGGTCAATGTTGATAAAAAGCCAAGGCAGTAGGTGCCCTGCAGCAGACGGACCATCTTTCAAATAGAATGCTAAACTGAGACTCTGTCTGCCTGCTCCACTGGCTGGAAGAGATTCTATGGCACTATTGTGAAGAGGAGCTGGGAACTTCTACCTGGTCAATATTTAGCCCTCAATCAATGCCACCAAACAGGTTACCCAGTCCACATCAAGTTGCTGTCTGTGAGACACTGTGTGTGTAAACAAAATGCTGTATTTCCTAGATGACAATTATTATCTCACTTTAAGAATAATTCATTGGCTGTTAAGTGATTTATATTGTCCTCAGGTCATAAAACAAAAATTGATTTTTTTCTTTGCATTCTCCGAAGAATATTAGAAAGGCCTTCTGGTGCACTGACCAATGTTCCACCATTAACTAAAAAACAGATACCCTCATCTCAAATCACGTGTCCTGTTAGCACTTCCAAAGTAATTAATTTGTTGTAACTTGCACTTGTGAGAATGTGAAGACTACTAATATAAAAGCAGGTTCTTAGATTAGATTAGATTACTTACAGTGTGGAAACAGGCCCTTCGGCCCAACAAGTCCACACCACCCCGCCAAAGCGCAACCCACCCATACCCCTACATTTGCCCCTTACCTAACATTATGGGCAATTTAGCATGGCCAATTTACCTGACCTGCACATCTTTGGACTGTGGGAGGAAACCGGAGCACCCGAAGGAAACCCACGCCGACACGGGGAGAACATGCAAACTCCACACAGTCAGTCGCCTGAGGTGGGAATGGAACCCAGGTCTCTGGCGCTGTGAGGCAGCAGTGCCGCCCACCCTTCTTTGCATTAATGTCCTGAATGTAGCCAGGTGGGTGCTTGCTAAGTTGGCTTTTTCAGTATCCTGATTGGTTTGGCTCGGATGTTTTGGAAGTGGAAACAATTTGGAATGGTAGCTACCTGATAGCCCCATAGGGAGAACTCACTACATACAGTGAGCCACCTTATTGTGTATAGCTGTGAGTGAGCAAAAGAACTAGTTATGAATGGTCAATGGCTTCCTTGCTTCCTACATGTTTCAAGTTTTAGCCCTAGTGACTTTGAGCAGTGTCTCATCCCTATTTTAGATAGTTGGAGGTTCAAGCTAACTTCAAAGCCTTGAGAACAAATTCAGAATTAATGCTGCAGTCCCGTCCTGAGGGAGAGCAGAAGTCTAATTTTTCGCCAACTTTATCTCGGAGATTAAGATCTGATGACACCATTCGATGGAAAGTGATGGCAATTCTTTTCTAATGCCTAGGCACTAGTTATCCCTCGACCAACATAACAGCTAACTGTGGGATCTTGCTATGCACAAATCACTGACTGCAGTTTTCTCTATTATAGCGAAGTGGCTACCTTAAAGTGGTTGAAAAAAGAAAAAAACCCCAAAGAACTGCAGATGCTGGAATTCAGAAACAAAAACAAATTGCTGGAGAAACTCAGCAGACCTGAAGAAGGGTAACTGGATCCAAAATGTTAACTCTGCTTTCTCTCTATGGATGTTGCCAGATCTGCTGTGTTTCTCCAGCTATTTGTTTATAATTTTGATCCTCAAGTTCCTGATTGGCTGGATCACACCCAAGGATGTGAAAGATATTTTATATATGTGAGACCTTCCCTTGCCTACCTTTTAAGGATTGAACTTTCATGATGATGATGTCTTCTCTTACAAGCTGGTTTGTCCTGCAAATGAGTTGAGACATTGAAATTGTCAGGAACGCAGATGGTAATGTTTACAGAGCTCGCCTACACCCCAGTCTCCATTTGTGTTCACAAATGAGATCGCACTAACTGGGTTTGATGGAAAGAATTGCTTTTAGTGACTCAGTCCAACGGAATGTCTCTCTGGCCAGTAGGACTTCAGCTAGCAACCCCTCTGCCTCACAATACTGGCCCACAAATGCATCTTTACTGCCACTGAACCAGAGATGGTTCAGAATCAAACTTTAGGTCGAGTGGAATGTTTCCCTGTGAAGAGCACACCGCATTATTGCAGCAGTGGGGGAAATCCTGCATTATTTTACACACTGCCAGTGATCATTTTCTTGCATGCCTGGAGGTTGGATACAGTTTGCAAGAAGATGCTGAAAACCAGCAGATCAAACACTCCAGCCAACTCTGTTCTTACCTGATTATTTTCTCTTCACCTTCTTATACTTTTTCCATATCTGTGACATTGGTGTAACAGATTGCATATTTTCTATTGTGGGCAAATTAAAAACTGAAACATCTGCTCACAGTTTGAGTGACTTGACTTAGGGTTATAACTGATTTATTGGAATCAGTGCTCAACCGTTTTTCAAAATGTACAAAGTCCACAAAATGTGTGTGTGCATCTGCTACCACCTTGTGGTGAATATAGTCATTGCTCTGCCCTCATACCGATTGCTCTTATTGGATAGTCGGGTCATCTCATTACCTATTTGTGCAATTTGAACAGCATTATGCTTAGGGGGAGTGCTAATATGTGTTGCAAGAGATACCCAATGGGAGTGATCAGCAACAACGGATATGTTAAAACTGTGCTTCAGCCATACTTAATATAAGTAACATGATAGTAGCCATGATATTTTAAATACAACAAATTTGCCATCTTTACTCCTTACAGTAACTTTAGTCCCATCGCGATATGGTTGACTCTTAACTGCCCTCTGAAATGTTTGTACAAATACTGGGAGAGCTATCCCACAGACCAGTCACACTCACTGAGTTATGACTTGTGGCCAATGTCCCACAGTCCTCCACTCTCATTCCAATGAAAGGAGAAGCCCTGCAGATGTGGCAGTGACTGGTCCTTGAAGATCTCAGCATTGAACCACGACCTCCATGCTCATGCTAGAGAATGATGCCAGGCGTAACAGAGGTGTACATCCATTGTCCAGCCACTCGGAGGTTGAGAGTGTAGGAGGTCAGGGACTAGCGGGTTGTACTTGTGCTTGTGAATGGGTGCTAGGACATAGTCTTTTTTTATGGATAATGTGTTGGCTCAGTGGTTATCACTGCTACCTCACAGCACTAAGGACTTGGGTTTGATTCCACCCTCAGGTGACTGTGCAAGCTCCACATCGACATTCTCCCTGTGTCTGCGTGGGTCTCCTCTAGGTACTCTAGTTTCCTCCGACAGTCCAAAGATGTGCAAGTTTGGTGGATTGGCCATGCTAAATTGTCCATAGTATCCAGGGATGTGTAGGCTATGTGAATGGTCCATAGTAAAAGTGAGGTTATGGGAGTGGGTTTGGGCAGGATAATCTTCAGAGGGTTAGTGTGGACTTGCTGGGATGGGATGGCCTATGTCTGCATTTAGGCATTTTATGATTCTAGGATGCATCATCCGTGGCAAAATAGGGAAGTTAAGGTGTGTGTAAATCTGCAAAGATTAGTGGTAGGCTAGATGATTGGACAGAACCAGCAAAGACTGTCTGATGAGATAATAAAGACTATGAGAAAAAAGATAGTAAGAGTTTCTACAAGGAAAAGAGTAATTAAAGTAAATGTTGGCCCTCTAGAGTGAGAGACTGGGAATGAGAATGGAAAACTAAGTAATAGCAGAGGTTTGAACAGACAGCTTGTACCAGTCTTCTTGAAGAAGATCTGACCCAGATATCTTGTGTATTATTGGACCTAAACCAATCTACCAAACACTAATAATGAATAGTAAGCTAAATTAAGGATTCTTTATTAAAGGATAAGATTATCCTTTGTTAATGTATCCAAAATGATTTACTTATTTAGCAGGATGTTAATCAATATATCCACATTAGGTGAGGTGATGGCCTAGTGGTGTTATCGCTGGCCTGTTAATCCAGAGACCCAGATAATGTTCTGGGGAGCTGGGTTCAAATTTTGCCAAGGTGGATGATGGAATTTGAATTCAATAAATATATGGAATTAGGAGGCTAACGATGATGACCATGAATCCATTGTCAATTGTTGGAAAATCCCAACTGGTTCGCTAATGCCCTTCAGGAAAGGAAATTGCCATCCTTACCCAGTCTGGAGTATGTGTTACTCCAGACCCAGAGCAATGTCATTGACTGTTAACTGCCTTCTGGGCAATAAATGCTGGCCTATGAATTTTAAATAAAAGCTCCCTTCCCTTAAATAGAAAGATAAATATGTGAATTGATAAAATATAATTGTGTGCAAATACTTATATTTTTGGATTTTCATATTGATTACTCAAGTGTTGCTGAACTGTAAAGCTGGTCTGCTGACTTCTTCCAATTTGGTAACAGTAAAACTTTGCCAAGCTCTGCAATTATCCCTTCTCTTTGTGTTTTGGTATGGATTGATTGTTACCTTGCACTGGAATGATATCCTGTCATCTTTCCCAATTCCACACTCAGAACTTCTGGAGTTTGTTAGGGATCTACTGTATGTCAAGGAGCCAACTGGGGGACATGCTATTTTAGAACCAGTATTTTGATCTAGCATTCTGTAGTGACAAAGAACTGATTCACAATCCTATTGTAAAAAAAAATCTTCAGGAGTGAGTGATTACCACCTGATGGAATTTTACATTATGTGAGATTGCTCATTCTGAAGCAAGGGTGTTCAATTTGAATAAAGAGAAAATTCTGAATGCATGATGCACATCGTCTGATGTGGACTATGAAAATGTGTTAAAAAGTAGTCAATGGATAATCTTTAAAGGACTATTGGGAGACTTTCAATATTTCCTTCAAATATACATTGCTTCAAATTGCAAAAGCTCAACAAAGATCAACCAACCATGACTAACAGGAAGATCTGGACTGGATAAAATTAAAAGAAAAAGCCAATGAATTTGCCAGAAATAACAATAATTCTAAGAATTGGTGAGTTTTGTAGAATACAACAAAGAAGGAGCAAAGAAACTGAAAATAGAGAATGAACACAATCTAGCAAAAGACCATAAAAACAGACATTGAAAACTCCTGCAGGTATGTAAAAGATAATATGTGGCTAAAATGTATGTGAATCCATCACAGGAAGAATCTGAAGAATTTATATGGGCTATTGAGAATTAATAATGAAGCTGAATGATTACATTGGGTCTTTTTCACAGAGACAGATACAGGCAATCTCAAGAATTAGAGATGTAAGTGACTAGCCAGAATGAGGAATTCATAAGATGATGATATTGGAGAAGTTCATGGGGATGGAAGTTGATAAATCACTAGGCATGATGGTTTTCATTTAAGGGTTTTGAAGGAAGTGGCTATAGAGATGGGCAATTATGATGATAATGTGGCTTTAAGAGGTGTATTTTTGTCATTATTTTTGAAAAGTGGTTTTAAGACAGAGGCAAAGAGCTGCCTATTTGAATCCAACAAATAGCTTGAGAGGCCTTGGTGTTTTTTTTAAGTTGGAACAATAGAAGCAGCCTGAATGTGTGGGGTCAAGCTCCCACAGAACCAAGATTTTTTTGTAGTTTTAGTTTTTTAGTCATTATTGGAGTCTTGAAGCTGGGTTTGGAAACTGCAGTACATGTCTCCCTGCTACATACACACACACACACACACACACAGTTTTCTCGTGATGTTTTTCCTCCTGGAGTAGAGAATTGCCCATGAGACAATCTATTTTACTGAATTTGCCTTTGTTGAGGGTGTGTTTATGGGATGTTACTATATTGGAACAGTAACTGTTTAGTAGTTAAATTATCTATTATTCTGTTCAGTTTTCCAATAGAGTTAAGCTATTCCAATTTCTTCTTTCTTTTGTTGTATTTTAACTATGGTGTATGAATAAAGTGTGCTTTGCTTCAAGACTGGTAGTTTGACCAATTGAATTGCATCTGGAATGCAATGCCTGGAATTTGCTTTTTAAATAAGAAAACGTTAGGTTCTAGGCTATCTTAGTATATTTTGAGAGGGTTTGGTCTGGTGCATTGGTGCACATTGGTGCACAATACATTGGTGGTTATCATTCCAATGTGTGATAGATTCTGGAATTGTTCCGATGGATTAGAAAGGAAATGTCACCCCACTATTTAAGAGTAGAATGAGAGAGAAAACAGGGAACTACGGGTATGTCCCCAGCCTTACATCAGTGGTAGAGAGAATACTAGAATGCTATAAAGGATGGGATAAACAGACCCCAGTTAATTATGATCTGATTGGATATAGCATAGATTTGTTAATAGGAAATTATGTTCAATAAATTTAAGTTTTTCTGAAGATGTTATTAATAAAATTAATACAGGAGAATTGATGAATGTGGTATACTTAGATTTTCAGAAGGCTGTTGATAAACTCTTCCACAGGATGCTGGTTAGAGAAAATGAAGCACGTGTTATAGTAGGTAAAGTACTGATGCGAATTAAAGATTGGTTAATAGACAGAAAACAAAGATTAGGAATAAAGGGGTGTTTTATCCATAAGCAGACTGTGACTAGTACCACAGGGATCAGTACTGGGGCTCTAACTGTTCACAATTTATATTAATGATTTGCAGTAGGAGAGCAAATGTAATATTTCCAAATTTGCAGATGATATAAAGTTAAGTAGAAATATGTCTTAGGAAGATTTTGACCAGCTTAGTGAATGGGGAGAAGGAATGTGTGAAAAAATATAAGGTTAACTGCTTCAATAGGGGGAAACATGTGCAGGGTACACTTAAACAGAGGGGCTGTGATGTGTAAAGTGACTTGGGTATCTTTGATAGTAATGGAATCGTTTGTATTTTTAAAAACATTTTCTAATCAACTTGTTCAGAGACGTTATTCTGCCTGCTCCAGAAGTGTGTGACTTGAACCTTTATTGCAAGAGGATGCGAGTAATGTAGGAAACAGTGAAATCTTTTTTCAGTTGTGTAGGCGTTTAGTTAGCCTGCACCCAGAGTAGTGTGTGCAGTTTTGGTCTCCATATCTCAGGAAAGGTATTGCAGGTAGTTCTTCAATAACACGATGGTTGCATTCTTGTGCAACCCCACATTATAGAAAAATTGCACTTTAGAAACAGTGCTTTATGTGTTGGTGATGTAATCGCATTACAGCCAACACGTTTTAAAAGTTTGCTTTAGAAACAGTGTCCCCAATTTGTCAATCACGTTACAGCGAATTTGCGTTAATGAAACAAGTGTTATAGCAGAATGAATCATATTGCCATAGACAAAATGGAGCAAATGTTCAGCAGACTTGTTCCTGGGATGGTTGAACTGTCCTATGAAGGGTGATTGGACAATCTGGGTATTTATTCTGCAGAGTTTCAAAGAATGGGAAGTGATCCCATTGAAACTTAGAGCATACCGATATACAGGTTAGATATAGGCACTGTATATGTTCGAGTAATCGTCAAATTTTTTGACTACTTTTTAAGGTTACATTTATAAGGTCAACTATTACATGGATACTACTTTTCAGCAGTTGCAATTCATCCCCATCAAAATTCATACTATATCAGAAGCAGAAACACAATTGATCTCTAAACAAATAAAGAAAAAAACACAATGAATTACGACAATTCTGAAAACCCAGAGAGAAGCATAATGGGCAACACACTGACTCGTAAAAGTTGATCTGTTATCCGTGATGATCTAAGGTTGACTTTTACTTGAGATAGATGGAAAATTCCAGACTCTTGGGCCAAAAATAGGGGTCAGCTTTTACGTGATATCGACTATCACTCATGTTAAGTTGTTTCCACTGATTGGGGTGTCTAGAACCAGGGACACAATTTAAGAATAAGGGGGGATGCTATTTGGGTTCAAGATGAGGAGATGTTGTTGATCTGAGAAGGTAGTGAACTTGTAGAAACTTCTACCACGGGAGGATATGGAAGGTCAGTCTTTGTGTGCATTTAAGGTAGAGATCGATACATTTCTGATTACCTGTGGTGCACAAGGCTATAGGGATGGTGTGGCCAGAAGGCATTGAAGTATTCAATCCACCATAAATGTATTGAATGGCAGAGGGAGCTTGATGGACTGAATGGCCTACTCCCGTTCCTAAGTTGATTTAGAACAGAAGAGTTCAAAACTGGGCATCAACAAGACTCTGGGTCGGCAGCAGCAGAGTTGTATCTCACCATAAATTTAACAGCTCATGGTCTGGCATATCCCCCATTCCACCATTATGACCAAGCAGCGAAAGATCAACCATGATTCAATCTGGAGGCTATGAATGAATAATTGTGATTAGAACAGTAAAATACCGTGAAAAGTTTTCCCACAGTCGCCACGATCCCCTGCCATTTTGAACAGTTTTAAGAATAAGAGAAAAAAGGAAGATATAGGAAGGATGTTGTGAAAGATGAAAGGGTTCAGAAAAGATTTACAAGGATGTTGCCAGTGTTGGAGGGTTTGAGCTATTTTCTCTGGAGCGTTGGAGGCTGAGGGGTGACCTTATAGAGGTTTATAAAATCATGAGGGGCGTGGATAGGATAAATAGACAAGGTCTTTTCCCTGGGGTGGGGGAGTCCAGAACTAGAGGGCATAGGTTTAGGGTGAGAGGGGAAAGATATAAAAGGGACCTAAGGGGCAACTTTTTCACGCAGAGGGTGGTGCGTGTATGGAATGAGCTGCCAGAGGAAGAGGTGGAGGCTGCTACAATTACAACATTTAAAAGGCGCCTGGATGGGTATATCAATAGGAGGGGTTTAGAGGGATATGGGCCAAGTGCTGGCAAATGGGACAAGATGAGGTTAAGATATCTGGTCGGCATGGACGAGTTGGACGGAACAGTCTGTTTCTGTTTTGTGCCTATCTATGATTCTGCATAACATAAAGAGAGGGCATCAGTCCTGAGCCAGCTCCTTATGGCCTGTGCCACCATCCCTCCTCCAATACCTGTGCTGCTGTCTACACTGAACTAACCAATGCTGAAGTTGTCACTCTTCAGACACCATCTCTTGCTGCTGGCTGATTCTCCTCCCTTCTCTTTACACCTCCTGCCTACGCTGGACCCAACTAACATGAGGGTTGTGTCTCTCGCTGCTGGGCCCACCTTGTTGTCACAATGATACCCTTCCGCCATCACTTCAGCACTCCCCTGCCAGCACTAGACCCCCGCCAACGATGAAGTCACCAATCCTCAGGTGCCATTTCTCACTCCTGTGGCCTACCTCGTCAACATGGCCTCCACCGATGTAGCAGCTGCCAATTCTGAAGCCAGTTCCCGTGCTCGCCCTGATAAAGTAAACGGGCTCACTTACTGCCACTCATGCCATCCATGCTCAAGACAAGAGGTAAGTTAAAAGAAAAGAAAAAAGAACAATGATTGGAGCAGATGATCATGGGCCCTATTCTGCGGCCATCTTGATGACATCTTGAGACAACTTGCTGGGAGCAGCACCGGTAGAAACAGTACACCCTAGACAGGACTCAGTGATCCCAACAAATCAGGTTGAAGCTCTGCAGATTACCACATCGGGTGCTGAATGGTGGCAGATTATGAAAGAATGACTAAAACAGAGGGAGGAGCCTCTGCAAACATCTCACTCTCAGCATTGGCGAAGTCTGACACATCAATGCAAAAGGAGAAAGTGAGGACTACAGATGCTGGAGATTAGAGTCAAAAGGTGTGGTGCTGGGGAAGCACAGCCAGTCAGGCAGTATGCGTGGAGCATGAGAATTGACGTTTCAGGCATAAGCTCTTCAAAGACCAGGCTGAGATGTTTGCAACCAAGAGTAAGGTCCACCTCAGCCTCGTATCTTGCATCAGAGAAACCTTTCTTCAGCCAATTCAGTCCACTCGGACAGGAAGGGATGGCTGAGCATAGAAGGAACAATACAATCCCTTTGCCTCAACAACTCTCACTCCAACTCTTTCAATTGTATCACTGTATTTTTGACTGTTCCTAATCTCTGATCCACTGTTCACTCAGAGAGGGTGATCCTGCAGGCAATGCAACTACACAGCTCTACTGAATAATAAAATCCCGAAGCAGCAGATCAGGGTAAAGGTGACAAAACATAAAACTGCAGAATGTCCAGAGTATTCTTCGCAGATAAAAGTCACAGGTGTGGCTCCATTCAGGCCTGGGAGCATAAACTTGAGCTTTGAAAGGGCAACAATGCATCACAAACACACAATACAAACTCTGTGGGTGCTTGTGAAAAGGTAAAAGGGACAGTTAGTACAAAAAAGTGGCAAGGTGAGGGGAGGCTTGGACAAGGGACTCTACTACGTGCGCTTGGAATTTATTGGTTGATTTGCTGCGGCATTCGCGAAAGCTGATCATTTCCCTGTCAGTCTTTCACCGAGTTGCAAACATTCTCTGATGAATCTGCAGCCTTTAGGCAACTGTTGATGTGCCCAAGCCACTTGCTGTCACTGAGGGTGTATAACTTGACGCGACATTTCACAGCCAGTTTCCCATTCACCAGTAAACAAAAACAAGTCATTGCCACTTTACTGTTATGACCTCGTTACTGGCAATCAATGAAGTATTTGCTCCATGATGGATACTCCCTTTGTAGTTTCCCAAAAGCAGAGTTGGTCTGCAATGGATCATTTCACAACAACCAAACTGAGCAAAACAATGGGCCTGACTACAGCTCATCTGCACAATGTTGGTCCCAGCTAAATTTGCTTTATGTTGGTGCCCTGACTATATGTATAAAACAGCAGCCAACCTTTTCAATTATGTAACTCAAGGACCCTATCAGGAAATTTACTGGTGATGAGTGGGACAAATATGATTCTACGAAATACAAGATTTGCCCTATTCAATATTCATCCCCAAGTATAGTAAATCCAGGGAAATTGTAATGAAGGAAAGTTTTGTAAAAAATGCACCACAACTTTGCAACACCCTGTCTCCTCCAGCACTGGTTCACTGGTCTGCCTGAAATGCTGAATTAGGAGAAAGTGAGGACTGCAGATGCTGGGATCAGAGCTGAAAAATGTGTTGCTGGAAAAGTGCAGCAGGTCAGGCAGCATCAAAGGAGCAGGAGAATCGACGTTCCTGAAGAAGGGCTTACGCCCAAAACATTTTGAAGTGCTGAATGTCACATTTTAATGTTTAACTTAATGTGCTTGGTTGATTAAGCTCTTTCCAACCAAATCTGTTAACGAGCATCAATTTCTCAGCAATCCATGGGTCTCTCAGCTCTTATTTCTAAGACAAAACCAAATGCAACATTTTGAAGTTGTCATTTTTATTCTTTTTAATCAATCAATTACTGAGGTCTGAATGAATTTAATATCGAAAATTTGGCATTCTATTTTTAACTTTGCTATTTTTCTCCACGTTTTTTTTTTGAGTCATACAGGATGAAAACATCCCTCAGTCCGACCAGGTTTCCCAAACTAAATAGATCCCATTTGGCCCATATCCCTCTAAACCTTTCCTATTCATGTCCTTGAACAATTTCTTTTAAGTGTTCTTCCTGTATCTGCCTCTACCACTTTCTCTGGCAGTTCATTCCATACAGAGGAACCTTGATTATCTGAATGTCGATTATCCGAATTTCAGGTTATCTGAACAAGACTGCAAGGTCCCAATGCTTGGCTAAACTGTGTTATCTGGCATTCCATTATTCCAAACAACATACTCCCCCACCCATGTCATTTGGATAATCGAGGATTCCTCTGTATACAGACCACCCTCCGTTTGAATGAGTTGCCCCTCAGGTCCCTTTTAAATCTCTCCTCTCTCACCTTAAACTTATGCCCACTAGTTTTGAACTCCCTTACACTAGAGAAATGACACTTTGTTATTCATTCTATCCATTCCCCTCATGATTTTAAAAACCTCTAAGGTCATCCCTCAATCTTCTTAATTCCAGAGAAAAACAGTCCCAGCTTATCCAGCCTCTCCTTTTAACCCAAATCCTCCAGTCCTGGTGGCATCCCAGTAAAACCTTTCTGCACCCTTTCCAATTTAATAATGCCTTTCCTAAAGTACGGTGACCAGAACTGTACACAGTATTCCAAAACTGGCCTGACCAACATCCTGTATAGCCACAACATGACATCCCAACTGCTGTTCTCAATGCTCTGACCAATGAAGGTTAGCGTGTCAAATGCCTTCTTCATGACTCTACCTTCAAGGAACTATGTACCTGCATCCCTAGGTCTCTTGGTTTGACAACATTCTGCAAGGTCCTATCATTAACTGTGTTAATCCTGCTCTTGTGTGTCTTACCAAAATGCAACACCTCACTTTTATGTAAATTAAATTAAATTTTCTAAGGGCTTGTGGTCTGCTTCCAGAAGGGCTGTGTTAGCCCCCTATAACCATGGTGTTTGGAGCCAGTTTTCTTGTCTCAATCTAGAAATGGGCTGATTACGGTGGAATATGGCGCAGCGTCACAAAATCCTATCCTGAGATACAGGATACTTTCTGGGAAGAGTCACAGCATACAGAAAAGTAAATGAGGACTGCAGATGCTGGAGATTAGTGTCGAGAGTGTGGTGCAGCTAAAGAACAGCAGGTCAGGCAAATTGACGAACGGCTTTTGCCCAAAACGTTGATTCTCCTACTCTTTGGATGCTGCGTGACTTGCTGTGCTTTTCCAGCACTACACTCTCAACACAGCATAAAGAGTAAAAAGCCTTCAGTGACCTTCCTCTTCACTTGTTTAATACCTCAGCAGCCATTTATAATACCCTGACCAAAATTCTGTCTGTGATCAGGAACTCCTGATTAATGGGAGACAGCAGCTCTCCAGCTCTGATCAGTTGGGCTGATGGGAATAAATTCCAGATGTCTGCTGTCCTGGCAATGGCACAAACCCAATTTTGTTTTTGTCACAAATCTGGCAATGCAGGTCAATTGTCAAGTAAGGAGAGAGAATAGATATGTTAGCATTTTAGGTGCAAGCCTTCATGAAGGGCATGGATAGGATGAATAGCCAAGGTCTTTTCCCTGGGGTGGGGGAGCCCAGAACTGGAGGGCATAGGTTTAGGATGAGAGGGGAAAGATATAAAAGGGACCTAAGGGACAACGTTTTCACACAGAGGGTGGTATGGGTACAAAATGAGCTTCCAGAGGAAGTGGAGGATGCTGGTACAATTACAACATTTAAAAGGCATCTGGATGGGTAGATGAATTGGAAGGGTTAGAGGGAAATGCTGACAAATGGGACAAGATGAGGTTCAGATATCTGGTCGGCATGGACAAGTTGGACCAAAGGGTCTGTTTCCATGCAGTACAGCTCTATGACTCTAAGAGGCAGCACTTCAAGTGTCAACTTGCCCTCTTTAGACAGATGCTGACTTAGAACATAAAACATTACAGTGCAATACAGATCCTTCGGCCCTCGATGTCGTGCTGACCTGTGAAACCAATCTGAAGCCCACCTAACATACACTATTCCATTTGTCTATCCAATGACCATTTAAATGCCCTTAAAGTTGGAGAGTCTACTATTGTTGCAGGCGGATCATTCCATGCCCCTACTACTCTCTGAGTAAAGAAGCTACCTCTGACATGTGTCTTATATCTATCACCCCTCGCTTTAAAGCTATGTCCCCTCATGCTAGCCATCACCATCTGAGGAAAAAGACTCACTGTCCACTTTATCTAATCCTCTGATCATTTTATATGTCTCAATCAAGTCACCTTTTAATCTTCTCTCTAATGAAAACAGCCTCAAGTCCCTCAGCCTTTCCTCATACGATCTTCTCTCCATACCAGGTAACATCCTAATAAATCTCCTCTGAACCCTTTCCAAGGCTTCCACATCCTTCCTATGATGCGGTGACCAGAACCGTATGCAATACTCCAAGTGCAGCTGCATCAGAGTTTTGTACAGCTGC
Source organism: Chiloscyllium punctatum (assembly GCF_047496795.1). NCBI lineage: Eukaryota > Metazoa > Chordata > Chondrichthyes > Orectolobiformes > Hemiscylliidae > Chiloscyllium > Chiloscyllium punctatum. The sequence goes on along the minus strand of NC_092760.1, from coordinate 36,419,145 downwards.
TGCATGACCTTGTGGCTCCAAAACTCAATCCCTCTCCTAATAAAAGCTACCACAGTGTTTGCCTTCTTAGCAACCCTATCAACCTGGTTGACAACTTTCAGAGATCTCTCTGTTTGTCTACACTACCAAGAATCTTACCATTAGCCCAGTACTCTGCACTCCTGTTACTCCTTTCAAAATGAATCATTTTTCTGCATTAAACTCCATTTGCCACCTCTCAGCTCAGCACTGCAGCTTATCTATGTCCCTCTGTAACCCACAACATCCTTTGACAATATCAACAATTCTACCGATGTTAGTGTCATCTGCACTAACCCATCCTTCTATGCCCACATCGAGGTCATTTATAAAAATGACAAACAACAGTGGAGCATAACACTGGCGGCACGATGGCACAGTGGTTAGCACTGCTGCCTCACAGCGCCAGAGACCCGGGTTCAGTTCCCACCTCAGGCGAGTGACTGTGTGGAGTTTGCACATTCTCCCAGTGTATGCGTGGGTTTCCACCGGATGCTCCGGTTTCCTCCCACAGTCCAAAGATGTGCAGGTCAGGTGAATTGGCCATGCTAAATTGCCCGTAGTGTTAGGTAAGGGGTAGATGTAGGGGTATGGGTGGGTTGCGCTTCGGCGGGGCGGTGTGGACTTGTTGGGCCGAAGGGCCTGTTTCCACACTGTAAGTAAGTAATCTAAACAGATCCTTGCGGTACCCCACTAGTAACTGAACTCAAGATGAATATTTCCCATTAACCACCACCCTCTGTCTCCTTTCAGCTAATCAATTTCTGATCCAAACTGCTAAATCACCCTCAATCCCATGCCTTCTTATTTTGTGCAATAGCCTACCGTAGGGAACCTTATCAAACGCCTTACTGAAATCCATGTACACCACATCAACCGCTTTACCCTCATTCACCTGTTTGGTCACCTCCTCAAAGAACTCAATAAAGTTTGTGAAGCATGACCTGCTCTTCAGAAAACCATGTTGACTATCCCTAATCAACTTATTTCTTTCTAGATGATGATAAATCCTGTCTTATGTAACTTTTTCCACCACTTTACCCACAACTGAATTAAGGTTCACTGGTCTATAATTGCCAGGTTTGTCTCTACTCTCCTTGAACAGGGGATCAACATTTGCTATCCTCCAGTCTTCCAGCACTATTCCTGTAGACAATTACGACATAACTCAGTCTCCTCCCTGGGTTCTCAGAGAATCCTAGGATAAATCCCATCCGGCCTAGGGTTACTTGTCTATTTTCACACTTTCCAGAATTGTTAACATCTCAATGCCTTCTAGTCCATTAGCCTATATCTCAGTATTCTCCTCGACAACATTGTCTTTTTCCAGTGGGAGTTCTGACAAAAAATATTCATTTAGCGGTTCCCCATTTCCTCTGACTCCACACCCAACTTGCCACAGTTTCTGTCCTTGTTCCCAAAGTTGTGAGCTTTCAATGACCATGGAGCCATTGGTAACACTGTGGAGCAGGTTGTCAGTCTCCAAAAGCAAATGTTTTACTGATTACATTTCTCAGGTGGTGGGAGAGAATCGGTGCAACAATACTTGAGGGCCTTCATGTAAATGGCAGAACATTGCAATTTTGAAGACCCACTTCTGAGATCTGGAGACCCCCCTCAAGAAGAGTAGGAGCTAGGGAGAACAACACATGACCAGGCACAATTGGATAGAGCTCAAGGGGCTGCAATATGAACCTGTGCTTCAATGAAAATTAATTTCCTACCCCCAACATGAATTCACTACTCCCTTACTGTACATTCACTTCAAACTTGTCATGATAAATTCACCATGGCATCATTCACTCAAGAAATAGTAAACACCTTCAACAATATATATCAATAACAAAAAAAAGTCACAGTTCATACCTATGTGTTCTCTTAGTGCCCATTTTTTCAGATACCCTTAACTGAGCTAGTGGTCCAATGTTGTGATAACTGATCTGAGCCCATTATAACTGCAATGTGGCTGGTGAAAAGTTACCAAATTCATTCAGATACTGACCTTCGGCTGCTCTGGGCTGGTTTCGGATTGTACCACTCCAGCATGGGTGTAGTTGACTGGTTTCAGACTGTTTCACTCCAACAGGGATGTAGTGGCCTGGATTTGGACTGCACCACTCTAGAATGGGTGCTGTGGTCTGGACTGGCTGGCTGGCAGAAATCAGGTGGAGTGATATTTGTTTGGGTCATACTTTCTGCCATCATGTGGCAGTATGTGTAGTGAGGAGGATGTTAAGAGGCTGTAGGGTTACTTGGACACACTGGCTGAGTGGGCAAATACTCAGCAAATCCAACATAATGTGCATAAATGTGGTCACAAAAACAGGAAGGCAGATTATAGCATTACCTGAATGGTGGCAGTTTGGAAAAGATGAGGTGCAATGAGACCTGGGTGTCATGGTGGAACAGTCACTAATATTGGCATGCAAATGCAGCAGGCAGTGAGGAAAGCTAATGGCATGCTGGCCTTCATAGAGAGAGGATTTGAGTATAGGAGTAGGTATGTCTTGCTGCCGTTATGCAGGGCCTTGGTGAGGCCACACCTTGAGTACTGTGTCCAGCTTTGGTCTCCTAGTCTGAGGAAGGACATTCTTGCTATTGAGGGAGTCCAGCGAAGGTTCGTCAGACTGATTCCTGGGATTGCAGGACTGAAAAATGAGGAAAGACTGGATCAACTGGACTTGTACTCACTGAATCTAGAAGAATGAGGGGGCATCTCATAGAAACATACAAAATCCTGATGGCACTGTACAGGGTAGATGTGGAAAGAATGTTCCCAATGTTGGGGAAGTCCAGAATCTGGGTCATAGTGTTAGAATAAGGGGTAAACCATTCAAGACTGAGCTGAAGAAGAATTTCTTGACTCAGAGAGTTTTGAACCTGTGGAATTCTCTCCTACAGGAAACTGTTGGGGCCAGTTCATTAGATATATTCAAGAGGGAGCTGGACATGGCCCTTGTTGGTAAAGGAATCAAGGGATATGGAGAAAGGGTGGGAATGGGATACTGAGATTGCATGATCAGCCATGATCATATTGAATGGTGGGGTAGGCTCAAAGGGCTGAATGGCCTAATTCTGCACCTATTTTCTATGTTTCTATGAAAGGCCACCCAGTTTGTACTCCTCAGTAGCAGCAATGTGTACTGCCTACAATATGCACTGCCAAAAATTCACCAAAGGTCCTTATACAGCATTTCCCAAGTACAATAACTTGCATATGGAAGGACAAAGGCAGTAGGTAAATGGGAACACGGCCACTTGCAAGTTCCCCTCCAAGCCACTCAAAATACCGACTTGGAAATATATCATCATTCGTTCATGGTCACACACACACCCACACACCCGCACTCACAGCCACACATACTCACACACAGACACCCCCACTCTTTGTCTCACACTCACATGTATTCACACACAGTCACACACACCCACTCACACTCACACAATCACACACACTCTCACACGTGCACACTCTCACACTCACATATTCACTCTCACACAGTCACACACACATACATACTTTCACATACGCTTTCAAACACGCACTCTTACATACACTCTCTCAAACTGTCAGACGTCCATATACTGTTTTATGTATTCACATAAATAAATAATAAGCCTTGTAAATGTTACAAAGTGATAACATTTCATCCATTTCTCCAATGTACAAATATACTTCTATGTAAGCGTTCTCAAGCTTTCTGGGAATCCAAGATGCTTTATCCAAGAAGGCAATATTCCTTGATCTGGCCAAGTGGTATTTTGGGCTGGAACCATTGAGACTGATATTTATATCTAGCCCATTGGAAAGTAGATATTTCCCATACATTATAGTTCTCTGCACAAGAAATGGTCTGTACTTTCCACAGACTCTATTTTCTTCAATCATTTTATCAACTTGCTTTTTTATTAAAATAAAGCATGAAGAAGTTTCACACAAATAATATTGATTAACTACAGTGGAAATTAACCTTTTAAGATTGTTAAGGAAACTTATTATTTGAGAAGTGGTGACAAACTAAGGGAGAGAGAAGTCAGACAATACAGACAAATTGCATAACATAATGTCCTGCACAAGGGTCAAATGCTGGGCTATGACTTTTTGACCACATTAGGCATTGTGCAATTCTTCGATCCTCAAAAACTTTAAAAAAATCCTACGTTTGCTACTGAAAAGTATCACATCAAAACGAAAGCCGTGTCCTCTCTGGATAATTATCTGTGATAAATCTTTTTATAGATGGTCCAAACTGACAAATCAATAAAGATAAACATATTAGTCCTTGCCTCAATTTTGTACTGGCTGTTTGGGCAATAAATTGGGCAGCGCTGAGATGAATGCATTTTTAAAACTATCACAACCTGGTGTCAAAATGTCAACTTTAATAGGTTTAGTTCATAGACCTAGTGCAATATATTAAAAATAGACAATAGGACCCACTAAAAATAATTCAAATTTGTCAGATAAAGGGCCACAGTTCAAGTAGACAGACCACTTGCAAAACTCCTGTGACGTTTGCAGCTACACAATATTTCATCTGGTGGCATGCAAAACCTTTTCATTCTGTCTGAGTTAATGTGATCTCAATAATAGAGATTCCGTTTAAATATTAGCTTGATAATGAAACAGAATGCGTCAATGAGGCCATTAAAAGGGCAGCTTCCTTCCTATCTTCTGCTGTCAATTATCTAAAGAAAACATCAAGCTTTGAAATTACATCCTTTATGTTAATAACTGTTTGCACTGCACAAGTGCTCTTGTCTGATAGTGCCATGTTTAGCATTAGAACATTTTGCAAACTCTGCTTTTATGAGCTTTTATATCCACTTTGTGCAGAGACCTGTGTTATCGATGAAAAGTTTGTCCACATTGTTTTCTTATTAAGAATGTACATCACATTACAGAAAACGATTCAGTATGAAGAGATGGCACATTGATACAAAAACACAAAAGAGCCCAAAATAGCAACAGCAATGTTTTATGTGTATCCTGCTCATCATTATTGTTTTCTCTTTGTCACTGAAGATAGTCCTTACTTGCCTGTTGTGTATTCTGCCATGACGGTGGAGCCTAATTACACCACTGCATGGCATTCAACAATGTGGGCAAGGATGAATTGTCAAATTATTTTTGGGACTGTCTAGTCCTTCTACCTTGTCTGTAAATCTCTTTTGCTGCTTTTCTTTGTTGCTATTTCAAGGAAACAACCCCATCAGTGATTGCTACCCTTGTGTTTTTCTCCCAATCTGTAGTGGATACACCACATTTTCTAATGTTCTCGAATCTTAATTGTCATGCTAGTGTCTAAGCTGGAGTAAATTGTGCTAAGGATTTTGTCATCAGCCATATGCATTACAAGTCACTGCATCTGACTTAGTTCCTGATAATGGGTGATTCAATCCCAGATTTTTTTTTCCTCTTTGGAGGAGAGATATCAACTTTCCTTACTGTTATTGAGGATCTTTACTCAGTTCTGAGGAAGTGTCACTGGACCTGCGACATAAACTCTGATTTTACTGCACAGATGCTGCCAGACCTGCTGAGCTTTTCCAGCAACTTCTGTTTTTGTTTCTGATTTATAGCATCTGCAATCCTTTCATATTTTTAAACTGAGAACCCTTACATTTGATTAAAAGAAAGCTCCACGTGTAAAACATCTGAAAGACCAGAAAATACCCAACAGGTCTGGCATCAAGTGTGGAGAGAGAGAAAGAGAGAGTTAACCTTTTGAGTTATGTATGGTTCTTCCTCAGTACTGAAGAAAAGTAGAGATGTAATGGGTTTTATGCCAGTGAAAAGGAGGGAAGAACATAAAGGAAGATCTGGGCTGGAGTAGAAGGTAGGAAAGCTTAAGTGACAAAGATATTATGGAAGCATAGGTTCCACATGAAATACTGTTGCACGTTTCTGTTCCTGTAATTGCTTTGACAACATTGAAGCTGACAACTGTTTGTTGTAACAATGTGCCTATAATGTAAGACATGATACAGTAGACATATGACTGACCCAATGAGCATTCTGAACAGGCCATGGTTCGATATTGTTTGTCAGCTAAGACAGTGTAGTCCGCGAGTTGTTGAGAGTTCACAGATGCATTCACGGGGTATCTAGAACTACTACAACAATTTAGACTGTTGGAGAAGATTTTTTTTTAAATGAAAGGATCATTTTTGTACCAAAATACAGAAACAATGTGGACTTTGAGCATTGGCAGAATAGTAAAAGAACACTGCGGCTTATGGTAATTGAGGTGCTGATGTGAAAGGCATCATAAATGAATACCATGATATCAAATATTCATGGCTTGTGGTTGGGAATATAGTGTTGTCCCCAGTCCACCCTGCAATGCTGAGTCTGAGAGCCTAACTAATTAGCAGGGGTGGAGAGCAAACCACAATTGAACCTTAATGAAATGAGTAACTTTTCTCAATGACAAGATGTAGGCGATTGTATGAAAGCAACAGGCACAAGTTACAGTGAGTAGTTTGGCATAATTACAGAGAATAACAGGATCTTGTGCTCAATTCCCCCTTCTCCACCAAAAGATGGTGCAACATCCTCAGATTGGGTTTTGCTTAATACAGCTTCAACATTAACTATTTCAGATCTATTACCTTAAATAGCAAGGTTTATTGTCCACATGCACCCATCTTCCACAGGATTGTGGTCCAGAGGAGGAGGAGACAATGGGAGACTGCACTGTATGGGAAACATAGTTTTTCAGAAGCAAGTCACAGCAAAAACAGGAAGATGTTTCCAGAATTAATGACATCAGTTTAAAAGGCTTGTCATCTTTGTTCTATGCCAAATAGATGGACTCTAGCAATGATCTGTGAAAACTGCTATCGTTTTCTTTTACATTTCAGTGAGGAGAAAGGTAAAAGATAAATGCTCAGTAATAATTAGTGAAGCTTTAACAAGATGACACATGTAGGTTTGTTTTAAAACTTAAATCATGTATCTTCAAAGGACTTGGGAGCAGGGATACAGATTTGACTACAGGGTAAGAAATTAAAGAATAGTGATTAATATTTTTTGGGGCTATTGTAATGCAAACAGTATTGACCTCCAGAAATAAGCATTGGAACCATTTTCTCTCTCTCTCTTTCTCTCCACCACATCCCCTCTTTCTTTCTCTCTGTCATAGATATATTCCAAGACTCAAACTCTGGTCTAAAGATTCTTGCCTCTATACTTTGGATATCAATGGCTCACATCAAATTGGACACTGTTCTAGGAAATGTGGTACTCTTTGTTAAACAACATCACAATAATAGACTTACAATGACACTGGTTGCTTGGAGATCCTGCAAGTTAGGGTTCATCTCAATGCATCAATACATCTTCAAGTGGATCTTTAGAATTGTTTTTATTTATTCAAAGAAATGTGGGGGTCACTGTTTGATGAAGAGTGGAGGGAATGTATACAGAAGGTGGTGGATTTGGTGACAATCAAGGAGTACAGTCAGAGCTGCACTCATCCAGATTTCCGCCTTGCTACAGAATTCCTAGCCTCTGACCTGGTGTTTTGGACAGTGTGTGTGCATGTTTGGTCTGACTGGTATCTTTGATTTTGGGAACCTCAGGAGGAGAACAAAATCACTCATCCATTCAGCATTTCTGGCTGAAGATAGGTGCAACTACTTGAGCCGTATAATTTGCAATGAGGCCCTTTGCTTCCCCATTGATGAGGATGGGCAAATTTGTGGAGTCTTCACCTCCTGCTGGTTATCTAATTGCACCCCCCTCCACCATTCACAACTGGACATGACTGTACTGCAGAGGTTAAATCTGATCTGTTGGTTGTGGGACCGCTTAGTCCTGACTATTGGGCTGAGCTATCTTACAAGCAGCTTTGTAATGTGTCTCCATCAACAGCAGCAAAGCAAAGGAGCTGGTCATTGATTCCTGTCTGCACCAATGGTGCTGAGGTGGAGATGGTCGAAAGCATCAAGTACCTGGACCAACAATCTGTCCTGTTCCATCCAAGTTGATGCAGTAGTCAGGAAAACACAATGATTTCTCTACTTCCTCAGGAGGCTAGGACATTTGGTGTGCTCACAAGAACTCTTATCAGGTTTTAGAGATGCTCCATAGAAAGCATCCTGTCTGGATGCATCACATGATGTTTTTGGCAATTACTCTCCAAAGACCGCAAGAAATTACAGAGATTTGTGAACACAGCCCAATCCATCATGCAAACCTGCCTACCATTCACTGACTATCTACACTTCCTGCTGCCTCTGGAAAGCAACCTTCATAATCAAATACCTCTCCCAACCTGATTATACTCTTTTCCACCCTCTTCTGCCAGAAATAAAAGATTGAATACACGTACGAACAGGATCAAGAACAGCTTCTTTCCCACCGTTATCAGACTTTGGAACTGACCTCACAGAGTTAATCAACAGTGCAAGCTTTAACTGCAGAGATTGAAATCCACTGTTTCTCTTGTTAAACAATATTGAACTTTATCAGCCTTCAAATTTTATTCCACTCAATAAAAAAATTACTTTTTTAAATAGATTAATACATAATAAGCTATAGCCCATAGACTGAGCAAAACACCTTTAAATGAGAAAATATAAAAACTAAGCGAAAATTGAACTAAATTGTAATAAAGAAAAACCCACATGCCAGAATACTAAATCTACAGAAGTATGAAATCTAACAACCTAAGAGGGAGTGAATAATTTGTAGTGATGACTCAAATCGTAGTTCTGTTTAATATAGCAGCTATTGGAAAATTTACTATACAAGTAATATTTACATTTGAAAAAGTTTCTTCACTAGCTTTTACCACTATACCATATCAACTCTTGGTGAAGGTGGTGAATGGAAAGAGTTTCTGCATTTGGTACCAGTGTAACTGATGTTAACCATTAAAAATGGGTAATCAGTCTTTCAATTCTCTGGGAAAAGATTTGTCTTATGCCTGCTCAATAAAAACTCAATTCACCATTAAGGAAAACTCTGACAATTGGCATTCTAACAATTGTATCATATCAACGTGGATCTCTTTACATCTTCTGTGCATTTGTAACGTATGTTTACACTCTATTCTCCCGCCCTCATGCACTTTGGCCAGTATAGTACACAAAACAACACTTTTCACTGTGTCTCAGTACAAGTGACAAAAATAAAACATTCAATTAGGTTGGCAGGAGTGCATTTGCTGTTGTCATTCGCAATGCTTGGGTTGATGCCATGCAGTCCTTTGGGTTTCACCTACTTGTTAAAACTTTAAGCAGCTTGATACAACTGGATAGTTTGCTAGATCATTTCAGAAGATTAAGAGCAAACCACATTTCTATGGGTCTGGAGTCATGTGGAGGTCAGACAGGGTAAGTATGGCAGCTTTCCTTACCTAAAGGACGTTAGTGAACTATTTGGATTTTTATGATAATCAATAATAGTTATGTGGTTGGTATTAGGCTAGTTTTTAATTCTAGTTATTGAATTCTAATTTCATCATCAGCTTTGGTGGAATTCATGCCTATGCCCCCAGGACATTAGCCTGTGGGTCTGGATTACTGATCCAGTGACAGTACCACAACCTCCTACTGCATTGAATCGTAGAATCCCTACAGTGTGGAAGCAGGCCATTCTGAAGAGTATCTGACCTCCCAACCCCATTCCTGTAACCCTGCATTCCCATGGCTTAGCATGTTTTGAGAAGATTTGTAGCTCAGGTTGAGGTTCTGAATGTAGATTTGCTCACTGAGCTGGAAGGTTCATTGCCAGATATTTCGTCACCCTACTAGGTAACATCTTCAGTGGGCCTCCAGGCGAAGCACTTGCTTTCTATGTATATGTTTGGGTTTCTTTGGGTTGGTGATGTCATTTCCTGTGGTGATGTCATTTCCTGTTCTTTTTCTCAGGGGTTGATAGATGGAGTCTAACTTGATGTGTTTGTTGATAGAGTTCCATTAGAAATGCCATGTTACCTAGTAGGATAACGTCTGGAAATTCACCTTCCAGCTCAGCGAGCAAACCTACATCCATTCCCATGGCTCATCCACCCAGTCTACACATCCCTGGATACTATGGGGCAATTTAGTACGGCCAGTCCATCAAACCTGCGCATCTTTGGAGTGTGAGAGAAACCCACATACTCATGGGGAGAATGTGCAAAGTCCACACAGTCGCCCTATGGTGGAATCAAACCTGGGTCCCTGGCACTGTGAGTCAGCAGTGCTAACCACTGAGTCACCGTGCCCCCAACCCCCACCCCCTGGGCTTGCAACTACAAGTCCTTCACCAAGTCTTTCTTCATACCTCTTCCTTACTATTGCTGTGTCATATTTACTTTTGGTTTATTCAATTGCTATTTTTAATTATGTTTCCATCCTGACCAAATCTCCTCCCATCCCAAGGCCATGTTTGAACAAACTCTGGCACTTGTCTCAGGCTGTTATCCATAACTCTAATGCTAGAACAGAAGAGATATATTTATGGTCAAAGTAAAAGGCTCCTTTCCTCTGGCGCAGTGTTAAATCAATCTGCAGACTTGCTCATCCTAGCATGTCTGTGTCTTGAACTAATTTCCCATCCTGCCTCAAACCAGCAATGCAAATCTTCAGTCATCTCTTCTTCAATGTTCCAGTCTATCATCTTGATTTAAACTCTACACAGCAGACTTTAATACCACTAGTTTTTGTTCATTCTTATGAAAGAAATAAAAGAACAGTTAGATGATCAATCATCACTGGTACAATACAAAAGCAAATGATGCATTAGCTTATAATATATTATTTCCTTATAAAAAAGCAGACAATTAGTTACTGAGAATTGGGTCAGTTGGCATAATATTAAACTGTACAAAAAATAGAGTAAGTTTAAAAAATTCTATGAGCCTTGAAAAGTGTTTGACTGTTAGAAGAAATTTAATATAAAATGACACATTTAGTGTTGGAGAGGTGAATAATGGAAGGTTACAGGTTTGCAAGATGCTGATAATGTAGTTGGAGCAGTGAATCTTATAGATATTATAGATCATCATCAGCTGCCTGTAGACATTTCCAAAAGTAATTCTCATCTAATACAGACCAATACCTGCTTGCACACAACTTAATGAATGGATGAGTTGAGAAAAGATCTGGGACGGGCACTCACTGCTGACATCACATCTTTCTCCATCTCCTTTGCCCTCCAAAAAAGATTCAGCAAGAAAGAAGCACTGAAGAAATCTTTGTGCAATTTTAGTTTTAGCGATCAAAATTCAGACAATCACACTGGGGTTGGCCCTGAACACTTTTTAACTGGCTGAATATGTACCATGCAAAAAAAAGTCAGAAAACAGACAGCTCACTGTTGTTAAATTAATTATAGGAATAACTTTTCCAGTGAAAAGCATGTCAGAAGTAAGTAACAAATTGCACTTGTCCAGAGGGGAGGTGGTGAAATTAAATTTGTGCTTTTTGTCAATCTCCATAGTAATGTAACCAAATACACTATCAAAATATCTGCTCTACACTTCCCGAAAACACAACATAATTAATGCCCTCAAACAGCTGATCACGAGCAGCGTATTGCATTTCTGGTTTGTATTTCTTTATTTTGCATTTTTCTTGATGACCTGGATCAGAACAGTTTTGCCATAGAGCCAGCAGTTCCTTCTTACATCAGTGCAGAGTGTTTCAGTTCTTAAAGCAAATGGACAGAGGGTTAACAGCCATAAATTTTCTCTCTTTGCTTCTTCTTTTCATGTGCACAGATTTTCTTTCCACTTCTTACACTCTTCATTTACAGTGACAGCATCAGGAGACAAACTCAATTCCTGCAATTGCTTTTTAATATTTAACTGTTTGTCTTGCACCACTCTCAATCATGCAGTGCAGAACTGGAACCATTTAACCAGGTGTCAGCACGCAAAATCCATGGAGACATGTACTGCTGCAAGTGTGGGACAAAGTGAGTGCAGTTACAGTGCTTCCTGTGAACTCAATTTTTCAGTGACATTTATAAATTTAGCAGGTGATCTTCATCACCCAATTTAAGACTTGGTTACATTAATAAGCATTGATATTGCAGTCAAAACTCTCAAACATCAGGGAAGAGTTTCATTACTACGACGCATGTCCTTAACTACTCAAATAAGCACTCAGAATTGTTGACAGAAGATGTATAAAAAGCGTGGAAAATAGCAAGAGAATCACCAGTAAATTTCATTCTGTTACAATTCAGTGAGGAGGGTAAATCAGCTCCCTCTTTTCAACCTTTTCGATTGGCCTTATTATGTCCTTATAGCATAGGATAATATTACTCTGTGATAAGAAGTTACCCTCTTGTTTATTGCATCAACAAGGAACTAATTACAAGAATTGCAAGGTTTTCCTGAGTGAATGACAGTACTGTCTGAGAGCCATAAGAAAAAGTCAGAACAGCAAGCTCACAGAGAATTGCAAAGAATGATATAGGCCAATACAAAAAGAAAATAAAAATAATTTATAGTTTATAGCCCTTATAGACACTAAGGTTTCAATACAAGAGAACATCGGTTTAACTGATGTCTTGGAGCCCTCAGCACCATTGAGTATACCTGATCTCCTTGAGTTCTCAGGGTCTGGATGTTTCTCCCTAGATTGTGTTTACAATGTGTGTTTTGGCCTTTGAGAAACTGAGGGAGACAAAGCTTGTGCCAGTTTGTTCCATTCACAAAACCATCTCTCAGCTTCAGACAAGTATTAAAGGTGTAAGGTTAGAGTCTATCTGTATCCCAATCTTGAGTCAGACTGGTTCTATTTCCAAAGTAGGAATCTATAAAATGTTATATGGATTGACTGCCTGCAGGTTGTGTGCGTTTTGAGCAAAAATAAAATATATTTGCAAATACAATTCTGCCAATGCAAATTAACCCCATAGCCTTATATGTGTATGTGTGTATGCATCTAAGGGTGGGGGGAGCGGAAGAGCGAGAGAGAGAGAGAGAGAGAGAGAATAATAGTGTGTGCATGTGAGTGTGTGTGCGCATGAGAGACTGTGTGTTTGCATGTGTGCGTGCTTGGTAGAGTGTGTGTGTGAGTGCGACAGAGTATAAGCCTATGAGAGGGTGTGTGCGTGGGTGTGAATGTGAGGGATGTATGTGTGTGAGAGAGAGGGTCTGCAGCAACTCCCCAGCTTTCAGGACAACTCGGCTGCAACACCATACAACACTATCACGGCAACGACTGCAAGATGTGTCAGTGTCGACATGGATACCACCATTACGTGTGGGAACACTTCCCACCATATACACGGCAGGTACTCATTTGACTTGGCCAATGTTGTCTATCTCATACACTGCAGGCAAGAATGCCCTGGGGCATGGTATATTGGCGAGACCAATATACGCTACGCTACCAATATAAGCAGACACTACGGCAACGGACAAATGGACACCATGCAACAATCGACAGACACACTACAGGTGACCCCACTACACTATACACACACACACACACACACACAAACTCTTGCATACTCACACACTCACGCAGAATCTCTCTCATACACACTGTGGTGTTTTGCTATAAATTCTGTCTTATGATCCCGCCTCATTGATGAAGTGCTCTGAAAGCTAGTACTTCCAAATAAACCTGTTGGGCTATAAACTGGTGTTGTGTGATTTTTAACTTTGTCCACCTCAGTCCAACACCAGCACATTTACATCATTCACAAAGCTTGATTAACCTGTGTAGTCAGCTGATTCATACAACCACTTTAAGTCAGAGTTTATTTCCTTTTTCAAATTATTTTCATCCACAAGGGCTCCTGGTCTTAAAATCAGTGACAGAATTTGAAAATCAATTGTCCATTTTTAATACAGTTGTGACAGTTCCTATTCTAACCCTTTCCTCTATAGTTGTGCTAAACATAAAGGCCTAGAATATACCAGGTAGTCTGCAGGGCTTTTCCTAGCCATGTTTTCCACTACATCTATACATCTGTAATACCTATACATCTATAATAGCTGTACATCTGTAATACTTGCACATCTGTAATACCTATACATCTGTAATAGCTGTGCATCTGTAATACCTGCACATCTGTAATAGTTGTACATCTGTAATACCTGTACGTCTGTAACAGCTGTTTGTCTGCAATACCTGTACATCTGTAATACCTGTACATCTGTAATGCCTGTACATCTCCCTGACCACATTAGTCCTGGCCTCACCTTATTGCTCCAGAGTCAATGGACTGATTGTCCCCAGACAGCGGAGGTATAGACGTCCTGACCAAATAGATCCCAACTGGGTGCCTAATCCACTGTCAATTCCTTTGACCTTTCTCTCTGTGCCAGGACCCAGTGATTAATGAGTGCCTCCAAGGATGTCAATGAGGAGTACTCCCCTAAGACTTTGAAACATGGTAGCCTGCTTGGTGTACATGCAGTGCAGTGGCCACTAGAGCTGGTGTCACGTGGTCTAAAGGTGAGATTGGCTTAGCACATTGCCATTTCATAAGATGTGTGGCGCTTACTCTTGGGACTGCTGACCAGTGAGGTAGGCTGCCTGTTTTTGTTATTGTGCTAATTGACAATGCAAGGAAGAACAGGGATGGTGCAAACATGCAGGCAGGTACGAAGTGAACAAGTGTTTTGGAAACACATGAACATCCCTGAGATGCAGCTTGGTCCAATATCCAAGATGGATGCCTGCCTGTGTGCAAAATGTCCCTACTGCAGCCTTTCAATGCCAGTTACTTGTGTGCGTTGGGTTGCAAGTCCAAGCATCAAAAATGTCATGCTGGCAGGCCATTTAACAAGTGTGAGTCCCCATGAATTGGCATCTCATCACTAACTAGCAAGAGTTTTACCACACCGCTTCTGAAAAGCATATAGAATGGAACGAGATTATCTCAAAGTCGAGATGAACCTCACCAGACTTTGCATCCACGTCTGTTGCACATTTCACCACAATCCACATCGCTCAAACCCCTATAATATTTTACCCAAGGAATCCAAACAGCATATCACATTTTTCACATTGACTGCACTGTATTACAAAGCCTCTCAAATATTGCTCATGTTATGTCATGCCCCTCTTACTGCAGTACCTTTGTTTTTCCAGAGTTTTAAATGAAAGTTTATATTCAGAGACACCTTGAAAAAATATCAAAGGTTCACAATCAAGGAACATTATACTTTTTAATCAAAAATAAGCCCTAAATTAATCTTATTTTCCCTGTTGGGACTTATCGCTGTGTTCTGCAGAAACAGCAGAGTACATGTTGGATAGATTCATTAAAAGACAGAAGATTTTACAAAATGCAAATAAGAAACAAATACAACTCAGCGCAGTACAAATAATAGGATATTAATATGTGACATGCCTACACACTTGCAGACAATCGAAAAGAGTCAAAAATATTGACGGACAGCACAACACTTCAGTATTTTTTGTTGTTTGACATACAGATCCAAGACTGTAAAGAGATTCTTTATTGATTTTCTCCTGCAAGGAATTTGCTGCATTGCTTATTAGGCAATTAGCAGAGTTAAAGTAGAGGAATGAATCACTGAAGTTGTTTGAACTGATCATTTCTTTATCAATATAAAGCCCTTTTACATTCGTCTGAGCAAGTACAAGCTGAAACTTTCTTTTCTGTCTTTAAGCAAACTGAATTCTTTACACACTGAGGCCTTTAATGTCTTGGAAATTACATCCAGCTATTTTCTTGACTGAATTTTTTTTTACTCAGTGTACAGAGCAGTAAAGAGTGTTTAAGGGCTTCTACACAAAACAGCAGCTTCCGGACTTCAGTATGCTGGTGGCCATTTCCTTTGAATAAAGCATGACTGGCAGAATGAATAGAGGTCACACAGAGCAAGATAAGCTGCTGGATGAGGGAGAAGGAGGTGTAGGGATTTCAGCAGGATATCAAATTAGCCCAGGGCAATCAGGAAGCAAGTCTCTAATTGGAGACCCAGTGAAGACAGTTACATTAGAATTCTGTGCTTTGGCAATAACATCGTCAAAGATATTTTCATGGGCTGTATTAATCCCTAATTGCCCAGAGGGCAGTTAAGAATCAACCACATTACAGTGGATCAGGAGTCACATGTCAGCCAAACTAGGTAAAAATGGCAGTTATCATCTCTTATCCAGATGGTTTCTTACAACAAATGACAATGGGTACATGGTTGCGATCTTGTTCTGGATTTTTATTGAATTCAAATTTCATCATCTGGCATCATGGGATTCAATGCTATTAACCTGGGCCTCTGGATTACTAGTCCAGTGTCATTACAACTACATCACTGCCTCAGGGCAAGGGAAGAAGTCCTTTAGCCATAGTTGTTAAGGTGACCTCTATGAATTTGCATATGCCAGGAATTTTCTCGGCTGGAGCTAGAAAATAGTTGCGACATCTCACAAGTTGTTGTCAACTGTTAATTGAGAGTGGTGACTGAAACTCTGTATTGCAGAGGCAGTGAGCACACAACTTCACTAGGATTACAGTCTTCCCCATTGTGTAAGGTCTCATTGACTGAAACATTAGCTACTTTGTGGCTGTTGCAAGTCAACTCTGTCCAATACAGAAACATAGAAACTAGGAGCAGAAGTAAGTGCTCTGCCGTTCAATATGATCATGGCCGATCCTCTATCTCCACTCCATATTCCTGTTTTCTCTCCATACCCCTTGGTGCCTTTAATATATAATAAATCTATCATTCTCTTTCTTAAACATACTCAGCGAACTGGCCTCCACTTCTTTCTGAGATAGAGAGTTCCACAGGTTGACCATCCTCTGAGTGAAGAAATATTTCCTCATCTCAGTCCTAAGTGGATTAGTCCATATCTTGAGACTGTGATTCTGTAGGTCTAGACTCTCCACCCAAGGGGAACACCCTTGTTTCAATCAGACCTCCTTTCATTCTTCTGAACTCTCATAAATACAGGCCCGGTCAAACCTACATCTCCTTTTATCACTATCCTGCCATCTCCAGTCTAGTGAACCTTTGCAACTAAAAAGGACTCTGCTTCCTTCATTTCCAGTTTGTGTGTGACAGTAGGATGCAAATCATACAAATCAATGTCTGGTATTCAAGCAGTCAGCCTGATGCCTCAGCTCTGAAGAGGGGGTCACTGGGCCAGAAATATTGACTCTGCTTTCTCTCCACAGAAGTTGCCAGTCCTGCTGAGTTTTTCCAGCAATTTCTGTCTTTGCTGGCATGATGCCTCATTCTGTACCAGTCTACTTTGGCCACTGCCACCATGGCATCCAAAAAGTGCTACTGGGCACAATATCTATCTGCTGACAATAGAGTTGATGAAGCCAGTTTGCACTTAGCCCTCGAGTTGATAACATAGCTTTCATTGTATGCATGCTATCATGTGGAATGTGGTAGAGGAGAACATTTTGCACTGATGCTTCCACTGCCCAGACAGCTGGACTGCTCTGGAAGAACTGGTAGTGGAGGTGCCATGGTGGTCTGCTAAATGCCTCATGAGGGGCTAGCCCATGCAATTAGTCATACGGCAAGTAGCTGAAGAGCAGAAACATGTTGTGGTGGAAGTGGGGGTGAAAAAGGGAGGAAACCCCTTTCTGTTTGGACTGCTCAAGAAGAAATCATTTGACCACAGAACTGCAACACTCCTCCCTATTCATCAAGAGGCCTACTCCCGATCTTCCGCGGATCACTGGGCATACTGTGCTCACATGGGAACAGTGCAAAATATCAAACCACATTTACCATTGGAATCATTCCAAACTGCTATCAAATGTGAGCTAGCCACCTTTTACACTCTCTTAGTGACCAACTTCCCAACACAAATAAGTTGTAAGTCTCTTCTGAAGCATTCGTAAACATTAAATTGCCTCACATCTACACCGCTGGTTTGCTCCTGGTGCTGCTGTACCAAATGCTGTTGGAAAGTCAATGATTTTGTTCAGGGGAGGAGATTGCGGTTAGTCCTGGAAGACAATCGCAAACATGTCTGGACCCAGTTTCGGCTGCAATACCACAAACAAAAATAGACCCAGTACTGATCCCTGTGGAACACTGCTGGTCGCAGGCCTCCTAATGGAGAAAATAGTCTCCACCAACCACCTTCTGTCTGATATCTGTAGTCTCTTCAGTGATGTCTCCTCCAAGTTGCTTGGCAGCTCAACGGCTCGGAGATTCCACACGCGCTAATCAAATGCCGCCACAGTCACTTCCACTTTTCTCAGCTGCTGCCACTCACAGACCTTGGTGGTGATGGGGGTGGGGTTGGGGCTGTAGTGATGGGAGTGTCAGTGCAAGGCAGTGGCTGGAGAAATTAAAGGGAACATAGCTGCTCAGCAGCATTCCCTGTAATTTCTCACGAGGGTTGTGTGTGAATGTGACTCCGGGAATCAGAGGTCAACGGTCCGATGGGCATGCCAATGCCAATTACCATGCACAGAACATTAGAGATGGCTCTGCACTGCCACACTGCTTAGAGGGAACGCTGCCGCTGTTCAGGTGGGCAGGCAGTGGCAAATGGAATTCAACCCAGAAACATGTGAGGTTATCCACTTGGAAAGGGTTAACAAACTAAGGGATTACACAATGAATAACAGGATCCTGGGAAGTAGTGAAGATCAGAGGGACCTTGATGTACACATCTGAAGAAGCTAGGTAGGTAGGTAAGATGTTTAAAAAGCCATGTGGGATACTTGCCTCTATTAGCTGAAGCATAGAATTCAAGGGTGTTAGGCTGGAACTGTGTAAAATGTTGGTAAGGCCACAGCTAGAGTATTGCGTACAGTTCTGGTGCCCACATAGTAGGAAGGATGTGACTGCAATAGAGACGAGGCTGAAGAGAATAATCAACGTGCAGCCTGGGATTAATGTTCTGAGCTACAATCCAAGATGAGAAAGGCTGGAGTTGTTTTCTCTGGAGAAGCAAAGGTTGAGAGGGGACCTGATAAAGATGTATAAGATTATGAGAGACGTCGGTAGGGTAAATAGGAAGGCACCAACTTCCCAACACAAATAAGTTGTAAGTCTCTTCTGAAGCATTCGTAAACATTAAATTGCCTCACATCTACGCTGCTGGTTTGCTGGGTCCATTTTTGTTTGTGGTATTGCAGCCAAAACTGGGTCCAGAGAGGTTTGCGATTGTCTTCCAGGACCAACCGCAATCTCCTCTCCTGAACAAAATCATTGGCTTTCCAACAGCATTTGGTATAGCAGCACCCCATTAGTAGAGGGGTCAATAACCAGGGCCATAGCATTAGGTAAGAGGTAAAAGGTCAAGAGGGGACTTAAGGAGAATTATTTCATTTCAAAAATGGTGGGAGTCTAGAACTCACTACCTGAAAGGTTGGTTGAGTCAGAAGCTTAGGTAACATTTAAGCAGTATTTAGATATTCACTTGCAGGGGCTGCAGTCTCTTGGAATATGGGCCAAAAGCTGGAAAATGGGATTAACCCAGATCTTTTTGACCAACACAGCCACAATGGAACAAATGTTGTAAACATATATGAGTCAGTGTTAGTACCTGAGAGCTTGTGGCTACAAGATGTGAATGTTGAGATGTTTGCTTCTGTTGAACACTTGGACCCAGAGAACGTCCACAGCTGGGCAGAAATATGCTTCCCGATCACCTCCCATGACCTCCTCAGGCACCGACTATTGATGTGTACTCGGGACAAATGCCCTAAATGTACTTATAGATTAATCACAGGCATAGGACCCCATGGTAGGAAGTGATGTCAAGCAGATGCTCTTTGCAAAGGCATTTTTCTTCACTGTTTCCACTCAGGGGTAGTGCATAGTGACAGATCACCACTAAAATGTTCATCAACAAGAAATCCTCACCATCACTGGCCTGAGGTTGGCCCAGGGAAAATGTGGCCATTTGCCTCACAAGTAGAACATGGGAGGAACAACCCAATTTTGAATATAAACCTCTCAACTATGAGGTGTCTAAAGGCAGAGCTGGCCAAAGTGGAGTAGGAAGCCAGATTAAAATGTAGGTGATTAGAATTGCAGTGGCTGACATTTAAGGAGATCCTTTATAATGTAGCAAAGATACATCCAGTAAGAAAGAAAGGATCTTTGAGAAGCTTGCATCATCTGTGGCTATGTAAGAAATTTAAGGATGAGTTAAATTTACAGAAACACTGCACAGTTCTGCAAAGATTAGTGGTAGCTCAGGGGATTAGATGGATTTTAAGAACCAGCAAAGAATGACTAAAAAGGTAATGAAGAGGCAGAAAGCAGTGTAAGGGAAAGCTAGCTGGTAATATAGTTTTATAATTGTTGACTCCATCCTTTCTTGAATACAATAGGAAGAGGTGGTAAGAGTTTCTACATGTATTTGAATAGGAAAAGAGTAATAAAGCTAATGTTGGCCCTCTAGAGAATATGTCTGGGGAATTGATACTGGATAACAAAGAATGGCAGAGGATTTGAACAAATATTTTGGGTCTGACTTCATAGTAGAAGAATTAGAATGCTTCCAAAGATATTTGAGAATAAAAAGTAAAATGGAGAGATGAATCTAAAACAATCACCATCAGCATGGAAAAGTTGCAAGAAAAACTAATGAACCTAAGAGCTGACAAGTCTCCAGGACCAAATGATATGTATCCTAGGGTCTTAAAAGAAGTGACAATACAGATAGTAGATGTAAAAATAATGACTGCATATGCTGGAAACCAGATTCTGGATTAGTGGTGCTGGAAGAGCACAGCAGTTCAGGCAGCATCCAAGGAGCTTTGAAATCGACGTTTTGGGCAAAAGCCTGATGAAGGGCTTTTGCCCAAAACATCGATTTCGAAGCTCCTTGGATGCTGCCTGAACTGCTGTGCTCTTCCAGCACCATTAATCCAGAAGATAGTAGATGTGTTGGTTACAATCATAGAGAAGTCCTACGAATCTCCTTCCTTGGAAAGGTTACAGCAGTTTAGAAATTAGCAATGTAACTATTTTATTCAAGAAAGGATGGAGACAACAATTATAAAACTACAGTATAAGTCAGGTAGCCTAACATCTGTTGCGGGGAAGTATTAGGATGCGTTATAAAGGAGGTCTTAGCAGAATTCTTAGAAAATCACAAGTGATCAGGCATTGCTAATATAGCTTTGTAAAATTATAATTAACCTAACATCTTTTATTAATATATTTGCTTTCTTTAAAATGTTTTTATGTAATGTGAGCTAGTAGCATATTAACATGTGTAACAATGGGTAACTTAATGGTTAAACCAAAGGAAGCAAGTTAAAGGAGCTAAGAGGCTTGATTTAGTTAGCCTGATAGAGGTCTCACCCATTCATTAGAGTGCCAGCAGAGAGCATCCACCCAATCTATTCTGTGGTGATGGCCCGATAGGTATGCAATTCCTGTCAGGCACTTGAATGGTCATTGTTGGGCAGTTCTCAGAATTGAAGAGTCTGCTTATGCAAGTCCCACCTGCCAGTCAACACATCTCCATTGCTCCACCACTGCCACCAAAAACAATGGCAGCTGCTAGCAATGCAGTTGCCAAAGGCTCAGGATCACCTAGAGATCCCAAAACAATGGTAAGTGCAAGAGAGTGGGATGGGAGTGAGAATGGAGAGGGTGCTGCAGGAGAAGGGAGCAGAGGAGTGTTGGAGTTCAGGAGAGGGCTGTCATTCAGCAATACCACTCCTCCAAATGCTGGGGCCCTTGACTGAACACCAAGTGACTGATAGTGGGAGCTTCCCTTTGGAGGTTGCTGACAACCTAACAGGGTGACTTCCTGAATACTCCAGAAAGATATACAGCTTCCACTTAATCCCTGAGCCACCAGGACTTGCAGGAGGCTCAGGGATAGTAGATGTAAATTGGCTCATTAATAAGCCTTATTAACATTCCAGCACTATCGACTGGGAATTCTTCATTAGTCCTTTCCATCCTCTAACTTGACTGGGGCTGCATTGCTCCAATAGAGTTAAATAGGGCCTCTTCCAGGGTTAAGTAGCCCCAACACTATGGTACATCATGTTGCATAAAATTGCACCCAAAACATTACAGGATTCAATGTGATGTTCTACAATGTGGCTGTGGTGAGCTTTGTGATGGAACTAATGCACCCACATGCTATTCAGACTTATTTTAATGAGTTCTCTGCATTTCAGGACATTTTTAATGGCATGTTCTTGTAATGATGTTTAACTTTGTTATGGAACAATCATTGTTCTCATTCATTTCTGGTATCTGTCTCGTAACCATCCCTTGAAAAGCCTTCAACACATTCATATCCTTCCTTGCATAAGGAGACTAAAACTGGATATAGCATTTGAATAAAGCCCAATATAACTGAAGCATAATATCCTTACTTTTATGTTCAATTTCTTTCATAATAAAGGATAGTATCCAGTAGGTTCCATGATTACTTGCTGTACTCCCTAGAAACCTTTCATGCATCTGAATATCTAAATGTTCTGCACCATAGAATTCTACACTCGTTCTGTGTTTAAGTAATACTCTGCTTTTTAATTCTTCCTCAAAGTGAAAAACTCCATGCTTTCCATCTTATATTACATCTGTCTTTTTTTGCCTACTATATCAATCTGCAACTTCAATAGAAACTGAAGTTTGAATTTTCCACAAAGTTCAAATACCTAGAAATGACCTTTAAGACCAAATTTAAAAAGTTGTTTTGTGTGTTAACAGATGAGTAAATAAAGTGGTAATTTGCATTATTTTTTTAAAAATTGTTCCAGCAATTATCTTTAAAAGTCCATCACTATCAACAGGTTGTGTGTTCCTGGCACCGTCCACAGTCGTTGCAAGTACCAACATGTTCTCTTCAACAAGATGATGTTAGCTTTTGTCCTGTGCTGTTTACTCATGAGGAAAAGATAAAACTCGTAAACTTGAGGCTGCAAAACAAAAGGAAAGTTACTCGAAGTGACTGACTCATGAAGCACAGTACAATTGTTAAAGTTAAACTGCTTAACTGGGAAACAATTGTCATCTTTACTTGTCAATACTGGGAAGTGGAAATATTTGACAGCTGGCACATTTATGACTCATGCTAAGAAAAAGATTAGGTAGACAGCTTTGATATGTAGAAAATAAGCCACAGGCAAGAATATCGAATGTATTTAAAAACACACTCACTGTCAGGCTTCTCAACTGTGTAGGTTATTATATGTTAATATAAGAATTGATACCTTCATTCCTTCTTGACTGAAATGACTCTCGTGTTGATTACTACATTGATATGGGTGATGCCTTCCAGACCCACTTCAACCTCACAAGCAATCTGAGGATGTCTCTCCATTCATTCTAGCTCCCCAGGCTAACCAGAATGATATTAGGACAGGTCAGGATTTCAGCAATCGCTGAGCCACTTGTGACGGATTCTGATATACCATTTTTTTGCTGCAAAAGCCATCTGAGACACCTGCTGCTGATATTGATCTGTCAACAAAATTTTCTAGATATGCTAGCTCATGCTTTACCCGGAACAATGCGGCATCTTGTTTTGCTTGCTCCTGTAATAAGACAGTGAAACTTTATACAGAGCCTGCCATATTCCATCTTCATAGTGCAAGTGAAAGAATGTAGCTGTTGTGAACACATGCTATCTAGCGCCAGTTGGTATGACAACATGTCGTTGATATGCACCAGTGACAGGCAAGGCAACTTGACAAACTATACACTTCCACAGTTGGGCACAATATTATTTTTAATTGGAGGATCTACTTGAGGATTTTTTACTTTTAGGGGTTGCTATTAAGGGCTCATTTTCATTCTCATTAACTCTTTTTAGTTGATGCATAAATGTAATAACATTACCTTCTGCATTTGTATTGACTTAAGGATGTTTAGATTCACATAGAAGCAGAATTAGGGGTATTCATCAACATCCTCAAAAATTATCAAGTCTTTTGAACTTAAAGTCACAATACATGAGGAAAGCATTCATTTTCTATTAAAGTTGGCATAGGGCAACAGACCATAAGTTTGCAAATTATTTTTCAAAATAAATAGCATAAATTTCTGCACATAAAAAGCCATCACCTTGAACATACAATTTTCAGACTGGTAACATGGCAAACATGTTATCATTGCATATTTATAATATTTTAACTAGGCAGGTATTACCCTTTTTACCATACCTCAGACACATTGTTGTCATAATAGAATTCACTAAATTTGCCCCATAGAGTAGTTCCTGAACAAGTGCAACCTTAAACTAAAATATCACATTCATTTACAAGTAATTCATTAAATCGGTGAGTTTAATATTTCCTGACTCACAGTTATGCCTGTATTTCCTTCTCAGTTTTCTCATCCTCGTCCAACCCCAATTTGCCTTCCTCATTATTCCACCCCATTGATTATCCTTATGGCCTCCCTGTCACCATCCCTTGTGGTCTCCCTCTCTCCTCCCAGCAGCCTTCTGACCTTACTAGTAAGCCTGATAAGACAATTGGAGGAACAACTCCTCAGCCTTTCCTTCTGTTCTATTTGCAGGGGTCAGTTTTCTTTGATTGGCCACCCCATTGAATAGATTTTCCTTGGCGATATGAAGCAGATTTGCCAACCACTCCTGTGTATATTGTGTTGCTCCTCAGATTCATAACACCTAATGGAGAACTCAATGTAACAAAAATATGGAACTTTTTCTCCCAGGAGGGCTGAGTGGCTCAGTGTTTAGAACTACTGTCTCACAGTGCTAAGGACCTGGGTTTGACTCCATCCTCGGGCGACTGTCTGTGTGGAGTATGTACATTTTCCCAATGTTGCATGGATTTCCTCCAGTTTCCTCCCACAGTCCAAAGGTGTGCAGGTTGGTGGCTTGGCTATGCTAAATTGCTCATAATATCCTGGGATGTGCAGGCTGGGAGGATTAGCCACAGGAAATGCAGGGTTACAGGGATAGGGCAGGGTGGTGGGTCTGGATGGGTTGCTCTTCAGAGAGGTAGTGTGGACTTGATGGGTCAAATGGCTTGCTTCCACACTGTCGGGACTCTTTACCCTTGAAGTAGAGCCAGTTAAAAATCTCAAAATAGAGAGTGAAAGACTTTTGTTGGTTATGTTTCTTAAAGATTATAAGCCAAGACAGGTAGTTGGAATTAAGATAACAATCAACCAAGATTGCATAACAGACCTGAAGGACTGAAGGGACTATTTCTGTTGCTATACAATTTGTATTGAAAACAAAGTACACGTGTTGCCCAAGCTCTTGCAAGTTGTATATTTTATGTAAGAGGTCTCCTTGTGACAATATATGTTCTACATCATGTGAATACATAGTAATTGTACACAGTAGCCATGTAGTGCATGTGACATGTTGTATATACAGTGTACATTGTGGAAGCTGTGTGTTTTAAGAGTCACGTGTACACAGTCGAGCTAATGTACACACTTGGGGCCCTCTGTATACAGACACACATTGTGAGGCCTACTTTTGCAAAGGGGATCATGGACTGTGATGTCTGTAGTTACTGTAAATGTGAATGCAGATGAAAACAGTTTGATGTTTTTCAACTGTACCTTAGTGTTCTAGCCCCATCCTTGGAGGAGTCTTTACTACATAATTGAAATTATTTGCATTTCCAATCCAAGCGATAGATATGAATGAAATCCCTGATTTATCAACACACAAACTTCCAAAGGAAGTTGTGCATGTGGGTACAATTACAATGTTTAAAAGCCATTTGGATAGGTACATGAATAGGAAGGGTTTGGAGGGACATCGGCTACAAGCAAGAAGGTGGGACTAGTTTTGGGATTATATTCGGCATGGACTCGTTGGACCGAAGGGTCTATTGCCATGTTGTATAACTCGATGACTGTGCAGTCTTGTCCTACTTGCCGCTTGCTCACCAGTAGACGATGCTTGAACTAAATTCATGTCGGACAAAGGAAACATATCGGCTGGCCAAGGCTGAAATTGTGGTTCCAGGGAAGTGACTTTATTGAAAAAAGATTTAAATTCAAATAATTGTTTAATAAAAGTGAACTCGGGGTATGACCACATTAAACTTTCATTTAAAAGCAATAAAATCAAAGGGAAAGCAGTTCTTCAAGTGAAGCCAAGCAAATATTCAGGAATTAAAAACTATAGGAGAACAAAACAGCTAATTAGACAATTTAAATAAATCTCAGTTCAACAGGGACAATAGATCTTTGAATGTGATTGTAGGGCAATAATCTCATAAAGGAGCTGTGATCATCTTGTCAACTGAGCATGGTTTATAACTGTCATCTAAACCCTGAAATAAGAATGAGCCTGGATACTAGTGCCACACATCTGTTTATTTTCCTGATATCTGGAGTCTATGGGACAGTTTCATTCAATTATTTAATAAATTGGCTCTGAACCCATCCCACCAAGTCAAAAGCAGTGGTTATGAACCTTATTTCAGTCTGGAGTGGAGTCTGCCAGTCAATACTGTGCTGAGGGGATGCTGTCAGAGGGGGAAAAGATGCTAAACTGAAGTTCCTACCTGTTTGTTCAAATGGATGGTAAGACCTCATTAAACTATTCCAAGAGATATGGTGACTTTTTTTTTCTCTGGTGTCTGGCCAATAATTGACACTCAAAAAAAGATAGCCTATCATCTTTTGTCTCAACGTTGTGTGTAAATTCTTGATTATGGGTGAATTGGCTGCTGTTCCTGTATTTGTTTACATTACATTGAAAACTGGACTGCAGAAGCAATCCACCAGATACAAAATACTTTGGGCAATACTAAAACTGGTGATAAGGTTGCTACATGAATGCAAGCTCTTTCTGATATATTGGCAAAAAACATTTTCCTACCTTTAAATGGGAATTTGGAACACTTATGACTCCATTCCATGTGCAAATGCGCCATCTTGGAAAGATGAGAATTAGCTTCATAAGCATATTTAATTCAGCTGCAAGCCATTGCATTGGAAATGAATGAGCTGCCCGCAGAAGTTGTTAACAATAACAACATTTCGAAGGCCATTTGGATAAATACATAGATAAGAAATGTTTAGAAGGATTTGGGCCAAGTGCAGAGAAATGGGGTTAGTGTAGATGGACATTTTGGTCAGCATTGACCAGTTTGGGCCAAAGGGCCTGTTTCTGCGCTGTAGGACTTTATGACTAGGCCTAATTTAAACTTACCTCTGCCGAATAGGTTTCCCAGGAATAAGGGAACCTGGCATGAAAATTCCTCGATTTACTTGCCTTTAAGTTGACACAAAGTATGGACCAGAATTCTGTACTTAACAAGAATTACTATTCATTGCGAATTAATAGATTTTAGATGCAGTTAAATAACTATGGATTGCTGATATACAACAACTTGTTAAAACTCTAAACCCCTTCTAAAACATTGCCTAACACCCACATTCAGACACAAAACAAAACATATGGGTTTTATGGGTGGGAGGAAAGACTAGAAAGGTGGTTCAATGATCACTGTTCACAAGATTCACTGAAATGATACTTCTTGGTTTTTCAGGACTGCTTCTCTTTAACCTTTCTTCCCCAAATACTTACATATTTTTCCAAAGTCGAGAGTTTCAGGCATAAGCCCTTCACCAGGAATCTAAGAGCTTGAGGGCAGAGGAGATGACCTGCAGTGTGAGAGAGAGACTCACTGGAGGTTAAAGAGCTTATGTCCAAAACTTCGAGTCTTCTGCTCCTTGGATGCTGCATGACCTGCTGTGCTTTTCCAGCACCACACAACTCTGATCGCCAGCAGCTGCAGTCCTCACTTCCTCCATATTTTTCAAGAGGCATGATGCAATTAGTTCAAATTGATAAACACTGACTTATTACTTAGAAATCACAGCTTACAGAACTGATGAGGGAAAAGAAAGTGCTCGAGTTCTTTTCACTGCAGTAGAAAGTCAACTCCTTCTTTTTCAGAGGTCCGATGGCTTCGGATTAAACATTCCTAACCACAAGCTGCAAATCAATCACAAAAGTTGGCAGGTAGAAGGCCTTTGTTATTGATGACTAGTCATCACTCCACAGACCAACTAGCTACTTGTTGCCAGCTGAATCTACCTTCTAATGTCTCCTAACTCAAGCTTGTCTGTTGGAAACTCCCCTACAGCTTGAACAGCAGTGTAAGACTGCACTTTCAATGAATGACGGGTAACTTGCTTTTAAAAAGCAAAGTAATTCCTTTCATGATCCTTGGATTTTAAAACAGTCCTTCTTGCATTTCAGCCCACAATCAAAAATACAGAAAAATAAAAAGGATATAGCCTTTACCATTTCTAAAACAATTCATGGAATGTGATTTGCAAAAGGCAAGATTTGCATGTGCAAATGAAAGTTTTTTAAAATTATTTTGATATCCAGATGTATACACTTTATCTCAGTGATGTATGGATTGATACTTACAATAATTTATGGGATGTGCATGTTATTATCAATCCTGAGTGGCCTTGAGAACGTGCTGAGGAGCTGCCTCTTTGAAACACCCCACTCTGTGTTGTTGAGGTACATCTCCAGTGCTGTCATTAAGTCGTAGTCAGCAATAGATGGGCTTAGATTCAAAATGAGAATGTGGTGGAGGCTGATACAATTACATCATTGAAGTGGCATCTGAATGGGTAGATGAGTAGGAAGGGTTGAGAGGGATATGGGCCAAATGCTGGCAAATGGGACCAGAATAATTTTGGATACCTGGTCAGCAAGGATGAGTTGGGCCAAAGGATCAGTTTCCGTGCTGTACATCTCTATGATTCTATGACACTGATTACTATTTTTAAGCTCTTTCCTGGTCAATTTTGCTTACAATGGATTTTTGAAGCAGGAGGTCCACCTTTCATTGTTTTTGCTTGGAGACTTTTACTTTTGCAGTCTGCTTTGTTTAATCAGTAAATGCATTACATCGTCCTGACTCATGCTGTGACATGAGCCCTGGCAAATCACATAACCATAGCTTTGAACTAAATAATGGGGAATTGATTGAGTGGTATGGAAAGCTATTGAAAAGGTTAAAGAGGGGGAAGGTCAGCAGAGGTATTAAAATTTCCAGAACAAGAAACAGGACAGAGAGTATGGAAAGGATCAGGAATCTAACTCCAGGCACAGTGGATAATGAGACAACTATGAAAAGGGGAACACTCATCTGAGGGTGTTGGACTTAAATGCATACAGTCTATGAAACAAGGTAAATCAGCCTGTTGCACAGATTGAAATTGGCAGGTATGATGTTTTGGGTATATCAGAGACATGGCTGCAAGGGGATCCAAGTGGGGAAATCAAATATTCAGGGATACCTGGCCCATTGAAAGGACAGGTGGGGGATGGGTTGCCTTGCAGTAAGAAATGACATTAAATCAATAGCAAGTAGTGATACAGCATGGAAGGCATAGAATCTGTTTGGATAGAGATGAGGAACCACAAAGGGGAAAAGGCAAAAGTTGTGTACAGGCCTCCTAGCAGTAGTCAGGATGTGGGGAAGAAAATATATCAGGAGATGGAAAAGACATTTCGGATAGGAATTATTACAATAAGCATGGGGGTCTTCAACATGCAGGTGGACTGGGAAAATCAGTTTGGTAGCGGATCTCAGGGAGGCTGAGAGGTGACCTGATAGATGTTTATAAAATCATGAGGGACATGCAGAGGGTAGACAGACAAGGTCTTTTCCCCCGGGGTGGGGGAGTCCAGAACTAGAGGGTTAGTGTGAGGGGGGAAAGATTTAAAAGGAACCTATGGGTCAGCTTTTTCACGCAGAAGTTGGTGCGTGTATGGAATGAGCTGCCAGAGGAAGTGGTGGAGGCTGGTACAATTACAATAGTTAAAAGACATATGAATATAAGGGTGTACAGGGATCTGAGCCAACTGCTGGCAACTGGGACGAGATTAATTTAGGATATCTGTTCAGCATGGATGCGGTGGACGGAGTTGTACATATCTATCACTATGACTCTAAAAGGAATGTCTACACGATGTTTTGTTTTGGAGCAGCTTGTGGTAGAGCACACTAGGAAACAAGCAATTCTGGATTTGGTGATGTCTAACAAGGGAAGCTTCATTAGGGGGCTTAATGTGAAGGAATTCCCAGGGGACAGTAACCCATAACATTATACTATTCACCCTGCAGTTTCAGAAGGAAATGCTGGATATTACAGGAAAGATTCCTGAAGAAGGGCTGATACCCAAAATGTCGATTCTCCTGTTCCTTGAATGCTGCCTGACCTGCTGCGCTTTTCCAGCAACACATTTTCAGCTCTGATCTCCAGCATCTGCAATCCTCACTTTCTCCTCGAACAGGAAGACAGGATTGGGAAGCCATTAAAAACCAGAGGACACTTAAAATATCAATAAGGAGGGAGAAAATGCAATATAAGAGTAAGCTAGCTAGTAATATAAAAGAAGATTGGAAGAGTTTTTTTAGATATCTAAAAGTTAAGATAGGGGCGAGTGGACCACTGGAAAGAGTGGACATCAGACCACTGGAAAAGGAGGTTCACAAAGAAACCATGGGGAACAAAAGAAATGGCGGAGGATCTGAATTGGTATTTTGCATCAGTTTTCACAATGGAAGACTCCAGCAGCATACCAGAGAGTCAGGGGGTAGTGGTAGTGTAGTGGCCATCACTAGGGAAAAGGTGCTATTGAAGGTGAAAGGTCTGAAGGTAGATAAATAACCTGGATTAGATTAATTCATCACAGAGTTCTGAAGGAGATAGTTGAAGAGATTGTGGAGGCATTGGTGGTGATCTTTCAGGAATCACTGGAGTCAGGAAAGGTCCCAGAAGTCTGGAAAATGGCTAATGTAACACTCCTGTTTCATAACGGGGAAGCTTTGATTGTTACATCCTCAATGAAATTTGTCAAACAGGGCAGATAAAGGAGATCGAGTGTATATAATTTAATAAGGTAAGAGCTGATGGTATTGGGAATAGTATATTAGCATGGATAGAGGATTGGCTAAGTAATAGAATTTAGAGGATTAAGATAAAGGGAGCATTTCAGGATTGCAACCTTTATCTAATGGAGTAACACAGGGATCAGTGCTGGGATTACAATTATTTACAATGTATGTTAATGATTTGGATGATGGAAGTGAATGTACTACCAGCATATATGGATTACAAGAAATGAAAGTATCCAAGTTCAGGTATTTGGGAAGGAAAATAGGTTGATGGCTTTTGTTTCAAAGAGAATGGAAGATAGAGAAGTTTTGTTAAAACCATATAAGGCAGTAGTTAGACAACACCTAGAATAGTTTTGGTCCCCTCTTCCAAGAACAGATAAATTAACATTGGTGGCAGTCCACAGAAGGTTCCCTATATTGATCTCAGCTCTTATCGAAGCTCCTTGGATGCTGCCTGAACTGCTGTGCTCTTCCAGCACCACTAATCCAGAATCTGGTTTCCAGCATCTGCAGTCATTGTTTTTACCTCTTTCTAAAATATGTCCACCATCTACAAGGCACAGGTCAGGAGTGAGATGAGATGATTCCCTGGATGGCTGTAGCTGCAACAACAGTCAAGAAGCTCAACACCATCCAAGTCAAAGCAGCCAACAACCCTCAACATTCACTCGCTTCACTACAGGTGCACAATACAGTATGCATTGAGTAGGAGATGCAATGCAACAACTCACCTCGGTCCTGTCAACTGCAGCTTCAGCACTTTATTATGATCTGCTTCAGTATTTTGTACACTGTAAATTACTTTTACATTTCCGATATGTATAAGTATGTATTTCAGTCTGACTTACTTAATATTTTGTGGGTTTAGTGAGTCATAATTAACTTTACCTGTAATTGTTAGTAAGTTGAGTGGTCAAGAATGGCATCTCAAATCAAGTTGCATGCTTCTTTAAAATGGTGCTAATTCTGAAGATGTATGATCATGCTGATGATTCACTATGCTTTGAATTCCTGTCCTCTGGTACAGCTTGTTAAAGTGGCAAAAGCCAGTAGGAGGTTAGTTGTTTCTTCATAAGACTGGTCTGTCATGCAAGACTTACAAAGCTGTGTTGTTAGAGGCACAGGAGTGGGTTGGCTACCTGCTGGCTCGATGGTGCATAGCATGAAAGAAGTGCAGTTAAATCTATAAAAGGAAAGGCACAAAAATATAATGTCAAGTTAATTAGAAATAACCTTCAGGCAGATACACGTGACCATGCAGTGCTCTGCTCTCAAATGGCTGTGTTTCCTGAGGATGGTTTGGCTGTGCATTGCAATCAACAAATGGCCCAGGAAGGTCTTGTTTTCATCTCACAGCCTGTGCAATAGGTTTTCAGCCCCTTATTAATTTAACAAGTGTTTCCATTGGTCTGTGCAGTGAGGACATTAAATAAGGATATGATTAAACTTGGACTCTAATAGCGTGCTGAAGCTCACCTCAAATTCACACAGGAAGTATGACCAATTGGCAGAGATTTTGTGGAGGGGGCTGTGCAAAAGAAGTGGAAGATTGAAGTATATAGCACTTTTCGCAACATCAGGATTCACAGAGCACTTTACCGCTAATGAAGTACTTTCAAAGTTATGATCCTAATGGAGACCAAAAATTTACTCAAATAACAGCAAGAAAAAAAACAGGCTAAATTTCACTTTTATAACTGTTACTTTAACAATCAAACCAAAATCAATGTAAATTAAACCCCTGAATTAAAGGCAAATTGGATTCAATATAAACAATGTACCAAACATAAAACAGCAGGTAACAAAGATAGATTGCTCTGACTTACTGGACATTTCACTCATTTCAGCCACAAGGTCCCTCCAAACTTTGCACTTTGGCAGCTTTAATTCCAGCCCCTTATCTTTCAGGATTTAGTCACTAATTCTCCATCTTTCCATAGACACGATCTTGATTGAAGTGGGTATTTCTTCAGAATCTCCTCACTTCTGCACAAAACAGTCTTGAGGGATGTAGATCTACCAGAAACACCTTGATTCAAACCTTCAATCATAGCCTATTGTGCAGCCAGTTTTGGATAAATAACTGAAACAGCAGCAGTAACATTTTTTCTACATCCCCACTCCCAAATTCAGCCGTGGTGTCCCACTTTTTTTTTGATTAAACTACGTCACTACTTCACTTAAACCGCGTGATGTGGGTCAGCTTTTGTGCATGACCTGGTCTGTGTGAACTCAGCTCATACTACACTTTGGTTACAGGATTGCTTTAAGCTCCATTGCCTCACTGCTGGATCTGAACACTCAATCCCTCAAGTATGCAGGCCTTGATGGGAAATTATTCCCAACTACTGCCCAGGAAGTTTCCCTCAATCCCTGGAATAGGGACTGGAACATGTGGCCATTGTTTCTGCCCCTGGTGGAATTCCAGTCTTCTTCACTGCCTGTAAAAATACCTACTCTACACACACACAATGGCACTGGACATGACCACACTTACTCACATGAAAAAAGATGGTTTACTATTGCGAAATATTCTTTATAATATTTTTGAAATGCTGTAAGCTCTTAATGTAAACATTTTAACAAATAGCTTATTATGTACTGTACAGATAATATTTCATTCTCTTCCACAATTATAAATATCATATTTACAAAATCATATGGACTTAACCAAGAACAAAACCAAATGTATATTACAATGATAATTGAGGTGCTAACTTTGAAAGAGTTCTTGGAGTTTCAACTTTCCTGTAACCCAGAATTTGTTTTACTGCTGGGACACATTCAGTTTTCTTATGTCATCTTCTGGTTCAAATTGCAAGAACTGTAGAATTCTTTTTGCAACTGCTTTGCAATTTTCCTCAAGCCTGGTCACACGGGTTTGTTCTCATATCACACCCATGGGTCACATGGCCCTGCTTTTGCACAACACCCTGGAGCAGAGGATAGCTCCTGGCCTGTGCAATGATGTCACACTATTGGAGTCTGATTTTGTGATCTTGCCCACCTCCGACTCCCAAAATACATTGGAAGCCAAATGAGAAGTGGTGCCTGGCAAGTCCCTGCCAGAACTGGGCGCTAAATCACCATTGTTGCTCTCACCAAGCCCTAATTCCTTTCTCCTCCCTTCCCCACCAATGAGCCCTTGCCACCTTCTAGCCAATCAACTGACCCTGATTCCACACACAGTGGTGCCAGATGCTGTCACAAAAGCTTACAGTTTTGATTTGGGAAACATGGCAGCCAATTTATGCCCACTTATGCCTCTCACAAACAACCGTGTGATAAGGACCAAGCAGATAACGGCTGAGTGATTACATTCCGAGACACAGGGTGAGGGGGAATCTTCCTTGTTCTACTTCAAAGGAGCAACCTGGCATCTGTTAAAATGAGGGGTACAAATAAGGTGAATAGCAGGTGTCTTTTCCCTCGGATGGTGGATCTCAAGGCTAGGGAGCATATTTTTAAGGCGAGAGGAGAGAGAGATTTAAGAAGAACATGACAGGAAAGGTTTTTTTTATACAGAGAGTGGTTCTGTGTGGAATGAACTTCCAGAGGATGTGGTGGTTGCAGGTACAGTTACAATATTTAACAGTAAGTACATGAATGAGAAATGTATGGAAGGACATGGGCCGAGTGCCAGCAGGTGGGACTAGTTTAGTTCGGGATTATGGTCGGCATGGACTGGTAAGAGTGAAGGGTTTGTTTCCGTGCTGCGTGACTCTGACTTTATGAGAGGAAAGATGAGACCTCAGTTTAATGTCTCATTTGAGAGTTGACATCTCTGACAAATAGCACTTAGACTCGTCAGCCATAACTTTTTGTGCTCAAGCCTCCGTAAAATGAGCTTCAAGTCCACATTACGACCAGAGAAGAACCAGTTTCTGTGGCTCCATGCCCCAATAGGGTACAACAATTCCAACAAAGCCAGCGACAAAACTGGAAAAGAAGAGCAGAGGCCAAGTCAGACACTTGCACACATCTCATTACATACAGCAGATCCCTTGTCCATCATTTATAGGCAGATAATCAGATAAGTTCTGCCATCCCTTCTCAGAAACAAAGATAAATAAAATTGGTTGTCTGCAGAGCCAGTGAGCTCTTTAAAGTGAAAATGTCAGAGTTTCATTCTGATGTTCATCACTGATTGGACTGTAATTATCACAAGCACTTCCACTTGCCCTGAAGGCAAACCACATAGACAACAGCAGATGCAGCACATGGTGCTGTAATGACTGATTAATCGAATAACAGGCAAACCAATTTAAAGGCCTTAAATCTCACGACTAAGACCAATGCATTTAGCTGAAGCAGCTTAGAATATGTATCTTTTGATTATACTCTGATCTTGTTCAGGAGGAACTACATTGGGAGAAGAAAGTTCAAGAATAATGTGAATTGCTTTTTCTTATCTCCGAACCTTTTTGCTATTATATTGGTTAAAGAGCGAAACAAGTACTAAGTGGGTAATATGACATGCCTGTTTTCATCCATGAATTTTCCAGGGTTTGGGCTAATCGATGATTATCATGGCTCGAACGTGATTGCAGGCACGAAAACCATAACCTCAGGTCACGATACAACCTAAGTTAGTTGTTTGTTTGTGTGTGCATTTAAACTGTGCAATGAGTCGCACTTGGGCAATGATCAGATGCGATTTACGTGGAGTTGTACATGGAGTCTGCGCTCACCCTACTTCCAACGGAATTGTGAAAAGTCAATACAGAAAACATCTCAGGGACATAGCAGGGAGAGGGGGGCTCAGGTTATGGAAAGGCAGTAGAGATTTTTGTAGGGAGGAGGGTGGTATCGTTTACCGGCATGGTAAAATAGGGGCAGCTAACGCAATTCAAGAGGAAATTGCCTGGACACGACACACCGCTCCAGAAATTTAATAATGTGGTATGAATGATTCTAAATTCATTTATATGCCACTTATGCAGCATCCATACTGTAGACTCATTGCACGGTTTATATGCACACACAAACAAACAACTAACTTCGGTTGTATCGTGACTCCTGTTTCTTTACAGATACACAATGTTCTTAATCCTTAAACTCCAAGATCTATCCCATTCCCATTGATGCAAATGTTAAGGACAGATTGAAAGTATTTGGCTGAAGAAATGAGGGTGATATGAGTAAAAATAGTTTCATGCAGTGATTGGTCAGGAGCTGGAATGAGTGGCCTGAGAGTAGGGCAGAGTGCATTCAATTCAAGCATTCAAGAGGAAATGGGATTGCTCTCTGAAGGGACAGTAAGTGAAAGGCTACATGGCAAAGGCTTGGCATGGCAGGGGGTGAATAGCTCCCCAAAACAGACACATCAGACTAAGTAGCTGCCTCCTGTGCTCTAACCATTGTGTGATTCAGTGATAAGTTATATAACTAGTCTTAGTGGAAATAAAATGATTTATTTCACACTGTTTCTTCATCATTGGCTACACTCTTCACAAATACTATGACATTTGACTTCTCTCTTTTTCTTTGAAAATGCAACATCTATTCTGAAGCACTTTGCAACAGCCTGCACTACTATAGCGAGGAAAATGTTCCATATTTCTATGCTACATGATTAGTCATAATACATTAAATCTAGAGAGAAATGGCAGTGAGCAGCTATTGCAAGAATTTCTCTTTTGTGCTCAGAATTATCATGTAATTTGTTTAAAATATTGTAGTTGCCCAAAGCATGTTCACTCCAGTAGTTGGAGAACTGCAGCATAACAGAATCAAAGAGATTACTGTTCCTGCTAGAGCAGAATAACTTTGTAGAGGTACATGACAACACAGTGTAATTGCTGCAAACCTATGATTTTGTTTCCAGAATTCACTTAGAACAATTCTCCAACAAAGCTACCTACTACCCATTAATGTTTGCATGTGGCTCATTCTGTTTATCAAAATTGTACATTTCTAGTGAAATTTACTGCTTTCTTCCTGTCAACAACAAATTAACCATTGTTAAGAGTCTAAATAGCATTCTTTGTAGTACTTACTTTTGAAATGTTAGTTACAGATTATTTAGCAAATAACAAGTGGAGGATGGGCTTTTTAAATCTTAGCAACATATGATTGGCCATTTTAAGTGTCTTTCTTGCATTCAGTGGAATTGATTAAACCAAAATAAAATATAAATTGTCTATTATTTTAATCAGAAAATGTTGATAATTGGACCAGTCCAAAAGTGAATTGAACCTACCTCTACTAATTTCCTCTTGAATTCAACATACCTCTGCCATACTCTCAGGCAGCTAATTCCAGCTCCCAACCACTTGCTGCACTAAACACTGCTGTCTCACAGCGCCAGAGACATGGGTTCAATTCCCACCTTGGGCGACTGTCTGTGTGGAGTTTGCACATTCTCCCCGTGTCTGCGTGGGTTTCCTCCGAGTGCTCTGGTTTCCTCCCACGTTAGGTGAGTTGGCTATGCTAAATTTCCCATAGTGTTAGGTGAAGGGGAATGGGTCTGGGTGGGTTGCTCTGCGGAGGGTCGGTGTGGACTTGTTGGGCCAAAGAGCCTGTTTCCACACTGTAAGTAATCTAATCTAATCTATATCCATATAAACCATTTTGTTCATGTCACAGTTATTTCTTTAGCCAATTACTTTAGCTCTGTCGATAACCTTTCAACCAATGGGAACAGGGTAGTTTTTTGGGCATTAAGGATCAAGATCATTTGTGCATCTGTAAAGAACTGGGAATGGATATACAAATTATATGGAAAATAATAGGAAAGAAGATTCATCAATCAAAAGACTAGTATTTGTAAGTCTGCATGCTTGAGGATCAAACTGAAACAGATAAGTACATTGTTTTGAGGCTTTGAGAAAGAATGAATTAGAGTAACAACTTTAAGCAGAGAGCACAACACAGAAGAGGCTGGTCCTGGTTTAATGTGTTAGAAATTTTGTTGATTCACAATTGTCAATGTTAGATGGACACGTTTTTAGGAAGTGTCTTCAATTTAAATTACTTCAGCTCACAATTTGAACCTTGAATATAGTTTGGTGGTAATTAACATACCTGGGCTCTCGAGATGTTTCTAGACAGAATTTGAAATGGTTGTCATCCCACTGAGATACAACTAGGGAGCAGAGTGGTGACTAGTTGAGGAAAGTAAGGAAAGGTAGAATGTCCAAAGTAATCTAACATCAGCAGTAAGATTGAAGAACTTACTTTCTTTGAAGTGTATGAAGTTTTGGGAATGAACATCAAAAGGATTACACAGACATCAGAATACAGGAGATATTCTTAAAGGGGTAAGGATAAGTCTGCAAATCAGTTTGACAGAATCGGGGAAAGTATCGGGAGGCTGGGGACATGTGGAAAATTATTGATAAAATACAGAAGTCGGGAATTAATTTGATCCTCACTGCACAAAGGAAAAAAAGACTGATAAGTAACGAATCCAGCTCATCAGCTGAAGTTTGATTCTAATTACTTCTCTTTGTATGGAGTTGTACTTGGTACAATCAGTTGAATCAGAAATGTTTACAAGGCCACATAGTCAGGGTGGGAGCATTTGGATTTATAGGGTTTGAATTTGCCAATATAATGAGCATTGAACTAGAGCATGCTTGTGTTCCTAATCATCAAATTATTATTTTTTCAAGAGTATTTTTAAGTACATATTTTGCATGTATTGTGTGTTTCATTCATCTGTGTTCACTCGATCTCTTTATATCATAAAATTTATTGATTTTTAGGAACAGAATATGTAACCATAAGTAAAATTTATCCGTCTACCTGGGTTAAGTACCATTTGCAGAAGTTTGGTCTATTCCCTTAGAGACTTCCCATTCATTTGCAGAGACTTGAGTTTTTCTGCTTCTGTGGCACACTGAGTTCTTGGCCCATGTAAAGGCTGCTGGGACACTGTCAATCCTTCTCTATCTCCACAAACTACCTGTCATACAGCTCATCTGAACTTAACTGCTTTAATGGAGCAAATGGGATTCTATTCTTTAGTGTACAGCATTTGACTACAGTTAATTTAGAGGCTTATTTATCTGACCCCTTGGATGTAAGTGGTCAGCACTGGCAAAACTGAAGTGGCAGCAGTAAAACTGTCCAATTGACAACGTGTACTGTAATACTGGGTAATACATGCACAATATCTTATAAATGTGCCTCTCTGCTCTCCTTTCTGCTGCAGCTCTTCTTTGATAATTACAGCAGTACCTTATTTGTCTGTCTTCCCTGTGCCCGGTCATATGTCTCCCTTATATTACATTCCTCCCTATTGAAATTGCCTCCAGGTCAAGGGTCACCAGATCGTATGAACCAGTATTTCTTCTTACTCAAGAAGGTTGCAATTGATTCTTTTACAATTGATACAAACTCTTGTCAGTCAATTTTAAACATTTTAAATTATTACAGATTTCAATTTTAATGAAATTATAAACGTTCTTTATTGCTTTGGTTCTGGGTCAAATGTCATCACAATCCTGTAATTATTTTTCCATATGACAACTCACAGAATAAAGAAATGTTCTCAAATATCCACCTTTGGGCTTTTTCTAGACTACTGAAGCAATTCTGTATCACATGAATTATCTCTTCCCTATATTCCAATTTAACTCACTCACTGAAGGATTTGTGATTTTAAATTTTCTTGGAGGAATGATATATTTCTGCATTGTTGTATTTAACTGTTGTTGTTTCTTTTATTTAAATTATTTACTTAAAGCTTTCACAGGATTATTTGTATTATTTTGTAGATGTAGCTGATTTCTTTGATCGGTGTTTTAAATTGTGCAATCACTTCAATTGTGTTAAATATTGTGTTCTTCAGCATGTTATTTTAAATGTTGCAATTATTTTCTTTAATTACTGGATACTGAATTAGAAATAATGCTTTATTATTAATAAGCTTTGCTAAGCAAGAATATTTAACTTCTATCTTCATACTTGCCTTTTCAATGATTTTCTTTAATACTATAAATTAATGCTTCAGTGTTTCAGAACAATCTCCTATTTTTGTAGAAATAAATATTTCAAACATTTAAAGATCGTTGAAATGCTTTAAAATTGCTGCATTTTTATTTTCTTCCAAGCTTTTCTCCTGAAAAATATTAGCATCACATTATTGATTAGTTTTGCCTCACTAAGTTTCCTTTTCACTCATCCATCGAGTAGAGACTTGATACCAAGAATTCCTAACAAGAAAGTCAGGGCAGTTGCCCAATGGCTCCTGTCCATTATTTGCTCCTCCAAGCCTCTATCTTGAAACCCCAGTGCCAACATCTTAGGATGAGCGCCATGGACAGTGACACCAGTCATCAAATGGAACCAAGTTGTTGACCAAGAGGCCACAGTCAGTCCTAAGAGTGAGCAGAATGGAGGTCAAGGTTGTTATCAGAGGACACTGCTGTATAGGGAAGTGGGGGCATTCAGTGCTGTATATTGGAGACAGCAACCTGAGATGCAGTGGAGACAAAGATGGTGAAGGGGAAAATTTGACATTTGAATTGAAGGGAAGACGATAGGACCTGGCAGGATATTGGATACTATAGGAGCAAGCGTGCATCGTGATGATGGACAGGCCAAAACTGTAAGGACAGGCTAAGGAGATAAGAATATGAGTTGCAGTTGCAATTCAAAATGGTGTATGGGGAACATGTGGAGGATCAGTTGTGATGTGCTGTCCATGGAGTGACCGATAGAAGGAAAGATGGGGCTTACGGTTAGCCTTGATGACCAGGCTGGGCCAGTGGCTCATTGTACCAAGTGGAACTTCTGTTTCCTGCTATGCTCACACAATTCCTCAATGCAAACTGCAAATTGCAAATGGCAAATGGCTTGTGCTTAGAAGAATAAGTGATGAATGGGAGTCCCTGAGCAACTGGTCTGACTTTCATGTTAGAAATTCTTGGTTTCTAGTCTCTATCTCTATCCAGTGGATGGGCAGAATCAGTTTCTTTTCTGTCCCAACGCTACAGGTTCTACTTCTGAGTGATGGGAGACTCTTCAAGGGGCAATTGCATCAATAATACATTTGCATAGTATAGATTAATGTCATTTGCATTTATAGCATTATGCATGTGAAATACAAGCAGTGTCCAATTGCATGGGCTGCAAATCCTGGCCATGAGCAATCTTGGTCATATTATTGGTCTTTAGGCCTTCATCACAATCTTCTCTGTAAAGAGGTAACCACAGATGATATTGAAAGTGGCACTTGAGGATCACAATTCACAAAGATAATGCAAATTTTCTTAGGCTGAACAGGACCACGGAATTGACTTCTATCACAGTGAACTATAAGTGTTCTACAACATGCTGTTATTTGCATCAATGTTTTTCTTGGGTAATTTGAGGCTGGAAGACCAAAATCTCAGGACTCATGAAGACTTCCAATTGCCTGCTGTCTCTTTGTCACATAACTTGGCATTGCCTTCATTCATCAGAATAATGTCCAACCTCATGTATTGGCATACCACAGCTCTGCTGCTGGAGGGCTCACGAGATGGAGGAAAATGTTAACCCATCATTTTTGAGTGAACTGAATGCTGACTGCTCACAATAAAAAAGGACATACTCAGCTTATTCTGCTCCCACCCAGGTTCAGTGCAAGCATGGCTGATAGATCCTGAAAAAGGGTGGGTTATGGAAGTATTATTGTGACACAACAAAAGCACAGAGAAATGGTGGAGGAACAGATGTACCGGCAAGCCGAGGAATATTAGCAACATCCAGCAGTTGCTGAGCCACCTGTTAATGATCCTTACAGAAAGTGTGAGATATACAGGAAGACTAGAGTCTTTCATCTTTACTCCAGAAAGCACAGTGCCAGCACAAGCTAAAGACATGCTGGGACACTGTCACAGTACCAGGTCAACTGCTGGACTGGAACCTGCGACATGATGGAGTGACTGTTAAGGTGACAGCTACGTTAAACTTTCAGGCAATTCGAGAGCTGTGTGGGATCTACCCACAAATGTATCAAGGCCGTTACTGATGCTATTTGTGCCCGATCACGCCATTTTATCTCATTTCCCCCTGAGGTCAGTGCTGCAATCTGGGCAGTGGGTTTTAGCAACAGAGCTGTCTTCCCCAGATGCAGGGCAGGTTTGGATTTTACACAGGATGTGCTGAAAATATCCTATTATAATGCAGCAGAGTTCATTGACAGGAAGGGATCCAGTCCAACAGTGTGAAGGTCACAGATGATCATCAGTAACACACCTCAGAAGGTACCTGGGAGTTGCCTAAATCATTGAAAATGCTCATCTTCCTACTGCAATTGAGGAGACAGATGTCTCACATGGGTGGTTCTTGGGAGACATTAACTCAGCAAAAGCAGCTGATGATGCCATTGCATAACCACCACATGAGGCCAAACGAGAAATAAATGCAACCATGCTTCGGCCAGCACCATGTTGGATCAGAGGGTAGGCCTGAAGATGAGTGCCTGAAGCTTGGTTCAGCCTTGGAGTTGGCCGGGGTGGGGGTGGGGGTGGGTGAGGGGTTTACAGTACAGACTGTATGGCAGAAATTGCCATACAATTCTTGTATTCTGTGCCCTGAACAACTGGAGGAGACAAAGAGGGGAATATGTGGTGGAGGCAGGTAAAATCACAAAATTTAAAAGGCACTTGGATGGTAATATGCATAGGAAGGGTTTACAGGGATCTGGGCCTACTGATGGCAAATGGGACTAAGTCAGATTGAGATGTCTGATCAAGGTGGGTGAGCCGGACCAAAAGGTCTGTTTCAGTGCTGTACGACTCTATGATGGAGGCTGATGATTTGGGAGAGCAGGAGCAGTCTCCTGAGGAGGGAGATGAAGACATCAAGCAGGAGAAACGTCATCTTCTGCAGGAATAGTATGCATACCAAATGCCCTCTTCACTATCCTATCTATCTGAGACTTCCAAGGAACAATGAACCGGTGCTGCGAAGTTTCTTTGTTCAGCAACACTCCCCAGGACCTTACTATTAAGTGTATAAGTCCTGTCCTGATTTGCCTTTCCAAAATGCAGTAACTCACATTTATCTAAATTAAACTCCATCTACCACTCCTCAGTCCATTGGCCCATTTCATCAAGGTCCCATTGTACTCTGGGGTAACCTCCTTCATTGTCCACTACACTTTCAATTTTAGTATCATCTGCAAACTTACTAACCATATCTCCCATATCTCCCAAGAGTAGGTCAAGTTTTGCTCCTTCTCTAGTAGATATATCCACAAACTGAATCAGAAAATTTTCTTATACACACTTAACGAATTATTTTCCAACCAAGCCCTTAACAACATGACAGTCCCAGTCTATGTTTGCAAAGTCAACATCCCCTACCATTACCACCCCATTACTCTTACACATAATTGAGATCTCCTTACAAATTTGTTTCTCAATTTCCCACTGATTATTGGGGAGGTCAATAGTATAATCCTAATCAGGTAATCATCTCTTTGTTATTTCTCAGTTCCACCCAAATAACTTCCCTGGACATATTCCCAGGAATATCCTCCCTAAGTACAGCCATCAGGTTATCCCGAATCAAAAACACCTCTCCCATCCTCTCTTGCTCCCCTTTCAATCCTTCTATAGCATCTAGTGGGAACATTAAGCTGCCCGATCTGTCCATCCCTGAGTCACTTCTCTGTAATTGCGCTGATCTCCCAGTCCCATGCTCCCAACCATGCCCTGAGTTCATCTGCCTTACCTGTTAGGCCTCTTGCACTGAAATGAATGCAGTTTAATTTATCAGTCCTACCTTGTATAAGAGGAACAAGAGAGAAGAGAGAAACTAGCTGCAAATATAAGAGGGAATCCATGCTAATCTTCTCTGTGTCATTCAAATTTTAGTTTATGTGCTGTCGAAGTGAGCACATACACTAAACTTGGAACAATAAAGAACAGAACAGCATGGTCCCTGTGCAAAGATGACAGGCAAGTTTTTGAAACATTCCTTTTTTATATCACTTCTCGATCTTTTGGCTCACAACATGGTAGTTGTCAGTTTAATATCGGATATGTCCCTTATCTGGGTTCCATATATTAAATTCACTTTTGGGGCAGGAAGATGGACCACTCTATGCATTGACCTGGTATTGCAGTGTCTCAGGGAACAGTGTATTCAATGTTCGCAAAGTTAAAAACAGCTATAAAAGGAAACTAAAAGTCTTCTATAGACATATAAATAGTGAAAAGGTGATTAAGTGAGGGGTGGGGCTTATTAGGGACCAAAAGAGTGATGTACTCATAGAGTTAAGGGGTAAGACTGAGGTATTAAATATATATTTTATATCTGCATTTACCAAGGGAAACAAATAAACTATCTGCTATGTGTCTGTTAATTCCACCAACCTATCCATATTCCGATGCTTCCTATGTTGTGGTGAAAGAGAAGATAGTTCAACATTTATAGAATTGTAGAATTTTACAGTACAGAAGGAGGCCATAGCAGCTAACCTGGTAGTCCCATTCTCCAGCCCT
This sequence comes from Chiloscyllium punctatum, assembly GCF_047496795.1. Taxonomy (NCBI): domain Eukaryota; kingdom Metazoa; phylum Chordata; class Chondrichthyes; order Orectolobiformes; family Hemiscylliidae; genus Chiloscyllium; species Chiloscyllium punctatum. The sequence continues at coordinate 36,374,919 of NC_092760.1, read as the reverse complement.
TTCCAGCTTTGTCTTGAAGCCTTCTGTGCAATCCACCTTCACCATTCTCCCTGGCATGCATTCCAAATCCAAACAGCTCTCTGAGTAAAGAAGTTTCTCCTCAGCTCACTCTAGCTCTTGGAGTTTAAAACAGATAAGGAGGAGGTTTGGAATAGGCTGTTTTTACTTAAAGTTGATACAGCACCAAAATCAGAAGGCTTGTATCCAAGAATACTGAAGCAAGTGAGATTAGAAAATGTGGAGACGACGGTCATAATTCTCTAATCTTCGGTACACTTGAATGGCGGCAAAGAAATGGGGAATTGAAAATGTTACACTTCTGTTCAAAACGAAAATGTAAAGAGAAGCCCAGCAACACAGGTCAGTCAGTTTAAGCTCAGTGGTAGGGTAGCATCCCGAAATGATAATTTGAAACAAAATTGTCACTTGGACAAGTATGGGTTAATTAAGGAAGGTTAGCACAAAATTGTTAATGGCAAATTATGTTTAACTGACTCACTTTAGTTATTTTAATGCATTAACAGATATAATGTATTTATTTTCTCTGAAAGTTTTGAGCATCCTTGGAACTTTGTTACTGAAAAGGTGGAGGAAGCAGAGATATTGAATATTTTAATGTAGAAGTGAACAGATTCTTGATAAGCATGGTGACAAAAGGTCTTCAAGGATAGGTAGAAATGTGAATTTGAAATTAACATTAAATCATCTCAAATATCAGAGCAGTTCAAGTGTTTGAATGGTCTACTCCAGCTCCTTTTATGTATGTTCATATGTTAACAGAATAATGAGTTTAACATGATATACATGGATTCCTAGAATGCATTTGATACAGTACACACTTGCACACAAAACATGGAATAAAAGAGACAGTAGCAAACTTAAGATGAAACTGGCTGAGTGACATGAAACTGAGAGCAATGGTTTCTGGTTGTTTTCAGACTGGATGAAAGTTTGTAATTGCATGGGTGGCACAATCCTCAGGCATTGGTGAGGGACCGTTGGCCTTTCTGATATGTATTGATGACTTAGACGTTGGTGTACCAGATATAACCCCAAAACTTTTGGATGAAGTGAAACTTGGAAATGGTGTGCAGTAAGTAGTGTAGAACTTCAAAAGAACATACTCGAGTTGGTGACGTTGCAAGTAATTGCACTGGAGCAGATAGTGAGGAGCTGCTGCTTGAACTGTTGAGTTCATAAGGTGTGAACATACTCATAGTGCTGCTAGGAAGCAGGTTCAAGAGTGAAGCAAACATCTCGTTCCAAGCAAGGACAATCTGTCACTTGAAGGGTAACTTCCAGATGGTGGTGTTCATAAGCATCTGCTGCTCTTCTCCTTCTAGATGGTCACAGGTTTAGAACGTACTGTTGGAGGGGGAATTACTGCAATGTATCTTGTACATTTTACTGCAGCAGCTGCTGCGTGTTAATGGTGAAGAAAGTAAATATTAAATCTAATGGATAGGGTGTCAAATAAGTGAGCTAGTTTGTTCCAGATGGATTTAAGCTTCATGAATATTGTTGGAGTTGCTCTCATCTGGACAAGGTGGACAGCATTCCATCATATTCCTGAACTGCATTTTGGAAGGCACTGGGGAGTCAGAATACAAGATATGCAACACAGGATTCCGAGCCTATGACCTGCTGTCTTTGCTCTAGTATTTATGCGATTGTTCCACTCCATTGCTGCTTAATGGTAAACCTTAGGATGTTGATAGTGGGAGGTTCAGCGATGTTAATGACATTGAACCTCAAGGAGCGATGGTTAGATTCTCTCTTGGTAGAGATGGTCTTTGTCTGACAATGTGTGGCATAAAGTATACTTTGCTGCATTAAAAGCTAAAGTCTGGAGATCATTCAGGATATCATTACAGCATTCGAACAGGGGCTACTTCTGTACCTGTAGCGCTGAACTTTATGCAACATTCATTGAACAGCCCAACTTTTGACGTTCCGATGTTGGGAATAACATTCATGATGCAGCTGAAAATGGTTAGTTTGAGGACATTACCCTGAGGACCTCCTGTGGAAATTACCTGGAGTTGAGATGGCTGACCTCCAACAGGCATAATCATGTTCTTTTGTAGCAGAAACGACACTAACCAGTGAAGAGTTTTTCCCCTGATTCCTGTTCATTCCAGATTTACTCAGGCTCCTTGATACTCCACTAAATACAGTTTTTATGTCAAAGACATCACCTCACTTACCGTGTACAGTTCTTTTGTAAATATTTGGATAATGTGGCCCTGAGAGAACCTGATGAGATACCAACTCAGCATCAGTCAGAAGGTTATTCCTTGGCAAGTATAGCACTAACAATGACCTCATCCACCACCATACTGACTATTGAGAATGCACTGAGAAAGTGGTAATTGACCCAGGTTGAATTTGTCTTGCCCAGGACATGTTGTTCACACTGTCAGGTAGATGTCAGCCTCATAGTGGATCTGAACAGCTGTCTGAGGACATGGCTAGTTTTGGAGCACAAATCTTCAGACTTCTTGCCAAAATGTCATAAGGTCCATCGACTTTGTGGAATCCTGTGCCTGTAAGTATTTCTTGCTGTCACTGAGTGAATCAATGTGGTTGAAAACTGGCATCTGAAATGCTGGGGACCACAGGAGGAGGCCAAAATGGATTATCCAAGCATTTCAGCCTTATGGTTTGTACTAATATGCTAGCTGTCTCATCATCGAGGCTGGTGACATCTGTGGAGCCTTCTTTTCTGTTAGTTGTTTAACTGTTCAGCACCGTTCATGACTGGATGTGGCAGAAGTTTTATTTATTCTTTCACTATTATGAGTATCACTGCATGGGCCAGCATTTATTGCTTGTCTCAGATTGCCTGCAAGAAGATGCTGCACTCCAATTGGTATAGGTTTTGATCTGATTTGTTAGTTGTTGGATTATCCCAGGATTGAGAAATTTCAGTTACCTTGATAAGTTGTTGATGTTGGAGCAGGTTTCTTCATAGAAGAGGAAATTTGAGAAATTTGAAAGAGTTTTTTAACATCATGAGAGATCCAGACAAAGTAGAAAGAGAAAAAAATCATCCCACTGGTGAAATGATCAAGTACATAAAGTACAGATTTAAGGTAATTAAGAAAACAAACTGTGGCAACATGAGGAAAAATCTATTTACACAGTCAGTAGGTAGGATTGGAATGTATACCTGAAAGTACAATGGCATTATGTTCAATCAAGACAGTCCAGAGTGAATTGGGTTGTAATCTGAAAAGAAAGAATATGCAGGGTTACAGATAGAGATCAGGGGAATGACACAGCTTGAATTGTCCTTATTGGTGATAGTGCAAACATTACAGACTGAATGGCCTCCATCAGTGCTGTAATCATTTTATGATCTTGAGGTCATGGGGGTACTTGAATATGACAACTAGAATTTGAACCCACAGTTGGAAATGGGAAGCCACTGTGGATCATTGAGAACACAGGTGATGAGTGAATGGGTGAGTAAGGATACAGAGCTTTGGACGATCTCAGATTCATGAGAGATAGAAGGTGGAGTTCATTTAACCAATCAGGTTAAGAGATAACAAAGTCATAAGTGAGGGTTTCAGGAGCAAATGAACTGAAACATGGGTGGTGATGTTGCAGAGGTTGCAATAGGTTGCCTTCAGTGAACAGGAAAAAAAATCTGGCAGATGGCATTTAATATGAGGAAATATGAAATTGTTCACTTTAGCAGAAAAGGCAGAGACTTGGTTAAATGGTGAATGACTGCAGAATTCCAAGGTGCACGTGATCTAGGTATCCCTATGATATGCCTATTCTTACGTATAAAGGTACATTGAATAATTAAGAAGGCTGATTGCATTCAATCCTTTATTACAAAAGGAATTGATCACAAAAATAAGAATGTTCTGTTTCCTTTATACAGAACATTAGTGAGAGCATATCTTAAATATGTAGTTTTGGGCTCCTTATTTAAGGATGGAGGTAAATTAATTAGAGACAGTTATTAGATTTGTACCTGGAATGAAGAAATTACTTCTGAGGCTGGACAGGCTGGAGCTGTTCCTTCTGGTGTTAGAATGACTGAAGAACCCTAAAGTAATTGTAGACATCTTTCATTTTTAATCCCTAAGTATGTTTTTTTTTAATATAAATAGGGACAGCTACAGAGAGGAAAAAAATTACGGCGAATGTAATATTGCACCTGTGAAGTATCAGGGAAACTTAAGGGTGAGACTTAAGAACAAGGTTAATGAGAGATTTGACTACCTCATTCTCAGCAGAAAGCAACCACTTGCAAACAGCAGTTGTGCCTTATGACATCGTCAAATGATATCCAAAGAATTCCAAGATTGGGATGCAGATTCAGTGTGGCTTTGAAAACAAAGTGCAGGTGTGATTGGGGGATGGGCAATAACAGTTAAATCCGCATTTAACCTGTAGCTAGATTCAACATGCAATCACTATTGCAGCTCAAAGCGTTGAAACAATTAAAGTGGGCAGTTTCCAAACCTTGACATTGTGCCCTGCACATTTACATCTAAGTCATCAAGACACATAGTTCCAACACCACATCAGCTAATACTCTCCAGGTCTTGCAAAGAGATCTGTCCGAAGACAGACTATAAACTGATTTTCATGTGTAACCTGAAGAAACGTCATTTTCCTCCAACAACGTACTTTTCTGTTACTAAAACCCAGGTCTTGTTAAAGTACAAATAAGGAATCAATTTGAAATCTTGCTCATCAAGAGAAACTAGAGGGTTTCCTGCCCATCGCGAACTAAAATCACAATCTGCTGCCTTTTGCAGTGGAGCAAAAAAAGTGTCTTTGTATAATTTACACTAAAACAATAAGCTCTGCTGTTAAATGCTGCTAAAGCTAACCAACTTGCATTGGTCACAATTGGGGCTTGCATGTCAATAACAATTGCCTAGTTGGCTGGACAGCTGGATTACAATGCAGAATGGTGCCAACTGCGTGGGTTCTAATCTTGAACTGGCTGGCATTACTACTCTCCTCAACCTCTCCACTAGCCTAAGACCCTCAGGTTAAACCACCATCAGTCGTCTCTCTCTCTCTCTCGTCAGAGAGCAGCCTCCACGGTCCCGAAGGACGGTTCTGTAAAGCTTAATGGTTCTCGATAAAAGACGGATTTGTCTCTTCTCGGGTATTATGCCCAATTCTAGGAACACAGAATATGCAGCTCTCTCTCTCTCTCTCTCCAAGAAGGAGGTGAAGTTGAAAGTTGGTTCAGGAGGAATTCAACGTTGACAATCTTTCAAGTGGAAAAGGGGTGATGTGTAGCCTGATTGCCTACGTTTTACTTCGTCTATTTCACCAAATTGGCTATAAATATAGAAGCCCCATTAGTGTGTGTGTGTGCGAGAGAAAGCACATCATTGCGTTTCTATCGAGATTTTGATGTACAATTACGACCATCGCTAGAAGGTCTGTCAAAATACAGCTGTTGCCTCTTTGATCTGAAGCTCAGAGTGAATGAGTAATCGCTCCAAATCGTACCTTATTGCTGTACTATACATGTAATTTGTCAAAACTGACAAATTGCTGAGGGTGCTTAGGGGCGATCTGTGTGCAAATACTTGTTATCTTTTTGTGCATGGACACTCTGACTCATGCAGGGTGGTCGGTTCCTCCACAGTCTGAACGCCCTTTTGTCTCCCATTTTCCTTCATTAATAGTGCTGTTAAACACTACTGTTTCAAAACGGTTCTTTATGGAGAGAAAATTACACTTAAGTAGGGCTGAATCGATGCGGACAGGAAGAGTTCCTGCCGGCTTTGTTCGCTGTCTGTAGGTCGGCGCTGACACAGCCTGGTGTGTGTGCTGCTCCCGGTATATTGGGGCTCATTGATTGGAATGTTCTTAACTGTTCTCTGTAAACAGGCAATTCTTGCTGCGAGGAGTTTGTATTGAGACTTCACGTTCCTCACTCCACTATTCAAAGCCTGTTGTTTCAGTAAACTTCGGTAAAGGAACTCTATGTCTTAACAGTTTGACCAAATGTTCAAGGTTGCTGATAAAACGGACAATACATTACACACCAGTACATTATCGTTTAACAGTTGGCTTAATCAAACTTCTAAATGTAGAAAGCGATATAAGCGAGTGGGTAATATTTTCTACACATTATGTTAAAGAAACGTGAAACGATTAGTGAAGTGATTCTGTTAAAACAATCTATAATTACGACATTTATCCCTACTGACATCAGTATGAAATATGTGTAGAAGTCTTGGACTTGACACTGAAATATTACCGTCACAGTCAATGCAATAGATCGGCGAGGGTATTTGATATTGAACAGTTAGAAAGTTAACCTCTTATTTATGGCTTAGCTGTCAATGCTTTTTCCCCCCTGTTTTGATCGTAATTTCACGGCCCCGAATTGGCCCGGTTTGTGGTCACGTTAGTGTGTGAGTGAGTGAGAGAGAGAGAGACATCAAAAGTAAAGGGTTGAGAGTCTATCTCGGGTGCTCCCGTCAGAACTGAAAGTGCTGTTCGCCTCGGGAGCCAGAGGTAAAAACAATGACTGCAGATGCTGGAAACCAGATTCTGGATTAGTGGTGCTGGAAGAGCACAGCAGTTCAGGCAGCATCCGAGGAGCTTCCAAATCGACGGTTCGGGCAAAAGCCCTTCATCAGAATGAGACTTTCTCGGAGCTGTCGTCGTTCGGCTAGCTCCAGTAGACCACCCCGTCAGAAAACGTTTCCAAAACCAGGAGAGGCAGAACGGACCACGTGTAACCTGAGAGTTCTGTGCGTACAATAAAGATGGAGAGACCAGGTGGAGCCCAGTCTTAGAGACACTGATTGCAAGTCGCTGTTTCTGATGAGGAATACGAAATCTTACAAAACCATTGAAGAAGAATTAGAAACAAAATTGCTGGAAAAGCTCAACAGGTCTGGCAGCGTTCCGTGGAGAGAAATCAGAGCGACCTGCTGAGTTTTTCCAGCAATTTCTGACTTGCAGCATCTTGCGGTTTGTATGGAGAATAATTCGCCACTGTTGAATTGTAGCGAGGAGCACTTCGAACTCAGCAAGGTCCCACAGAGAGCCAGCAGGAGAATTCGTTGAGGGAGAAATATTGAGCAGGACCCCGGGTGAAATCACACCTTCTCATGAGGAGACCTCGGTTTAACCTCTCATCTGAAAGATGGCACTCGACTTTCTGACAGTGCTGCACCCCACCGGCACTGCACTGCGGTGTCCCCACTCAAATCGCTGGAGTGGGATTTGAACCCGGCCGGACCCGGCTCTCTCAAAAGCGACATCAGGGAACCGCAGCTCCAAAGAGCGTGCCAAGCCCTGTCAGGGAACCAGCATTTCAGTTATTTACGAAAACAGAAAGTGCTGGAGAAACTCAGCAGGTCTGTCAGCTAGACCCCTTGTCTCCTTATTTCAGATCGGTAGCGTCCCCGCTCTTGGGGGCGGGGGGGGGGGGGGGGAGTGTGGGGGGTAGAGTGGTCTCTTGCATGTTTGTGGTACAGCTGAGTGGTTCAGCTGATCAGGGGAGAAGGTGAGGACTGCAGATGCTGGAGATCAGAGTCAAAAAGTGTGGCGCAGGAAAAGCGCAGCAAGTCAGGCAGCATCCCAGGAGCAAGAAAATCGACGTTTCGAGCAAAATCTCTTGCTGTATATTTGATTTGGCTGATCAGAAGAACCCAGGGAGCGCCAGTGTCTGCTGTGAGTGGGGGATGGAGAGCAGCAGTTTAATTCATTGAGGTATAATTGCCTGTTATTAAAACGTGTCTCTGGCTCTTTGTGATGCAGTCTTTTTTAAGGGGCGGCAAGTATACAGTAACAGAGCAAACTCGGCTTGTCTGCAGACTGTGACACTGTAATTATTAACGCTGAAATCAAGCAATTACATTCGTTGTTTCGGAATCAGAGGGAAAATTAGGTACAGCACTACTTTTTCTGCTCAAACCTTCAACGAGGGCCAGCAGTTTATCGTCCGCCAATTTCTGTCACTGTATGTAATGTGTTATAAACCCGAGGTAAAGATTCATATGTGGCCGAGGAGTACACGCGAGTAACAGTCATAGTTCAACTTCGAGAGGTTTATGTAACGCATCATTGGCAGACCGGCTTCAATTACTACAGATTACATTGTCGATTTATCAATGGAGCAATCACTTAACGGTAATAACTCTGGTTCCTTCCTGTATATTTGGTTCACAGATTAATTTTCCAAGCGCTCACGTTGGGATCCATAGTTTGTTTAGCACACTGCAAGTTGTGTACACAGCAAAGGTTTCCGGACGCCTCATCGCTTTTAACCTGCCTCTGTGCTTTCTAAACTTTAATGAAACTGAACCCATGTAAAAAAAAAGCTTGCATTCGATTGGCATCTTTCATGGCATCGAGGCATCTAAAGTTCTTCAGAAGAGAGTTAAAAATCACACAACACCAAGTTATAGTCCAACAGGTTTATAGGGAGATACAAGCTTCCAGAGCGAGCTAGCTACCTGATGAAGGAGCGGCGCTCGGAAAGCTAGTGCTTCTAAGTAAACCTCAATGCAACACCAGCACCTCCACTTCAGAATAGAGATAGAGTGCTTGTGGCTGGTGTAAAGAAAACAATTTCTCTCTCAATGTCAGAAGAATGAAAGAGCTGGTCAGTGGTTTCTGGAAGTAAGGTGGAGGGCACAGTCTTATCGACATCAATGGTGCTGAGGTGGAGGTGGTCAACTGAGTCAAGTTCCCAGGAATAATCATCAGCAACAATCTGCCATGGTTCACTCACGTTGATGTGACAGTCAAGAAACAATGCCTCTACTTCCTCAGCCGAAGGAAATTCGGCATGGCCGTAAAGACTCTTTTATAGATGCACCAGAGAAACCTTTCAATCTTGATGCACCATGGCTTGGTATGGCAACTACTCTGGCAAGACCGTAAGAAACTACAGAGAGTTGTGAACGCAGTCCAGTCCATCAGGCCAGCCAACCTTCTATCCATTGACATCAACAACGACAACAACAAAATCAGCAATTGCTGAAAAAGCTCAGCAGGTCTGGCAGCATCTGTGGAGAGAGATCAGAGTTAACATTTTGGGTTGGTGATCCTTCCTCAGAACTTCCATCCATTGACTCTGTCTATACATCCCGTTGCCTTGGGAAAGCAGCCAACATAATCAAAGACCTCTCCCACCCCCGCTTCCAACCTCTTCCATCCGGCACAAGATACAAAAGCTTAAACACACATACCAACAGATTCAAGAACAGCTTCTTCCCAGCTGTTATTAGACTTCTGAATGGACCTATCAAATTTCAAATTTAATGTTGACCTCACTGTCTGTGCACCTTCTTTGCAGCCGTAACATTATAATCCTCATTCTGTTCTATTATTCTTTTGCACTTTGTATGGTATGATCTGCCTGTACTGCACACAAAACAAAATTTTTCACTATACCTAGGTACATGTGACAATAATAAATCAAATCACATCACAATCAATGAATTATTTGTGAAGTGTATCCACTACTATAAAGTAGGTAATGCATGCAGCCCCATAGCATTGAGAGAATGACCAATTGGTCTTTGCTGTTGCTGATTGCAGAATAAATATTGGCTGAACCCTCAAAGAGCTCACTCATTGAAATAATATTGTGAAGTGTTTGGGTGATCAGCAATGATAATTATGAGTCTATTTTAATGTCGTATCAGAAAGATGGCATATGCAACATTGCAGCAGTCCCTCAGCACATGCTGTCAGAAAGGATCAAATTCTGGAAACTCCAGATTGGTACTGAAATCACAATCTTCTGACTCAGAGAGCAATGTCCTACCAGACAACTGAGAACTGACATCTTGAACAAGTCTGTATTTTGAGGCACAGTTTAACTTCTTATGTTAAAAAAATCTAAATACCACTCATGTAGCACAGTAGAATTTTAAAATTCACCATTTATTATGCATCATTTTATAATTAAACTGCTGACATTTGTGACATTAATAATCTTGGTGTGCTCTTTCTTTATTTGCCTCATTTCTTTAAACCACACTGTAATTTATGTGCCATTTACATTCTCACAGAATTTTGTTTTTGGACAGGTGGATTTTGTGGACAAATGTTTTCCTCCTCCATGGTTTTCTTAGCAATTTTTATAGATGCAACATAGAAAGCATCCAATCCAGATGCATCAGAGCTTAGTGTGTTCAACCCAAGATTGCAAGAAATAACAGAGTTGTGAATACAGCCCAGTCCGAGACACAAATCAGCTTTCCATCCATTGACTCTGTCTAGACGCCCCACCACCTCATGAAAGCAGCCAACATAATCAAAGACACCTCCCATCCCGTTATACTCTTTTCCACCCTCTGCCAGTGGGCAGAAGGGACAAAATTTTGAAACCACCGACCAACTCATTCAAGAATAGCTTCTTTCAACTGTTACCAAAACTTTGAACAGACCTCTCTTACATTAAAGTTGATCTTTCTCTGCACCTTCTCTGTAACTGTAACACTACATTCCACATTTTGTTTTGTTATCCTGATGTACTTATGTATGGTATGATTTGCCTGGCTCGTATGCAAAACAATACTTTTTACTGTATCGCAATACATACGACAATAATAAATCTAATCAAATCACAAATTACCGAAGTTTTACAATGCACACAATGTTCTTTTAAACCCAATTACCCATTAACGCAGTGCAGCAAGTTAAGGCTAGTACTTTAGAGTTTAAGGATCTTTTGAGTGATGAAATTTATGTCTGCACACAGTTAATTAATCCCTCCTTCCCAGAAAGGAACCTAGTAAAACTGCAGAATCTCATTTCTGCATGTAGCATTTTGCTCTTACAGACTTTTAAAATTAATACTTTGCATCTTTTTCTTGCTCTTTTTCCATTTCTTAATCCAATTTCCCCTCCCTCTGTTTTCTTTATCTTGGTTTGTCTCAAATTAACCCTATTCCCTTTTGTTATTCCTCTATTTCTCAACCTTTAAATCAAATTGGTTAAAGACATAGACTCTTAATACTCTGATAGGCCAAGATCCCTTCCGTGCTGTTTCTCTTGGTGTTTCATTACTAGTTTTTAATTACAGCAATCTACAGGTCGGGATATTTCAAACCGAAGGGTTCCAGGAAAGTTATAAATCATAAGGCATGCTACTGCAAACTCTACACAAATAGTATAATGATACGACATGGCTATGATATCTTTGAGATCTGAGTGAAGCTGACTGCCAAGATATGGGAATATGACTGAGGTTATAGAACAATTTATCAGTGCGCATTAAATTAACTACCAAGTAAATGGCCAAATGGCCTGTTTCCACGCTGTAGGGATTCTGTCATCTAATCAATTGGGCAGAAGAACCTAATTAGAATTTGTAAGTACAATCATTTACTAGTTTTGGGCTGAAATTACCTCACAGGTTCTTTAGGGTCTGATCAAAATTAATACAAGAAGACACATGCACATTCGTATGAAGCAAATTTATTAGCTTAATCTACTTAATATGTATTAGAGACATATGCAAACTAATGAGCGAGTCTATTAGCTTAAACTACACTGTAACCTTCACAACAGGCTGAGAAACAAGTCCAGGTGGGCCCATGTGACAACACAACCTGACAGTTCTCACTTACAATTCAGTTTCATGTGGTTACCTCACAGTCAAAACAGACTGCTTTTGCATTTGGCCCTTTTTTCATTCACTTTTCCACTTTATTCCAATTGTTCATTGTCATGGCATGGTTTGAAGATATCACTTTAAGTCCAACACTATAAACCACCTTCAAAGCAGATGATCAAAACATTATGCAAGCCCATACATGTTGTTCAATAGCTACAATTGGTTATACATGTAATACAGTTTACAGGCCATCACACAGAAGAAACAGGAATTAATAATAACACAACAAATGGAGGCCATAAGAGCAAGGGTACTGTAGAAGCTTTAGGTCACCACCCTTTATATTTGTCCTACCAATCATGCACAGTAAGAGTTCCTAAATTGTCTGCTATGTAGATCAGAGTGTGGTGCTGGAAAAGCACTGCTGGTCAAGCAGCATCTGAGGACCTTATGCTCAAAACGTCAATTCTCCTGCTCCTTGGATGCTGCCTGACCGGCTGTGCTTTTCCAGCACTACACTTTTTGACTCTGATCTCCAGCATCTGCAGTCCTCACTTTCATCTGCTACATAGATCAACTGGTCACGGTTGTTCTGTTGCAAATGAGATAACTGTGCAAGAAAGGCCCACAATTTCTTAAATGTCACATGTGGAAGAACCCTACTCAATCAATTGCTTTTGCAAGATGTGATTGTTGCCTCTATTCTTTAATCAGATAGTGTTTATGTCTAACTGCATCATAGAAAACAATAATCTTGTCCCTTCATAAGTTGATGGGTGGTTCCTCTCTCTTGTCATTAAGATAGACAGTATGAGTGCAGGTCATACACACGTGGTCACGGCCAATTTCATGAATGATTATATCATTGAGTGGTAACCTCTTCCTTACGCAAGTACCCCTATTGTGCTGCAGTGTACATGGTTCAAAGATAGGGTTATGGAAGGGGCATACTAGGCCTTCTGGCCATTGTTCACAATCATCTTCCTGGTGGATTTGGTTGTTATCATCCAGTATTTGCCATAAAACATAGGTGTCCAGATAACATTAAAGCGGTTACTTCATGCCATTCTATCAAACCATATACCTCTAACAAAGTACAATGTGTTTGAATAACTTTGGCACAATGAATCATCTGGGTGTAATACATTTTCTCGATAGTGCTTTTAGCAAATTTCCAAACCATGCTGGTCAGGAACCAATTTGCTAAATCGCTATGTGTTAATGCTTTGGTCCAAACAGTAGATAATTTAATAGCTTCCCTAATTTAGTTGCTCAGTCTTAACAATCACATTTTATAGTGTCTTAATATCCATAAAATTTAATGCACCTTTTCCTGTTTTCAATAAGGCAGTAAACATTTCAATTTGTGTACCTCCTGCTTACGCTTCTCATCTTTTCCCACAGAGATCCCTCACTCCACTGTCCAACACCATCTGAGTCTTAGTTTGGCCTTCTTTCACATACACTAACTGTTCTAACACATTCCAATTTCACCTATAAGTTTGAGTCCATGCACCACACAACTGCTGGAGATAGGGTAACTCTGTATCATCTGAAGGACTCATCCACTCATTCCACCATAACTCCCTCCAGACTCCAATTCCCCTTGTCTCCGTAACGTTTTGACATGATAGCCAATCACCTTTCCAATTTTAATTTTACTTCCTTTTCAATCATACCACTTTCATTGTTTTCAAGTCAGTTTCTCTATGATTATGTGTCAGTGCCTTATAATTTAAACTACCTTTTTTGTGCTTTCCAAGGCACATAACAATTTTGCTAAATAGGTGTGCATGCCTGGGACCTGTTCTTCCATGCATTTTCACCATGTGTTATTTTCCTCAAGTTTGTTACTTCAGATGTAACAATTGCTTTTGCACAGTAACAGCGGTATCCCAAGATCACACTATGCATTCTTGACTATCAGCCGATCTTTCGAAAGATCAAAACTTGATGGAGGGTGCCTGCCTATCCTTCTTGCCTGGCCCTAATGTTCCATGCAGTGGTCAAATCAGCTACTCCAGCTCCCTTTACAAAAAAACTCACAGGTGAGGGCACACAAATCCGCAAGAGAAAACTATTAATTATCTAATTCTATCTGTAATTTGATTTCATTGGACATATTCCATTTAACTACACCCCAGTGAGTCTTCCCTATTTCCATCTGTTGCTATGTCCCTTTTTCCCTGTCACTATTCTTTTATTCTAAGTGTGACCCCCAGTAATTTACCATTAAAACTGATTCAGGAGAAAACCTTGCTGTCCAGAGCAAACAACAAAAAGAAGCATGTTTTTGGAATAGCTTGAAAAGAGACAAACAATTTTTTTTTATTGTGTTGTTTCAAGCATTGCCATATTTAGCTTGTTTGGTCATTCTTACCAAGCAGAGTTAAAAATCACACAACACCAGGGTATAGTCCAACAGGATTTCAACCAGGTGTTGTGTGATTTTTAACTTTAGAGTGGTGCTGGAAAAGCACAGCAGGTCAGGCAGCATCCGAGGAGCATGAAAATTGACATATCGGGTAAAAGCCCTTGGTCAGGATGAAGGGCTTTTGCCTGAAATGTCAATTCTCTGCTCCTCAGATGCTGCCTGACCTGCTGTGCTTTCCCAGCATCACTCTAACCTTGACTTTGATCTCCAGCATCTGCAGTACTCACTTTCACCTATTGATTTCTAACTTTGTCCACCACAGTCCAGCATGGCACCTCTGCATCATGCTTCCCAAACAGTGCATACAATATTCTCAAATGTAACTCAAAGGATTATACTGGTCTTTCCTTCCTTCAAGATTATTTCAAATTCAACAACAAACACAAGTTTCTTCTGTGGACAGCCTCAGCAATGTTTGTTGGCTGATAGCTTTCATCAGTGGTCAGTTAGTGTCTACTCAAACAATATTCTGATTTTGTTTTCACAAATTAAAACCACCTAGACTGTTTCCATTGGCTCTTGTTTTAAATTTTAAATTGAAGATTTAAACTTATTTACCCTTCAAATTCCATTGAATTTCCCAATGTGAGTTTAAACTAGCAATTTATATCAAATATAATTGTATCAATTCCAATTTGAGAAACAATTACATCCAGGCATTTTTTTTAAACAGTGCTGATTTTTTGGAGATTCCAGAGATTGTAGTGAGTTCAGGTTCCTCTGATTTCTAAGACTTTGTCTTCACAAGACTTACAGCTCCCTTGCTGTTTTCTTGAAACCTGTTCAAAAAACAAATGAACAAAATGTATTGTGGGTCTGAAAGAAGCCTAGTGGGTTAATAATATCCACACAACCCAACTCACCACATAGAAGTTGTGTGAGATTTAAAGTTGTCAGCAGAAGCATTAACTCTGATAAGGGAAAGAGCCCAAATCACCAGGTGACATCACATACATAGTTAAAAAATGTCAAGACAAAAATCTTTTGAGAATTTCAAACTGGCATTTTAAATTTCCATTGTTTCAAAGAAAACATTATCTAAATCTTTCTTTTAAGACCAGCTTCAAAAACAAACAATATAAGTATGCAGAAAAAAATTATTATTCCAAGTTCTGAGTTCAAATTGGTGTCTTCCAAAAAGGTTTATCTAGTTAAACTACTCTTGACTAGTTAAACCACATTTTTTACAAGACCTTTTCTATTGCACATTGAAAGAGAACATTTTTATACTTTTCAATGAAATGAAACTTGAAAGTTTGAATCTATAATGTTCTCAGATTACTTCTTGTTTTAACACTCATTTCACTTGAATGTCAAGAATGTTTCTATTGTATGGGAATTCATAGAGCTGTACAGCATGGAAACAGATCCTTCGGTCCAGCTTGTCCATGCTGACCATATAACTTAAATTAATCTTGTCCCATTTGCTAGCTTGTGGTCCATGTCCCTATAAATCCTTCCTTTTCATGTATCCATCCAGATGCCTTTTATATGTTGTAATTATACCCATGCCCATTGGTTTCTCTGGTATCTCATTCCATAGATGCACCACCCTCTGCTTGAAGAAGATGCACTTTAGGTCCCTTTTAAATCTTTCCTCCTCACCTTGAAACCTATGCTCTCTAGTGTTGCACTTCCCTACCCTGGGAAAAAGTCCATCTGCATGCTGCGCTTGATTGTGTGAACCTCTATAAGGTCACCCTTCAGCCTTCGATGTTCCAGGGAAAATAATCCCAGCCTATTCAGCCTCTCCAACCCCAGCATTATTTTTGTAAATATTTCCTGCACTCTCTGTAAATTCAAGTCAATTTTCACAGAGGACTTCTTTAACTTCACTGAGAGAGAAGGGATTATTTGATCTTTTCCTTAACTGTGCTGAAGAGTCTTACTCCTTTGCTCATCCTTTCCAGATTGTGGGTTTCATACTTATCACTTTTGCCTACTTCTCAGAGCTGGAACAGTTGGGGAAAGCCAATTTCCTCCATTCTCAAGCTTAGCTTTCTTGTCTTACAAGATAACAGCCCCAGCTGCTGTCTGTTCTTGACGCGTTTTGTTATGTCAAGGGAGAAGTCCATCTCGTCATCAGCATCAAGCCTGTAGAGCAGCAATTCTAGAAATGTGCAGACAAATTCAGAAATTTGAAGCTGTTGGGATAAAACCCTTCTGTATCTGCCATTATCTGAAAAAAAAAACAAAGCAGCATCTATCCATCCTACTTGAAGCAGCGTAGGTTAACTAGTCCAAAGTTCTCTGTTTGAAAAATGATATATATTGAATATATAAATTCTCTGAGCTGATGCAGAAAGTTCACGGCTAATCCAAAAATATAAGGCGAAGGCTCATGGATGTAATTACATCGACACTCCCTCTCTTCCAACTAGTCAGAGAGAAGGACTATATTATATTCCCTTTCTGAACAAAGGAAAAATCTATCTTGTTTATTAGATTTTATCATCATCAAACTCTTTGACATTGTTTTTCTCAGATTTCAGCAGAGGGAATTACCTTTCCAAAATTACTATTCTTCCCTTTTTTTTCAGACCACTAATTCACACCAACAAACATTTAAGATGAGCAAATCTTATAATCTGGAATTAAAGTTTCGCTCATATATTAAAATAATATTAGGAAGTTCATTCTGGCCAGAAAATGAAATTCCAAACACAATAGTTCAATCATAAAGGTTTTGTAATTCACTAGTTACCCAGCACTCTTTCCTTAAACTAAGTGCAACAGAAATAGTGCATTATTTTAAGGAAAGAGAAAATAGGTTATGCCATTTTCTTTTATTCAATTGGTTTCATAAGACTACAAGAGGTGAATTTTTAACAAGTCCTTAAGAAACTAATTCCACACTAACACTCCTTAGAAGATCATGTTTAATCAAACACTGATAGTTCTTCAAAGGGTCATCAACTTAAAGCCTCCCCATATCTTGAGCTCCAGGGAGGAAAACACACAAATGACACAAGGCAGCATTTGGCAGCTCACAAATAAAAACACAAATGGACCAGATCACAAAGGATTAACCGTTAGTTCAGACACTGTTGGCAATCAAGGAAATCAAGGAAAAGATGTATTACCTCAATCTATCACAAAGCTGGTCTCTCTCTCTTTCTCTCTCTCTCCTACAACTTGTAAGCATTTTCTTCCTTTACTCATAGTGAAATATATAAGTAGTTTTACGTCCAATGATTTATTTTCCAGAATCAGCAGATTTAATACACCATCATGCCATTGTTTTGGTTGTTTTGTTGTCTTTATGATTACTTCAGTTCAACTATCAGTCACATAAGCTTAGGTTTGTGGTCAAATCTGCCCATAGGTGGCCACTCCCAGAGGTCCACCTCTCAGGACTTGTAGCTGCTGCACTGAGCTAATTTTCAACCATCCAAGAGGTGATGTCTACATTCTATAGATTCACACAACTAAATCACAATCTAATACCCTTCAAACAGCATGAACCAGTGGAATGACTAAATGAAATCACTCAACACCAGATTCTAATTGTAGTATCAAAGGGTTCATTGTAGATACCCCTGTCTCTCTCAATCAGCTGAAGCTAAAAAAGGAGCACACCTTTATCAGGTTCACCTTCCAAATTTTGCACAGTCATTGGGCCGGTTGGTGGTCAACTTGAGCTCTAGCTGCCAGCACAAACTTCTATTGTTCTTCTTCAGTACAGCAGTCAATTCATCTCCTTTAATTATTGCCATTCCTGAGACAAATGACAGAGCCTGGTCAGCAGAATCTACCCTGCGAGTGACACCCTTGGTTTGTTTGGAAATCCTACTTCCTCCAGACCTCCACTTGGCATTAAATAGCCCCTTGGAATTTTGCGACAAATCCTCCCAAAACCCAGTATGGCCAGGCAGTTGGCCATTGCATCCGACCCCATCATTAGAGGATCATTCTGCAACATGGAATGCTTCCCCAGCCACAGTATCCTTTGTCTTTAATAATTTGCTCAAATCCAGCTTGCAGTGCCAAATGCATTGCGAGGCTAAATGTACAAAATGGATTCTTTAAGTTCTGATCAAAACCAATACAAGAAGATACATGCACTTTGATATGAAGCAAATTTATTGGCTTAACCTACTTAATATATATTAGAGACATATGCAAACTAATGAGTGAGTCTATTAGCTTTAGCTACACAAAGTAAACATATGAACAAATGAGCCTCACAATACCTTCTATCCATTAGGAATATTGGTGATGGTGGCACTTGGAATTCTATCTCAGATTCCATGGCACAGGACTCATGAACCCCAGCCCGAAGGTGAAAAGTCCCATGAGTGGGACAAATATTAATACAGTTGTGAATTGAAGATTATGTGCTGAATCTCCAATTCTGAAATGATTTTCCAACCTTCAAAACAGACTGAGAAACAAATCCAGGTAGCCATATATCAGCACAACAAGGTAGTTATCACAGGAGAATTCAGTGTCACCTGGCTGTCTCCCAGTCAAAACAGGTTGTTCTCGCATTTGGCCTGTTCTCATATAATTTTCCACTTAATTTCAATTGCTCATTGTCTTGTCCAATTAAAGATTAATCATTGACGGTCTGGTTTGAACCCAACACAACACCTAATGAATAACTTCCACACAGGAAGGAGTGAGAAACACCCATCATTAGGAATGCAAGGAAAGTAAGGTAATTGTTATTCTCTGAACTTTACAGCAGTAGACTCTCAGTTGGACAGTAGCAATGTTTTAGAAATGTCCTCAAATTATCCTTGAAGTCATGAAGGGGAAGTCAAAGTTTTGGAGAATTCGCACAAATCCCCAATACCCCATCAGTTCATATCTTCAAACAACACCGATGCCATATCTGGAGATGATGTATTTCATACATCACACATCTCAAGAATCATCTTTGATCATGAGGGAGTGCCTAAAAGAAAAAGACCACTACCATCCAAAGGATTGTCTTCTGCAAAGTTTCCCTCCAATCCTGACTTGGAAATATTTTGCTGTTCCTTTAGTGTTGCTGGATCAAAACTCTGAAATTCTCTCTCTAACTGCATTGTGAATCTACCTACATCAGTTACACTGCATTAGTTCAAGAAAGCATCTCAGCAAGACCTTCTCAAGGGTGACTAAGGATAGGCAATAAATGCTGGCCTCATCCATTAATGCCTGTGTCCCATGAATGAATAGAAAAAATTCTAATGGGGAGAGAATGTTAGAGCCTAATTATTCCCAAATTCTGCCTTGCATACCCAATGCTATTGTAAGGATTGTTGCAATTGTTCGCAATAAATGGAAGACATGGCATAGGAATGGCAAGTATGCAACATCCAATATACAATTGCACACATTGTAGGAACAACAGAGGCAATTTGAATCAAATTTCCCCATCGTGGAAACTGTTTGATTTCAAACCTCATTGACTCTCTTGACTAATCTCAATCTCACCTATCCACACAACCTGAAATAATTAATTCACATCCACCTATCCTGTTATGTACAATGGCTGGGTTAAAAAGAATATTTGCCAACCAACTCAATCTCAAACTCACTTTCACCTTTTTTCTTTACTCATTGTGGTCGATCCCAATTTGTGCATCAACTATATACCAGTGATCCTAAAACCCAAACTCTGTCATCTATACTAACTGATCTCACACCCACTCTTCTACATGGATTGACATAAAATCGGAACTACCTTCATTATGTTTACAGATTGATCCACCTATACTTTTGATCACAAATTTTGCCTCTCCTTATTGTTTAATAACTGAACTTAAAACTTGTTACCTAATGCCTGTGCCAAATCAAACTTCTTCCATTGCTTATGCTGATTGTTTTCAACCCCATATTTCCCTATTCTCACACTAATTAATCTCATCTTTACTTCTTCACCTACTGTACTGATTAATCTGAAATCCATCTTTGTCCATAGCTGTGCTGTGATGTATCTTATACCCATTGCTCTCACAGCTTGATCTCAAATCCACCTTTCCCCACCATTATACTGATTGATTTCAAATCTCCTTTCTATATCATCTACATAGTTTAATGGCAAACCCTAACTATCCTCAATTTTTTCTGTTGACTGATCTCAAATCTCACCTTCCACAAACTGCATCACTTTACATTTTCACCAACCCATTTTCCTGCCTTGTTTTCCTGGCCTTTGAATCATTCCTTTCTTTATCATCAGTACCTGTTTCCAATGATTTACATCATAGCTGTCACCCTTCATATGATATTCTGGCTGGATTTTCTGCACTGAAATTTTAGAGTCCCTCAAGGACTATATGTAACATTTAAGGTTAATATTTAGAATTAAGAAATTAATATAGCTGCATGGGAACCACTTATTGCAATTCACAAATTCATGACTCTTGATATTTGTATAATTTTACTTGCATTTGTTTGAAAAACTGAAAACAAATTGTTGAAAATAATTAGAAACTGATATAACACTGAGTACTGCTATTTTCATCTTAATTTTCCTTATTTAAAAAAAAATCTTTCTTCAATGATTAATCCTCGTGGAGGTTTGAGTCTAGCACATGGATTAAGTGTAAGCTTTTATATCTTTCCCATCTCTGACCCAGAAATGGTGATTTTTGGTGATTCTTGAAAGACTAACCTAAGACCAGAGGAAATAGGAACAGGATCAGGCCATTCAGCCCCTTCAGGCAATGGCATCTTTCAATAGGACTGATGAAGGGCTTTTGCCCGAAACGTCGATTTTGCTGCTCGTTGGATGCTGCCTGAACTGCTGTGCTCTTCCAGCACCACTAATCCAGTATTTGCTTTCCAGCATCTGCAGTTATTGTTTTTACCATCTTTCAATAGGATCATAGCTGATCCAACATTCTTCATGCTCCACTTTTTTCCTTATCCCTGCCAAGCCTGATTCGCCTATATACACTCAAACTCTCTCTACTAAGGAGTTCCAAAGACTCACAACCTTCTGAGAAGAAATCCCTCTTTATCTCAGCTTTAATTTGGGGCCCCATTATTCTGAGACTATGCCCTCTGATTTTAGACTCTCCCACCAGAGGGAAAAAAAATCCTCTCAGCCTTTACCCTGATAAGGCCCTTAACAATCCCATAAAGTTTCAATGAGATCAACTCTCCTCCTGCTAAATTCCAGTGAGTTGAGACCCCAGGCTGTTCAACCTTTGCTCATAAGTCGACACCTTTTTGCTGGTGACAATCCTTCTCTGAACTGCCTCCAATGAAATAAATGTAGGGACCAAAACCTCTCACAGTACTCCAGCACCAGCACCTTCTTCAGTTGGAGTAAGATTTCACTATTCTTATACCCGAACCCTCTTGACCTTCCTGACTACCTGTACGCTAGCTTTCTGTGCTTCATGTCCAAATACATCCAAGTCCCTTTGTCTTGCAGTTTTCTCTGTATTTCAATAATACAGATGTGGCACATGTTACTGATCAATGTATGTCGGTTTTTGCCAGCATTCGGATCCCCTTCAGGATAACAGTTGGTGTAATGCGGTCGAAAGTCCAAAATTCCTCGCATTTAATAAAACTTCCCTTTTGATAATCCGAATAACTTCAGTTAGCAGCCGATGCGCTCGATCGACTTGATGGAAGTGATCCACTCAAGGTGGAAACGGGAATAATTTGATCACTTTTTTGATTGTTGCGATTTATGAAGAGAGTGAGTCTGGGTGGGGGGGAAGCAACGACTTAATCCAATTTGCCAATCTGTTTTGTGTTACTGCTCCAAAAAAGGCGTTAAATGACATGTAAAAATGAAGTAGTTAACATAGAACATTACAGCGCAGTACAGGCCCTTCGGCCCTCGATGTTGTGCCGACCTGTGAGACCAATCTGAAGCCCATCTAATCTACACGATTCTATTATCATCCATATATTTATCCAATGACCATTTAAAAAGACATTAATCTTACTTTAACTGGAGTGTTATTAAACAGTAAATCATTCTGTTGGCCATTAATTACCTCATTACCAGTTGGAGTGTTCGGTAACCCTTCTCACGCCATATAGGAGAATTCTTTGAAAGGTTCTATTGAGCTTATTTCGCTTCAACTTAGTTCCTGAGTCGGCTGAGGGTGTAGATTTCCCCGTGTTGCAAATTTCTGTGATACTCACTTCTATAGTGGTATTATCAACCCCCTGGTGTAGTCTGTGAACAAAAAGGCAGCTTCAGGGGTTAGAAACAAAAACAGAAATCGCTGAAAATGCTCAGCAGGTCTGGCAGCATTACTATGGAGAGAAATCAGAGTTAACGTTGAGGGTCCAGCAGCCCTTCCTCAGGCTTTTTTGAAACTCAGGGGTTAGAAGCGGATTTTCCTGGGCCTGTTAGTAATGGAACCTGCTGTCGGATGCCGAGTAATTGGGGGGGGGGGGGGGGGGGGGGGAAGTGTCATCCGAAGAATCATCCTTTTGTTCCTCTCCTCCGCACTCACTCGGTTAAGGATCGTGACTTTGTTTTGTTTCCTGAATTGGAAGGTTACTTGTGTTCAGCAGATGTTCTCCAGAAAATCCTTGGGAGTTGTTGGGTGGCCGCTCAGGTTGAAGTGCAACGTTCCTTGGCCGTGATTCCACCACCCTCCCCCGCCCCCCCGCCTCCCTCCGTGTGAGGAACGGGTGATGTCCAGGAGCGAAACTGTATGAGAGAGAGCAGCGTTTCAACGCTCCCATCATTGCCGGGCGGCTCGCATTTCAAGCTTCAACTCCATCGCTTCGGTCTGCTCCCCTTTTCCAAGATCGGGGGGACCTGTCTGTCTGCCGGGAAAGGCTCAATTCCAAAGTGCTGCTCCGGTTTGCTCCCTCATTTGGGACCCCCACCATCATATACGGGACTGGGCAGTCTGTAGGAGTCTCCTCAAAACATAGCCCGCTTGCCATAACTGCGATAACATTCAGACAGAATGTTGGCAAAAAAAAGAGAGGAAAAAAACAAATGCCAGCAATCAGTAAAACAATTCTGGCCGCTGGGGGTTATGAGATAACTGCTGGAGCATCTCAGCAAGTCTGGGGAGAGAGAAACCAAGTTAGCGCTTTTGAGTCTGCATGCACTGAACAGTTAACTCTGCTGCTCACTCTCTCTCCCTCCGCAGAGCTGCCGAGTTTCTCCAGCCCCTTTATCAGAATCACGAATTGTCACAGCGATGAATGAGGCAATTCAGTATCTAGGTGGTGGAAAGCGTCGGCAAGGGAATGGGGTGTGTTGATCTGGACCGCACTGATGAAAGCAGACCGGGCAATACATATGTTGCAGAGGACTATATTAAAGGATGGATGGGGTCAGTATAGAGTGGGTATTCGCTGTAAGGGAAGGGGGAATGTCCCACCAAAGGAACCAACATAAGCAATAGTAGAAAGTGCTGAGGACACTCAGCAGCATTTGTGGGGGAAAGTTTGTAGCCCATGTTCAGAACTCCAGCGCTGATTTATCTGGGTAATGTGAAGATTTTCAAGGCTGGAGGGGTTTAAGGATGTGCTGACAGAAGGGGAGAGCGGACGGTCCTGAGCAGCAGCGTTTTAAGAGCTCACTGACTGACTTGGACTCTCCCTGGGCTGGGAGAATTCACGTGGACGGCATTAGTGTTAACACAACTCGTAACTGGCTTTCTGCTGGGAGGGGGGCGGACGAAGTGTTTGCCCAACATTCAGGATAATCCAGGGACCGGAGGCGGGAGGGGAGTCAGATCAGGAAATGCAGGCGCTTGACGTAAAGAGGGTGGGTCCAGCTCCCTGTGATAAATAGCGGGCGGTGGGTAGGATTGGTGAGCTAACAGCTAGCGTTCCCAGCAATGAGTTCCTCTTCGGCCAAGGGGTTCCGCAGGGCTGTATCCGAGCTGGATTCCAAACAGGCTGAGACGGTGACGGTGAGACTCCCCTCTTCAATTTTGCCTTTTTGTTGGTACGAATCTTGGATGCACTCCCTTCTCCTCTTGAGCTAAGCCCGGGTCTCCAAGTTAAAGATATTCTCTGTCAAGTCTCGCTGTGCCCAACTCAAACCCAACCAGCCCCTTTCCCCAGAATTCGGCATCTTACTGATGCCTTTCTAAAGTAAGGATCATTAGTTTCTTTTTCTTTTTTTTTAAAAAAAGGGTTGTCCACGAGTATTTGTAGAGGTGCAATTGGAATGAAAGGGCATCTCTGCACAGTCTTACCTTGAGCGATTGAGGCAATGCTTCCCGTTTGTAATGGGGATAGTATGTCGACCGGGTAAAAGTCATCACCCCACAGTCAGGGGCTAGAGATTTTTGGTTTTGTTTTCAGCACGGTTTGCTGTCGAAAACAGCAGCGCTCTCCTCAGGATCGACCAGGGTGCGGGAGCAACCCCTCAGAGGCGTTAGTTTCTGTGTCAGCTTGTACAGCCTGACGATAATAGAGACACTCTTTCTGACCTATTCTGGACAGCTCCACGGGAGAAGGTAACATTTGGAGGGAAACTGGCCAGATGTCGGAATGACTAAACTCACCTAATCTAAAATCATCGACCCGAGGCATAAACGTTGACTCTTCTCTCTCTCTCCACAGAGGCAGCCCGACCTGTTGAGTACTTCCACCGTTTTCCAAGTAGTCGTTTGGTGATGCAGAAGTTCTCGCTCACTGACCAAAAAAAAAGATGCACGCTTCAGGACCATTCCATTGTGACTTCCTCTCATTTTGCGAATTGTCCTGATCACTGCAAGACAAAAGTGTCTCACTTGCAAAAGATATTCATTTTCTGCTTTATTAGTTGACAGGCATAATGACTGTCTCGCAGTAATGCTGAGCTGACGGTGAAAATTAGACCTTATAGAATCGAACTGTAAAGAAAAGTTGGGGGTGGGGAGGGGGGTGTGGAGAGAGTTTGTTTTAACTTGCAAGTATAAGGAGGCAATGATATTTATGTTGGCGGCGGAACGCTAGTGATTAGACCAGTGATCTGGACTAGTAGGTACCCGACCTCTGCTTCTTCATAAGAAATGGAATTGTCTATGCTGTAGAACGAGTCTGTACTTCTCCCCTCCTCCCCACCCACCGCAATAAAAGCTAGAGCGACAGGGTTGGATAGGATATCATTTCATGTTGCCTCAGTCATTGGCTGGGGAGAACTCCCGCTGCCGAGTGACCGAAAGGTCCCCTTGAAGTCAGCCCCTTAGAACAGATGATGTGATTGTAAAACAATAGATAAAGTGGGCAGCTTTTCAGTTAGAAAAACCAACCATTTTGGAGAACTCAGAAAGAAATATAAAAATCAACCAAAATTACAGGTGTTTCTTCAAATACAACCCTAAACAGCATCAACACTCCGCCAGTTGTGCTGTTGTTATCCACAGGCAATTGATCAGCTAGGGCCCACTGCAATGTGCAGTTGGTCGGGATGAACATCAGGAGATGGCCTGTAGCTACTTAGTGCTATTCCTATATCCCATATTCCAAAACAGAGTGTAACCCCCAAGGAAAACCTTATTGGATTTTGAACAGAAGTAATCTCCTGAATTTATTTTCAGTTACAAATGTAAACAGAGAAAGCAAATTTCATCCACCTGCCCATCTGTCAATAGATCACCAGTGATTTACAATAAACATTTTGGAGGAGTCAAAACGACTTGTCTTGAACTCCAAACATTTCCTTCCCTGGTTATTCTTTGTAAGTAGGACAAGACTGTCAATCTGAAATCAAAACATTGGAAAAATTCAACAGGTCAGGCAGCAGGCATGGAGAGAGGAGCAATTGATGATTCAACTTGGTAAGTCTATGTAATTCACCCTGGTGTCTGGTCACTTAGTCCCTCATCTCAGTCTTTCTCTTTGTTGTCTCTCACAACAACCCTTTTCGGTCTTTCACAAATTCCCTGACTGCCTTTGCTTGTGCTAACTGTGTAATGTCTGTATCTCATGGGGTGCTTTCCTCACTTATCACTTGCTTACTTTGAAAGTTCTCGCCTCAGTCTGTGTGTCTTTAACATCTTTCTTAATCACTCTCTGATTCCTCTTCCTATAGTTTCTCTCTCATTTTCTTTAATTATTCTCTCTTCCTTTCTGCCTGGTGTCTTTTTGATTTCTGTCTTTTGACTCCACTTTTTAATTCCTCTCTCTTGGATTCTTCTTCCTCTCTCTGATCTCAAATATTATTTTTCCCTTTATGCCAGTCTACTGTGTTCATATCTCTTTCTGATCCTTTCATTTTCTAATGCTCTGTCTTTCATTCTGTTTTTAAATTACTCTTATTCTCTGGTTGGTACAATGTTCTTGTTCTTTCTCCTGTTCTGTTCATCACTCTAACTCTTTCAGATGTTAATCGTGAATACTCCTAATATTCTCTCTCACCTCTGAGGTGGAAGGTTGTAGGCTCAAGCCTTAGTCCAGGGCAAAAGGACACTTCAGAGGTGTATAGAGAGTGTTGCCTTGAGAGAAATGCCATGTTCTTAATGAGATGTGAACCTTGGGGAGTAGGATCCAATATTAGTGGGAGAGCAGTGAATGTATCATAGCTGCAATAAATCCCAACCTGGCTGCTGTATGTCCATTACTATACTCCAAAAGGCATTTACTGATGTGGAGGACATTAGATAGCTCTGAGGATATGTGAAATGCCATTGAGATGCAAGTTTTTCCATCTCTGATAAACTCTGTTCCCTCTTTCTATTCCCTTATCTTTTGGGGTTTATTTCTGTATGTTCTTTGATGCCTCTGCTCGTTCCTTTTGTTTTTTTCTCTGTTAACTCTATCTCAAATCCTCCTTCTATCACTCTGATCTTCCATCAGAAATTTTAGTCTTTCCTTCAAAGATTTTTCTTGATTTAAACTTTGGAATTTCTGATAAACAAATTTTTAATAATTGATCATTTATCTTCTTGTTGTGATTCGTTACAACTTATCTTACATTCTGTGTAATACCACACTTTCTATCACTTTTTCAACCATCAACTTTGTCTTCCTTTTGTTCAAATGTACTTAACTTTCCATTCTACAACTGTCTGTTTTTGGTTTCCTTCCTTCTCTATGTAGTTCTTTCCTGTCATTTTTCTTTATTTCTAATTTTCATAACCATTGATCCCTCGCAATCTAATGCTAATGGTGCTCTCTGGTTTTTATTCTTGCCAATCCCTTCTGATCAATTCTAGCTCCCCAACACATTCCAACCTTCATTTTCTTGCTCTGCATGATGATCGTCTCTCTGAAGCTCCTTTACTTTTTGTTTCAAGGCCAGTCTCTCTTCCCGTTCGTTCATTCATGCTGGTTACCAATCTATTCCCTGCCCCCCAACTCTCTCTCTGATCCTGTTTATATTTCTGCTGCTCTGTGATCCATGTGCCCTCTCTCTTTTTGCTGATTACTCATGAGCATTTTTGTCACATTATTTCCATCCCTGGCACTAGTATCTCATTTTTACTCCTTCAGTCCTCTT
This sequence comes from Chiloscyllium punctatum, assembly GCF_047496795.1. NCBI lineage: Eukaryota > Metazoa > Chordata > Chondrichthyes > Orectolobiformes > Hemiscylliidae > Chiloscyllium > Chiloscyllium punctatum. Next base: position 36,347,541 of record NC_092760.1, on the reverse strand, counting down.
CTTCAAGATTTATTTTTCCTGATTATTCTCTCTCCCTTTTCCCATTTATCGGAATCTCATTTAAGCTTCCAATTTCCCTTTCTCTGATCGTTCTGACATTCAGACCCCTTTCTCTGGTCATTCTTTCTGTGATCCCTTTCGTGAATGTCTTTTTCTTTCCTGCTCTCTCTCTCTCCCTCACTCTCTCACTGATCTTCTGGAGCTGTCCATCAATCCTCTCCTGTTACACTTCATGGTTTTGATCCATTTTGTCTAGTTCCTCATTGATTTGTGCCATTATTTAATCTGTTCTTTCCCATCAAATCCTTTATTGATTTCACTATTCCTTCTCCTTCTCTGATTCATGCCCAGAATTTTTCACTCTCTGTTTAATTCCACACCGTCCCCCAACTGATCTTCTTTCTGAAATGTCCGAGGTGTCGATGAAAGTCTTTGACAACAGTCAAAAGGTGAATGATTTCCAGCGGCTGACAATTGGTGACAGGAATGCATTATTTTAAAACCATTGTTAAAAGAGAAAAGCAGAACTGACCCCAACCCAACCTAACCCCAACACTAACACATCTTTCTTATATTCCCCTTCCATTATTTCAATTTCTAATTATCATCTTAGCTTCACTTTCACTTTTTCATTTTTGATTCCTTTTCTTGCTGTTCGTTTATCAACCATCACTTCTCTTTGTCTCTGCTCTGCATTAATCTTCCTACTGCTTCTTTCTTATACTGATGCCCTCTTCAGGAATTTACCACCTTTCTCTGATTGCCCTCTCCCTAATCCCTCTATCCCTGTTCCTCCTCTCTGTGATTCCCTCCCCTTCTCATCCCTCCCCTCTCTGGTTTCCCTCTCTTTACTTATTCTTCGTTTGATTCTCGCTCACTGATTTTTCCATGTGTCTGGATTACCTCTCTCTCTGATTTTCCCTACCCCTTTCTGATTTCTCCCTCTCTCTGGATCCCCCTCTCTCTGGATTCCCCATGTGTGTGGATTTCCCCTCTCTCTGCCCTTCACCCTCTCTGGATTTCCATTCTCTCTGGATCTGATTCCCCCCCCCCCCCATCTGGATATCCCCCCCTCTCTGGATTTCCCCCTCTCTTTGGAGTTTTGCTCCCCTCTCTATGATTTACCCCATACTCTGATATTCACCCTCTCTGATATCCCCCCTCTTTGGATTTCTCCCCCGATTTCTCCCCTCTGATTCCCCTCTTCTCTAATTTCTCATCCCTCTCTGATATCCCGCCTCCCTGATTTTCCCTCCTCTGATTCCCCAATCCCAATTCCCCTCTGATTTCCCCCTGATTCCCACCCCTTGATTCCCCCCCGATCTCTCTTCCCCCCCCCCCCACTGGATTTCCCCTCTCTGATTCCCCCTTATCCCCCCTCACCCCCTGATTATCACCCCTCCTCTGGATTCCCCCCCCCCTCTGGATTTGCCCCAATCTCTGGATTCTTCTCCTCTGATTTACCACTCCCTCTGGAGTTTTCTCTCCCCACTGATTAACCCTCTCTTTGGATTTCACCTCACCTTTGGAGTTCCCCCCTCTCTGGATTTTCCTCTCTCTGGATTTCTCCTCTTTCTGATATCCCCCCCCCCCCTCCCCTGATTATCCCCTCTCTCTACATTTCACTCTCTGGATTTTCTTCCCTCTCTGATTCCCCCCCCCCCCTTCCCAGATTCCCCTCCACCCAGAATCCCCCCTTCTGGAGTCCCCCACCATCTCATCTCCCCCCCCTTTGGATTTCCCCCCTCTCTTGATTTCCCCCCTCTCTGATCTCCAACTGCCCATTTTTCCCCTCTCTGGATTTTCTCCCTCTCTGATTATCATCTCTCTCTAGATTTCCCATGTTCTCTGGAGTCCACCCCTGTTTCCCCTCTCTCTGATCTCGCAGCTGCATTCCACCTCCCCCCCCCCCCCCTCCCCCAGTGATTATCCCCTTTCTCTGGATTATCACCTTTCTTTGAATTTCACCCCCCCCCCTCTGGATTTCCTCCCTCTTGAATCCCCCCCCCCACCTCTCTGATTTCCCCCCTGTCTGGATTGCTTCCCTCTCTGATTTCCCCCTCTTCTCTGATTTCCCCCTCTCTCTGACTTTCCCCTCTCTCTGGTCCCCATCTCCCTCTTTGATCCCCCTCACTCACTCTCATTCTCCTCTCTCTGACCCCTTGTCTATTTTGCATCTTTTGCTGAGATTAGTCCAAAATTATCTGTCTGATTTTAGCATTGTTAATCTCCTTGACCCCATTCTGCACCCAATTCCCCTCATTCTGTTGCAGATATTTTGCTTAGCGATCCCAACAAATTGTTCTTCTGATTCTCCCATGGCTCTCACCTTCACTGCAAAACCTTCTCTTTTGTTTTTGCATTTTTCTCTTTCTATGTGTCTTTCTTCTCTCTCTCTCTCTCTTGCTTGCTTCCAGTTTATCCTCTCGATTGGGTTCATGCTTTTTCTGACTGCACTCTTTGCCTCAGTTCCCTTTGTTGATGTGACCCCTCTATCAGTGATTCTTCTTGTTCCACTCTTGATTCCTTCCAAATCTCATCCTGGAGTTGGGGTTTCCTTGCTCTGGTTGTTTGGATTTGCTGCTGAGCTCCGTTTTGACCCTGCATCTACAAACAGGGACTTGGCTGGCTTCACTCTGACCCTGCTTCTTGTTTTGTTTGCTGGTGACAGTCTCCTCATTTCATTGGGCGCCGACAGTCTCTGATCGAAGATGCTCGCAAAGAGCGAGAAGCGGCCGCTGCCGCCTCCGAGTCGGCAGATCCTGGGGAGCAGCTGGTGTTCGAGGAGGAAGGAGGCAGGGCCATGGTGAATTTATTCTTCACAATCCGCTCTGCCAAGAGCTCTTCATTCTCCCGGACCCTCAAAGTGTTCGAGGTAATTGTGTGCAATGAATCAGACAGCTGCAAAGGGTGTAAGGTACACCGAATGTCTTTCAAACTTTTACTTGGGAAGGTTGGATGGAGAGCTGTCGTTGGATGACAGTGACTGTCTTACACATCTCTCTGGTTATTATCTCCAAAGCTCCGCAGTGCTACCAACCTCAGGGTAAGGCAGTCAACTCGGTTGAAGATTTGCTCAACCCGGCAAAAGTGAGGACTGCAGATGCTGGAGATTAGAGTCGAGAGTGTGGTGCTGGAAAAGCACAGCAGGTCAGGCAGCATCCAAGGAGCAGGAGAATCGACGTTTCGGGCAAAAGCCATTCCTGATAGAGGGCTTTTGCCCGAAATGTCAGTTGTTCCTGCTCCTGTGATGCTGCCTGACCTGCTGTGCTTTTCCAGCAGCACATTCTTGACTTGCTCAATCCATCGGGTCCTGGAATGGGATTTGACCCTGAACTGTCCATTTCAGAGGTGATTTTCTACTCACGGGCTAATGAAGCTTCGGGCTATTGACTGCGCTGATGTCAGTATGGAAGCTGTGACAGTGTGACCAGGGCTGAGTAAAGCTGGAATAATCAGAGCATTATGAATGAGGGAGTTTGAAGGTTCTGCATTAAAATCACAAGAGGTAGGCACAGAAGTAGGCCATTTGGCCCTTTGAGTCTTCTTCCCCATTCAATAGGGTCATGGCTGATCTGATTATCCTCAATGCCACTTTCCTGCCTTTTCTCCATTACCCTGATACCCTCATTGATCAAAATTCTGTCCATCTCAGCCGTAAATATACTTAATGATCTTTCATTGACTGCCCTCTACAGTTAAAAAATTCCATAGATTCCTTGCCCTCCAAAAGAAAACAATCCTCCTTATCTCTGTCTTATATGAGAAGCCCCCGATCTTATCACCTCTGGTCCTAGACTCTCCCAGAAGGGAAAACAATCTCTCCTGTTATGCCCACCTCAGAATTCTGTATGTTTCAATAAGGTCTCATCTCATTCTTCTAAACTCCAATGAGTACAGGCCCCACCTGCTCAACTTCTTCTCATAAAACAGATCCTGTACCCTCTGGGTACAGGAAATGAAACGAAACTCTCTAACTGACCAATATATATTCGCCAATACATAATGGACATTCACTTTCTGCTATTTGAAAGTAACAGCAAACAAAATGAGTGCAAACAGCCACCCCAAAGAGACACCGTAACAAACATTAAATCACCAAGGAAACTTATTAACTTAAAATGCCGTTTTGTAGGAAGATACCTTGCTCATGGGTGACTTGAAGCATACTTGTCATTCCAAGGACATAAGGGTGCAGGCATAACCAGCATGACAGCAGGCAGTAGGGAGCAATTGTTTTCCATAAATACATTGAAAAATCAGTATTCAAAGCTTTCCAAAGATACCTCAATCAGGAAATTCTAAAACAGCAAGTTTGAACCTGGTGCTAACTCAGACTGGCTGAGGAATTAGTCTTCCACAGATGGTTCAGTCAGGTTTTGCCCCTGCTAGTTCTGAACACCTTCTGAAAAAGAGACATATCAGACTCAAACAATTCATTCTGTTTCTGTCTTCATAGATGCTGTCAGATATGGTGAGTTTAAGCATCACTTTCTGGTTTCAATTCGGAACCTGCTCCTGTTTTTGAGTTGTTATGAACTATATAATACACATGCCCCATCACCTCCCCCCCACCCCCCCATCTGTTATTGGAATGGACTGCTAGGAAGTTCAGTTGTGAGCCTACTTGAATGGGATAAAGTCGGTGCAAGTTGATTAACTTTGTTGGGTAAACAATAGCAATAAACCCAGACAATGATTCAGTTCCTGCATGAAGCCTGGTCAGGTAACTCAAGGATGACTCATCTTGCAGCTTTTAATATTCAGGCACTTAGAGTCATGGAATCACAGAGTCATACAGCACAGAAACAAACCCCTCAATCCAACTCGTCTGCATTGAGCAAATTTCCTAAACTGATCTCGCCCCACTTTCCAGTATTGGGCCCATATCCCTCTAAACACTTCTTATTCATATATCTATCCAGATGCCTTTTAAATATTGTAATTGTACCAGCCTCCACCACTTCCTCTGGCAGCTCATTCCATATACACAACAGCCCCTGCATAAATAGATTGCCCCTTGGGTCCCTTTTAAACTATTCAGTTTTGGATTCACCCACCCTGGGGAAAAGACCTTGCCTCTTCACCCTATCCATGCCCCTCATCATTTCATAAACCTCTATAAGGTCACCCCTCAGCCTCTAACACTCCAGGGATTAAAACCCCAGCCTATTCAGCCTCTCCCTATAGCTCAAACATTCAAATCCTGGCAACATCATTGGAAATCTTTTATGAACCCTTTCAAATTTTGCAATGTTTCCTGTAGGTGGGAGCCCAGATGTGAATACAATACTTTAAAAGTGGCCGAACCAATGTTCTGTATAGCCACAACATGACCTCCCAACTCCTATAATGGATGCACTGACCAATAAAGGCAACTGTGCCAAATGCCTTCTTCACTATCTTTGACTCCACTTTCAAGGAGCTATGCACCTGCACCTCTTTTTCCCTGTTCCTCTCTCACTCCCTTTCCATCTTCTCTTGTTTGTTGTCTTATTTTCTAGAGTTCACCACCATGTTAATCTGATCTGGAGATTCTCTTTTGTCCTGACTCTTATCAAATTAATTCCTCTCTCAGTCCATTTCTCTGCAGCCTCTGTACTTGAGCACAATTTCCTTGCCTAATTGAGAGTTCTTTCATGTGCACCTCACCCTAAAGCTTTCGATATCCAACTTTCATTCCACTGTCTCTGATTCCAGAGTCTTTTTGTTTCGATGGACCTAGATATTCAAATCCTTTGTTTTTGAATGCACAAAGGATTCCCACCGACAGCCCCAGGTACTTGGCTTTTTGCTGCAAGTATCTTCACTTTTAAATAAAACTTGATTTATTTTTTCCAGACTGTCTTAGCATCTTTTTCACATCATACCCCATTCCTGCGTTTTCTGACTTTACTAAACTCACAAGTTCAGAATAAAGTTGTTGGTTTCTAACAGTAATGTTACATTTTAACAAATTGTACTTCGGGGAGCACTAAAGCATGCAAACTTAAAGTGCTGCACACACCTGCAGGATAGCCCTATACTTCCACTCTCCAACTTAAGAATCAGATCACAGTGTGATTGCAGAGTGCAACAATATTAAGCTACATCCAGGAGCACTTCTCATTTGAACTTGGCACCCGGTGCAGTCTAATTCCAGCACAGCATGAAGTTAACTTTAGAAAGTGGTCAGGTAGATAGGATAGTGAAGAAGGCGTTTGGTATGCTTTCCTTTATTAATCAGAGTATTGAGTACAGGAGTTGGGAGGTCATGTTGCGGCTGTACAGGACATTGGTTCGGCCACTGTTGGAATATTGCGTGCATTTCTGGTCTCCTTCCTATTGGAAGGATCTTGTGAAACTTGAAAAGATTTACAAGGATGTTGCCAGGGTTGGAGGATTTGAGCTATAGGGAGCGGCTGAACAGGCTGGGGCTGCTTTCCCTGTAGCGTCGGAGGCCGAGAGGTGACCTTACAGAGGTTTACAAAATCGTGAGGGGCATGGATAGGGTAAATAGACAAGGGCTTTTCCCTGGTGGGGGTGGGGGGTGGGGGGGGGGGATGTCCAGAACTAGAGGGCATAGGTTTAGGATGAGAGGGGAAAGATATAAAGAAATTTAAGTGGCAACTTTTTCACAAAGAGGGTGGTGCATGTGTGGAATGAGCTGCCAGAGGAAGTGGTGGAGGCCCGTTCAACTGCAACATTTTAAAAGGTATCTGGATGGGTATATGAATAGGAAGGGTTTGGAGGGATATGGGCCAGGTGCTGGCAGGTAGTACTAGATTGAGTTGGGATAGCTGGTCAACATGGACGAGTTGGACCAAAGGGCCCATTTCCGTGCTGTACATCTCTATGACTCTATGACTAAGTCTGAAATTTTTACTTTTAGTGGTGTGAGAATACACCTGTGTGGATTCCCACCAATGCTTTCGGGAAATTCCAACTTTGCTTGCTGGGCATTAAATGTCAAGTTCTCTCTTGACTTTTCCAGAGAGTTTGTTAGCTGAAGATAGCCTGTTAGATAAACTAGGGCTTGCTAAATCCAAATTGGATTTTGTAGCCCAGGAGCCTGCATTTTCCGATGGCCAGCCAGATGTTGTCCCAGTGCTGGTGGCAGTTGAGTGTAGGGTCCATGTGGGATCCACATTGTATCTGACACAAAATGAATTGCCTCAGGAACTGAAGGCTTCTGCAGTATAATTTCTCTGTCTGGTACTCTCCAAAAGTATCCATTTAGATTAGAGAATTTGGAGGGCCCCAATGAAATTAAATTGTTACTCAGGAGAAGTTTCCCTAATAACTGCATTCCCTAACTCTCTATTGGATTGCCCCATTACTTTCCACACAGACCTCCAACTACACCTCCCCTGTTCCCTTACACCTCTCATCCAGACTGTGAACCATTACCTCCCAGAGACCCACCCCCATTCTCCCAATGCCAGACTCGAACTTGTCAGAGCTCGCCCAACCCCTCAACACCACTTCTCCTCCACTGGCCAGACTGAATCCTATATGAAAGCGAAAGTGAGGACTGCAGATGCTGAAGATCAGAATCAAGATTAGAGTGGTGCTGGAAAAGCACAGCAGGTCAGGCAGCATCCGAGTAGCAGAAAAATTGATATTTTGGGCAAAATCCATTCCACCACCGCCTCTGCCGCATCTGCTCCCAGGAGGACCAGTTCCACCACAGATCACACCAGATGGCCTCCTTCTTTAAAGACTACAATTTCCCCTCCGACATGGTTGATGATGCCCTTCAGCACATCTCATCCACGTCCCGCACCTCTGCCCTCGAACTCCACCCCTCCAACTGCAACAAGGACAGAACCTCCTGGCACTCACCTTCCACACCACCAACCTTCGTATACATCACATCATCCTCCACCACTTCCACCACCTACAAACGGACTCCACCACCCTCCCTATTCACTTTCTGTAAAGACAGTTCCCTCAGTGACTACCTGGTCAGGTTCACGTACCCCACCAATCCACCCTGCCCTCCTAACACCTTCCCCTGTCATGGCAGGAATTGCAAAACCTTCGCCCATACCTCCCCCCCCCTCACCTCCGTCCAAGGCCCCAAAGTAGCCTTCCACATCCATCAGAGTTTCACCTGCATCTCCACACATGTCATTTATTGTATCGATTGCTCCTGATGTGGTCTCCTCTACATTGGGGAGACTGGATACCTTCTCGCAGAGAGCTTTAGAGAACATCTCTGCAACACCCGCACCAATCAAACCCTCCATCCCGTGGCTGAACATTTCACTCCCCCTCCCACTCTGCCAAGGGCATGCAGATCCTGGGCCTCTTCCACCGCCACTCCCTCACCACCCGACGTCTGGAGGAAGAATGCCTCATTTTCCACCTTAGGACCCTTCAACCCCAGGGCATCAATGTGGACTTCACCAGTTTCCTCATTTCCGCTCCCCCCACCTTGCCCCAGTTCCAACCTTCCAGCTCAGCACCATCCTCATGACTTGTCCTACCTATCCATCTTCCTTCCCACCTATCTGCTCCACCCTCCTCTCTGACCTATCTCCTTCACCCCCACCTCCATCCACCTATTGCGCTTTAAGCTACCTTCCCCCCCAGCCCCACCCCCCTCCCATTTATCTCTCCATCTCCCAGGCTCCCTGCCTCATTCCTGACGAAGGGCTTTTGCACAAAACAATGACTTTCCTGCTCCTCAGATGCTGCCTGATCTGCTGTGCACCACTCTAATCTTGACTCTGATCTTCAGCATCTGCAGTATTCATTTTCACCATAAACTGCCAGACCTCGCCCCCAACTTTCCTTTCCCCTGTTGGAAACGATTGTATCCTATCTCCTACCTAACTGGCATCCTATCTATCTAAGCATCCTACCTCTTACTGATCTGACACGCTGCCCAACTGGTACTCAGACCACACCCTACCCTATGTATCTGGCACCTACACTCTACCTACCTAGCTCTCTCAGCACCCTTACCCACCTGGCATCCTACACCGAGCACCCTACCCTCTCAGCGCTCTAACATCACACTTACCTTCAGTATTTATGGATTGACAGCATTGTCAAAGTGCTTGTCAGGGGCATTAAATGTCAAAGTACAATAGCTGAGTGATGTGAAAAAGGGGGAATAGTTTGATTTCTTCTGACACTTCAGCATGATGGAAGAGTTGTCAGAATGGACATACAGCTCAGCATTTCTGAAGGGGCCCTGAATAGAAAATCCTCTCAGAAATGCAGAGTAACCACCTTTCATTTAAAAAAGAAAGAGGTTGAAGTGGCAGTCTGTGTGAGGTTTTCATTCCTCAGGAAATCCAGCCTATGCCCAGGAGATATCAGGTTCAACTCAGCACAGCTAAAGTAGATGATGATTCCTTACTCATGTTGATTGCATCCTTCCATGTGATAAATGGTTGCTGGGCTGTTATCATCAGTGTTGGAGATGAGGAGTTGGGTAGGGGGGTTTTGATTCCAATGTGTGGACGTTTCCGACCTTGATTTTCAGACCAAGATCCTGTACTGAAAGAGACCAGTCAGAGTAGCATTGAGTGTGAGCTAAAAACAGACCCAGCTTAATTTCTTCCTTTGATCTTTTCAAATGTTTGCTAACAATTTGAGTTTCAAAGGTTTTCATATCTCATGGGCCTGAAAACGGTCTAGGTTTATGGAGTTTTCTGCCAGACAGATTAGCAGGAGGTCAATTTGGGACCCCTACAAGCCTTTTCACAAACTTGCAGCAGTATTTGATATTACACCATTGACTACAGAAATATAATGCATCAGGCAGTGAAGAGGAAGTTAGTGAGAGACTTTGCTTGGCATTCTGCTTCACAATCCCATTCAATATTGGCCACGGATGCATCTGAAGATGAGACCTATTTGTACTTCAACATCTCACTTCCTAAGAGATCATCTGCTACCTCTTCTTCCTCAGTTGTTACGTGTGACTAGCGGTAGGATAGGGGAGGGACAGTCAACTCGGATGGATTTCTGTCTTTTGCTACTCTCATGAACCAAGTGACAGCCTCCAGGAGCAGTGCTGCACTCTCTTAGTGAAGGGAATAGGTTTTCTTGCAGCTTCATCTCCCTCCAGTTCAGTTACAATTGATCCTTACAGGAAGGAGACAGGGTGTGAATCATCTATCACCCTGAGGAGAGAATATCCTTTCTTTTGTATTGATACCAAAATATAAACTTTCCCCTCAAGATATATTCTATTTTGTGACTATTAATCATTTGGGAGCACCATCTTAAGATCACTAGGTCTTGGATGCAGTAAGATCCTGACTAACTTAGATCCTTATTAAAACGCTAGCATTTACCCTGACTTCAGGACCAAGATTCAAGTTGCCATGTGGAAGTCATGAGAATATTAATCCACTACACAGCAGAAGAGAGCAACAGTTCCTGATTTTCCTTGTCTTTACTCAGATAGCCAGCTTCAGTTGGCACTTTTTTAATGGGTACTGTTACATTCGGAAATTCAGGAACTGAGAAGGGGAATGTCATCCACTGTTTCATGCTCTTGCACCCTATGCAGTGACTCCTGCCCGGAAAAGCACATATCTGAGCACCAGACGAGTTTGTACAGAGGTGCCCTGTTAACAGAAAAACTCATTATTCCTCACCTTTTAGGATCTAATATGACAAGTGTCCACTTGTCATATGTGAGGTGTGCGCTGAGTAATGATGGAAGTATACCTCAGCAATTGATATTGGAAGAATTTTAACTTTGGACAATAGTGTTAAGCAAACAGTTCAAAGTTTGTGAGAAGATTTGTAGCTCGGGTGCTCGTTGTTGTGGTTCTGCTCACCGAGCTGGGAATTTGTGTTGCAGACGTTTCATCCCCTGTCTAGGTGACATCCTCAGTGCTTGGGAGCCTCCTGTGAAGAGCTTCTGTGATCTTTCCTCTGGCATTTATAGTGGTTTGAATCTGCCGCTTCCGGTTGTCAGTTCCAGCTGTCCGTTGCAGTGGCCGTTATATTGGGTCCAGGTCAATGTGCTTATTGATTGAATCTGTGGATGAGTGCCATGCCTCTAGGAATTCCCTGGCTGTTGTCTGTTTGGCTTGTCCTATAATAGTAGTGTTGTCCCAGTCGAATTCATGTTGCTTGTCATCTGTGTGTGTGGCTACTAAGGATAGCTGGTCGTGTTGTTTCATGGCTAGTTGGTGTTCGTGTATACGGATCGTTAGCTGTCTTCCTGTTTGTCCTATGTAATGTTTTGTACAGTCCTTGCAGGGGATTTTGTACACTACATTGGTTTTGCTTATGCTGGGTATCGATACCCATAGAGGCATGGCACTCATCCACAGATTCAGTCAATAAGCACATCGATCTGGACCCAATATACCGACCACTGCAACGGACAGCTGGAACTGACAACCGGAAGCGGCAGAGACAAACCACTACAAATGCCGGAGGAAAGATCACAGAAGCGCTTCACAGGAGGCTTCCAAGCACTGAGGATGTCACCTAGATAGGGGACAAAACATCTGCAACACAAATTCCCAGCTCGGTGAGCAGAACCACAACCTTAAGCAAACAGTAGCAAGGCCAAGCAATTCCACAACTAGTAAATCAGATCAGGACTCTGACTAACTGGCTTCACAAACATCCCCATTCTTAATGATGGGAGAACCCAGCATATCATTGCAAACAACAAGCATTTCCCAGTTTTCTGTGCAAGGTCACTTTTAAATCTTTCCCTTCTCACCTTTAAAGTTATGGCCTTGAGGTTTGGACTCCCCAGTCTGGGGGAAAAGACCTTGTCTGTTTACCCTATCCCTGCCCCTCATGATTTTAAAATCTTTTATAAGATAACGCCTCAGCCTCCCAAGTTCCAAGGAAAATAGCCCCAGCCTGTTCAGCCTCTCCCTGGTGTTCAAATGCTCCAACCCTGGCAACATCCTTGTTAATCTTTTATGAACCCTTTCATGTTCCACAGCATGATTTGCAGCCAGTTACCACTGTGGCATTGAGAACTCCGTGCATTATACAGCCGGAATTGTAAAAACTGGAACGGAATCAAGAAGCCAAACCAGGTTTTTAAGGGATTATAGGGAGATGGGTAGATAGAGGGTCCACAAAGCAAGTCTTATATGTGAGAGGCTTTGATGCAGAATTAATTGGCGCACTCTGGACTCATTCTAGTGAGTCTTCACTTGCATCATGAGGATGCAGGGAGGAAGAAAAGTGTACATTTCGAGGAAAATGAAGTTGATAAAAAGTCAGGCCTATGTGCTGTGATGTATGACAGTGAAATGCTGTTTCCAATTGGAGTAATTAGCTTAGGAGATCTGCAAACCCATGTGAGTGATATGTGTAATAGCAGCATTTGTTTCAAGGTCCCTTCTGGCAAAACAAATAACTTGTTGAAACAGATTCAGGTATAATAGTGTTTGTATGCTAACGTACAGCCTCTGGGGCTGCAACCAGAAACCAGCCCTACATTATTGTGGTCACACAGAAGGATAATTTAATATTCGATGTCAGGCTTTTTTCTTTCCCCATCTAAATTGATTGAACAAGTGGCTTTAACAAAGAAGGGAGGCTGAATGCCACACGTTCAGAAATTGAAATGAGATATGACCTGACATTTTGTTGATTTATGTCAATCATGTGAATTTACAATGTTTATTTTCTTGATTTGGGAGTTGAATTAAGGGAATTCAAGGAATTGAAGTCACTTGCTCTAATATATTTTTCCATGAGCTGTCAGAGCTCAGTTTGCTGATTTCCTTGAAGGTGACTGTCAGTGGGGCAGTATCACAACAAGATTCTGGGTTAGGGGAAACATAGTCATGACTTGTATTCACTTGTGACTCAATGTCAACTGCTATTGAGGACAAGTATGGGTCTCGCTTAGTTGCCATCACATGGATAAATAACCTACTGGCACTCGGGTCAGTGGTATCTGCTCCCCCTTTGATTGCGATGCAATTCTGATGGGACTAAACTCAGCATGAGGGTAAGGCTTTGACCCCCACCTGAGGTTTTGGTCCTTAAAACTATTCGCATCAGTGAGATGGGCTCTTAGCAATAGGAAACTGGGCGGAGAATTGTTATTGGGACTTTTTTTCTAACAGATGTATTATTTATTCACAACCTGCTAGTAAGTCCAGTATCTGTTACCCATCCCTAACTGCCTTAGAGTGCAATAAAGAGGTGCACACATTGTTGTGGATCTGGAGTCACATGCAAGCCAGACCACATAAGGACAGTTGATTCTGTTCCTTAAAGGGTATGAGTGGGCTTTTCCATAGTGGGGGAGTCCAGAACTACAGGGCATAGGTTAAGAGTGAGAGAGGAAGCATTGAAAAGGGACTTAAGGGGTAACCTTTTCACGCAGAGGGTGGTACATGTATGGAATGAGCTGCAGAGGAGGTGATGGAGGTTGGTACAATTACAGCATTTAAAAGGCATCTGGATGGAATAGGAAGGGTTTAGAGGGATATGGGCCAAGTGCTGGCAAATGGGACTAGATTAGTTTAGGATATCTGATTTGGCATGGACGAGTTGGACCGAAGTTGTTTCTGTGCCGTACATCTCCATGACTCTAGTGAACTCATAAGTAACAATTCATGAGAATTTCATGGTCACTGTTACTGAGACAACTCTCAATTCCAGATTTTTTTAAAAAATTGAATTTAAATTTCATCAGTTGCCATGGCAGGATTGAAGCCAGAGCTCAGGTGCCTGACATTTTAGCCCAGCAGCGTTACCACTATACCCCATTAACACTTAGAATAGGAACAGTGAGTCTCAGAGTGGGGCTAGAGGGCTTTTCAGAATGGTGGTTACATTCACTTTCACAATAATCTGCTGCTTCGTTTTTGATCAGTGAACTGCAGCACATTGAGATTGCCTCCCCTAAAGTGTTCTTCAGGCACCTCTGCTAAACTCAGAATGTTGGACCCGGATCATTACGTTAACATTTGGGCTTTGTGATTCCGCTGCTGGCCAACGGAACACTGGGAGGGGTGGAAGTTGGTGTTGGTGTGTGGCTGTGCACAGAAGCAACCACCCATCAGAGTCTGTACCTCAACAAATGTCCGCCCATCCTGGACTCCAATCTACCAAAAAGACCAAAGATGCTGTAAAATCTACAACTCATTATACAGGGCTGGACAAAGAGAATGGCTGCTTGGGCAAGATTCCAGAATATTGTCAGTGCTCATTGACCCTTATCCTCAGGGCGTTTTAGGGATTAGGGGAGAGATCTTGCAAAAGAATGGAGGGAATGTTATACATGGCAAACTGTTCAAAACTAGCCAAGTTACACTCTGTCCTGGACTTGATAGATTAATCTTTCAAACTTTATGAAGAAGCTGCCAAATCATCTTTACAACTGCAATAGAAATGTGATTGTTGAGAGAAAAAAAATCATCAAGCAGATTTGGCAGCATCTGGGGAAGCAGGGTGGCTCAGTGGTTAGGATTGCTGCCTCACAGTGTCAGGGACCCAGGTTTGATTCCACTCTTGAGTCTGTGTGGAGTTTGCACATTCTCCTCACATCTACATGGGTTTCCTTCGGGTACTCCAGGTTCCTCTCACAGTCCAAAGATGTTCAAGTCACATGAATTGGCCATGCTAAATTGCCCATAGTGTCTAGGTGGTTTAGACATAGGAAATGCTGGAGCATTGGTAGGGGGTGGTTCTGGGTGGGATGCTCTTTGGAGGGTCAGTGTGGACTTGATGGACTGAATAGTCTGCTTCCATACTGTAGGGATTCTATGATCTGGAATAGTGCACATTAAAATACTCTTCAGTATGTATCTTTAACATTGTTGTACAATCCTAAGAGTAAAATATAAAAACCTTAGATTAACATTTCAGTCAAAGCATACAGTGACATTTATAACTACGTTATTCTCACACACCAGTCTAGCATCAATTCAGCCCCAGTGTCAATAGCAGCAGAATTTTTAAAATTGAATTTTATAGGTTTCTGCTTAATTTCAGTCATGCTTTAAATGGTTAAAATAAAATGGCAATTCCTTCAGGTCAATGAGTTAGGAGTGAATATAGTATATTTGTTCCTTCAGAAAGCATTCAGTAAGTTTGCACTAGAGCTTTTTTAAATACAAAATCAGGATTCTTGGGTTTGGAGCAATTTAGTGGCATAAATTGAGGATTTGATAATAGGAATTACTAACTGAATGATGCAAGGATCCAGGTCTGGTCTTCAGCCATTCACAGTTTGTAGCAGTGCCGTTGTTTAGGGAATTAAAACACATATCTGGTAAATGGGCGATGCTGGGGCACTGGTGGCACAGTGATAGTGTCTGAATGAAGATCTTGGGTTCAAGTTCCACCTGCTCTGGACATGTGTAATAACATCTCTGAAAAGGTTAATTAGAAAATATCTAGATGAGGTGAATGAGTGGCTCTTGTGGTGCAGTGATAATGTCTCTACCTCTGAGCCAGAAGGTCTAGTTCAAGTCCCACCTGTTCAGAGGTGTGTAATAACGTTTCAGAGCAGGATGATTAGAAAAAAGCATTTGCACCTTTACTTTATAGTGCACTCAGTGACAACAATCCCCAAATATTAGGAGTTTTATTGCTGCATTGGTGATGTCCCTTTGTCTGGGCCAGGAGGCTTGGATTCAAGTCCTACCTGCTACAGAAGTGTGTCTGAAGAAGTTGATTAAAAATTTCTAGATAGGCGAATGAGTGAAAAAAGCTGGTGACATAAAGTTCGGTGAGAAAGTGAACTCTGAGGAACAGACTGACAATGAAAATCGGAGTCAAGAATGTGGCGCTAGAAAAGCACAGCAGGTCAGGTAGTACCCGAGGAGCAGGCAAGTTGATGTTTTGGGCAAAGGCCCTTCATCAGGAACGGCTTTTGATGAAGGGCTTTTGCCTGAAACGTCGATTCTGTTGCTCCTCGGATGTTGCCTGACCTGCTGTGCTTTTCCAGCACCACACACTCGACTCTAATCTCCAGCATCTGCAGTCCTCACTTTCGCATGAAAATGGAGTGAGGCAAGCCAAGTGATAAGCTAAACACTTGAATAAGTAAGGTTCAAGTTATTTGAGGTTTAAAAAAAACGATCTCACTGAAACTTAAACAATTCTTAGAGCCCTCAGGACTGAAGATGCTCAGAGGTTATTTACCCTGTCCAGAACTAGGGGTCATAAACTCAGAAGAAGATGTTTCCAATTATCACTGAGATGAGAAAGAGGTTTTTCACTCAAACTTATGAATATTTTGGAGGTTTCAGAGAGTGGTGAATGCTCAGTCACTGTGTTGTTTAAGATCAATAGGTCATTGGACACTAAGCAAACTAAGGGGCATGGGCATCAGGTCTGAGAGTGGAATTATGCAGAAATTCAGCCACAATCTTAATGAATGATAGAGCAGGCTCAATGAGCCATGAGACCTCTGCTCCTATTTCTTAGGTTATTAGTGTAAAAATTGGAACATGAGAGAAGTGCCCATAAAGCTGATTGGTGAAGTGTTGAAGCAGCATTGCTTTTCCAAGATAGTTTAACAGGCAAATGTGCATTTCCGCAAAATATAGAGTGGCCAACGACAGGTGTCTTCAAGTCCGATAAGAAGCTGTCATGTAATTCAGTGATTGAGAAGGTTTTGCTTTTTAAACACATCACATAATACAACAGCGGCCAGAAAGCTTCATAATGCTTGCTGCATTGGCTAATTTCATCCAGGACAACAATTAGCATGTCACAACTGGCCTCAGCAACCCTAGGGGGAGATTAGATTAGATTAGATTTCCTACAGTATGGAAACAGGCCCTTCGGCCCAACAAGTCCACACCAACTCTCTGAAGAGTAACCGAGCCAGGCCCATTCCCCTACCAATATTTAGCCCTGACTATTGCACGTAACACTGGGCAATTTAGCATGGCCAATTCACCTGACCTGCACACCTTTGGATTATGGGAGGAAACCCACACAGACACAGGGAGAATGTGCAAACTCCACACAGACAGTCACCTGAGGATGGAATCGAGCCTGGGTCCCTGGCGCTGTGAGGCAGCAGTGCCAACCACCGTGCCACCCCAATAGAAAAGATCCAAGTCTTGATCATGATTGAATGATTCGCACTGGAGGTGTACCTGGGTGGATGAGGACAGATGAGATCAGTCAGTGCGTCCTGGGATTAAGTGGTAAATGCACAAAAAATCAAACACGTTGGTAAGACATGGCAGCTGGCCAGCATTTGCACTCCCTCAGTTTTTTTTTGATAGTGAAAAGAGAACCTTTTGTTGACTACCCAATATTTTGTGGAGAATGCACATATACCTAATAAACTATCTTGGCAAAAACATAAGCATGAGCGAGGTGAAAAAGGTCATTGTGGCATTCAGGTTACCATGGCAACAATACTGGTTAACGGTCAGTGATAGTGCCTGTCAAGGAAATCAATATTGAATCAAATCCATAGTAGACTCACCCCTCCAACCTTAGAACCGTGTACATATTGTGAAGAGAAAATATATATATATTGCAGAGTGATATGAAAACTACAGTTGTATTTCAGGGGATTCAGACACTGACTATAAACTTCTAAATCTTCACTGCAGTGCTTTCAGATGTCTTCCAGAAATTTCTCAGAATCTTGGCTTGTGTCTCTTATACTTTATAATTCAGTATATAGCATTCACCATCATGCTATGTTAGATCAGAGAGGCCTTTTCTTCTTATAAAATAAAATTTTAAAGAATCTCAAAAGGCATATTTAGAGTCCATCCATTCATCCATCAAAACATTTCACCAAATTCATATTTTGTCTGTCATATCATACTTACAGAGCTGCAACTATGATAAAATGTCACAAGTTACAGCTGTCAGCTGTGACTCAAATGTAGCATTTATGCATCTGACTCGGAGATTTGTGGGTTTAAGAGCCATTTATGCATGAGATGTAGGCTAATGTCTGAATGACATGTAAAGCCAAGACTTCAGCCTTTTTTAGGAAAGTGTAAAAGATTCAATGAATCTATTCAAAAAAGAGTAGAGCAATTTCCATGCTGTTTCAACCAATATATGTCCTTCATATCAATGTCACTACAAGGAATATTATCCAGTTTTCATCTTGTCGTTGTTTCTGGCACCTTGCAGGGTGCTTCAAAGTATTTGTTCTACCCACACAAACCCAACCATGTACAACATCCTGAGGAAGAAATACTTAGCTATTTATAGTATACTACTGAAATTTTACTTAAGCTTGGCGTTTCCTTGACATCTAGTGTATTTTTTTTCCCATTATAATTTAAAAAATTTACAAATGAAAAATGTTGCCAGTAAAGGAATAAAAACAAACTCAGGAACAGAAGCTGCAGAGGTACAATTCCAACAGATCCTCTTTAACATGCAAAGGCAGGGTTCCAGCCTGTGTAGGAATTAACCATTGAATAAAATCACTCCTTGTTTACTTAACTGCAATCTATTTTGTTGTCTAAGAGATATGCTGACCCATGCTAGTAGATGAATAGTACAGTATATTGCCCTTTCATAGGGTATGCATGTCATTTACAAGTCCAATCCTGACTGCACCCGCATGAATTGGTGCCTTGCTAGGCTACCTAAAAGCCTGAAAAGGTAAAAACAATGACTGCAGGTGCTGAAAACCAAATACTGGATTAGTGGTGCTGGAAGAGCACAGCAGTTCAGGCAGCATCCAACGAGCAGCGAAATCGACGTTTCGGGCAAAAGCCCTTCATCAGGAATAAAGGTAGGCTCACTGCCTTTATTCCTGATGAAGGGCTTTTGCCCGAAACGTCGATTTCGCTGCTCGTTGGATGCTGCCTGAACTGCTGTGCTCTTCCAGCACCACTAATCCAGTACCTAAAAGTCTGGCATGTTGCCGTGGGTTAGAAGTGACATATAGGCAAGACTTGGTTAAGATAGCAAATTTCCTTTCTTAAAAGATATAAGTGAGCCAGATAGGCTTTTACAAGTGCTATCACTTCACCCTGATGAGAAGATTAATTGTGCATGACTGCAAATATTTCTAAAATAACACACAGCAGACCCTGGGTTGGAAATGGGTTCCTTTGCAGAATCCGTTTGCAAGTCAATTTGTATGTAAGTCAGAAAACGCAATGCAGGGCAATACAAAACAGATGTTTGTGAGTGCAGGAAATGTTCTCATAAAGGGTCTATAAAATTAACACCCCAGTATGGGATTGTGTTCATAAGTATGAGTGTTTGTTAATTCATAAATCAAAGACCACCTCTAGTATTTGATCATAAGCAGCATCATAGGAGACTCACTGATTTAAAACATAAATTGGATTGTGTGAGGTAATCTGCAATTATATAAAGTGACAAACCATCAGAACAATTTTTAAAAATGCTATCAGTGTGACAAAAGGGAAAGAGTTTGCATATTTCCATAATTATATTTCTTCACAAGTCTTTGAGTATTCTGTTAATTTTTGACTCTGTCAATGCTAAGGAGTTATGGAGTATTCTGTGAAGTATTCCTGCCACCCTCCCTTCAGAAAAGTACAGATCATCAATAAGTTTGAGGATAATGATGTTTTTCAGACAAATTTACAAAGAAAAAAATTCAGCAACTAGGGAAAAAGACTATGAGCACATGATACAGATGTTCAGTAAAATAAAGACTGTCAAAATCAGGAGAGAACATCTTATCCATGACTCGAAGACATCAGTACAAAAGTCAGAAACTTAAAACAAGGTTAGATGTTGAAAAATAGTCTTTTATTCTGTATATGTGGAAATAACTCTGAGAAAGTGTAGTTGGAACAGATCAATTTGGTATACATTTAAAAGGCAACTAGAGTGATGAATGCAGATTGGTTACAAAGAAATCAATATTACTTAATTTCAGAGACTTATAAACGCCAGAAGATCAATGAGTAATAGGAAGTGTGTTATGAAATAGAATAATCTTATGTTGGATTTGGATTGGTTGGACTCAATATTGCTCAGGGATTTCTTATTTAAATTCTGGATTTTCGGTTGTAATTACAGAGTATTGTTTGGTTTAGTTACATATAATATCCCCTCCATCCCCCACCCTGTTCTTTTACACAGACCTTTGAAGCTAAAATACACCACATTGAAACAAGGCCATCCAAGAAACCAAAAGATAAAGAGATATTGGAATTCTTCATCCGTTGTGAAACAAACGTTTCGGATATCAGCACCTTGGTCAGTTCCCTGAAAAGAGTTGCAGATGATGTAAAAACAACAAAAGAAGAGAAATGTAAGAATGATGACTTTTCTCCCTCACTGACTATTGTAT